>NC_081405.1:79607960-79925232 GCF_030272615.1 Cryptomeria japonica | reverse complement strand
TGTCAAGGTTCAATGTATCTGGTAACACATTTCACTTGGTGTATATCAACTCGGTGTGTCATCTTTGCTGCTCGGTAGCTATAAAAAGATACTCGGTAGACAGCTTGGTGTATACTGCGTTCTGTGATTGCTTTCCTTTGTAACTAACTAGACTGTGCATACTGACTTCTCTGTGTATACCGACTGCATGATTTGGTAGTGTTAACTGACTAGAGTATATAGTATGACTTTGAATATAAAAACTAATGGAAATTTGATAAGTAGTAACAATCTCCCCTTTTGACATTAGTTGAGATGTTTGACAAAAACTACTTTCAAAGTCATAACTCAAAAATCTATATACTTTGCAAAATGACTATACTTGATAGTATATACAATAGTCATTGAAATAGTATATTCAGATATACTCCCCTTATCATTATACTGATTTTGCATGCTCGGTTCTATGCTTGTGTGCTCTGCTTACTTTGCATACTCTGCTCGATATACTCCCCCTGTATACAATACTTTGAATACTATATCAAAATTGTATCACCAAAACTGTATTACTCCCCAAATATATTGTATCACTCCCCCTTTTTGACAAACATCAAAAACTTAATTTCCATCCGGGGGTCGTAACTGGTCAAAAATGGATTTGTACTTTTTCTGGGTGTCGGTGAGAGCGATAGAGAGGGCATCTTTTACACTTTCTATTAAAGAATTTTGTGCTTGAATATCAGCCAATAGTGATATTAAGCCATCAAGAGTGCTTCCCTCTTGTGTAGTAGATAGGCGTGTGGCTCAGTTAATCTGTTCTTGAACTGATGAAAGATGAGGAAGGGATAATGTCTTGAGTGTCATTATATCCATCCTGATCTTATGTTCTTGATTTCTTAGTTCCAATTGTTGATCCATGAGCTATTGAAGCTTGGTATAAAACTTTTGAATTGAATTGGGCTCTGGAGTCAACTTATTTGAGAGATTGGTGATCTCTTTCTCAATTACATCAGTTTTATTCTTGATATCTTTAATGAATATAGAAAATGTACAAAGTTTCTGAAATAAATAAAGAATATGCTTGAGTTGAGGGGACAACTCAGCAATAAATTTGACAAGTTTGACTTTGCCAATAGCGAGAGCTTTCTGTACCTCTTCTATCATTTTTGCAGTAAGCTCCTTGTCTTTTAGCTTGCTCAAATACTCAGATGCATCAACTCCAGATGTTTCTATTTGATTAAGGAGTTCATCCAGTTGAATGTGGATGGCTACATCGGTTGACACTATAGCTGTAGGTAGCATATCTGATAGCAGTGTCTTCACCTTCTGAAGTACTTTATTCTTCTTTTGTATGGCCATCTGCTTTTCTTGTTCGGCCTTAGCTTTGCATAGTTCACCAAAATTAATGAGTGCTTGCCCCTTCAATTTTGATATATCCACATTGGGCAACACTATTGGTTTAGATAAATCAACTTTGAAACTATGCTTTTTCACTTTCTTCTCTTTACCTTTGGTCGGTTGGACCAAGACAATAGCTTGAGAGGCTTGCTGACCCTCGGTAGGTTGCTCAGTAGAGGCAACACTTTGGTCAGTTCCTATAGTTGCTGTGGTGTCTTTTGGTGCCTCAGTACTGGGTGTCTCAACTGCTACATTTTTGATGCTTGAAGGTGCTTGAGAGGTCTGTTCTAGTAGTATCTTCTCCTATTGTAGACTTGTGACCTTCAGTTCCTTGTGCTATATCTTGAGGAGCTTCAGTAGAGACAAGTGGATTGATCGATGGATAAGGCTGAACTTGTTCTAAAACGGATTCACTAGATACAAGTTTTGCATATGTAGTGCCTCCTATCATTTCCTGCTCTGGTTCCTCTGTATCCATGACATCTTCATCTATTTGAATAGTGTGAGCCAGGTCTTGTTCAGTAATATCAGGACCATGCTCGGTGACATCAATGATTTCAATTGTAGATTGTTCACTGACATCCTTTATTTTGAAGATTTACTGCCATTTTGCTTTTGTCTCTTTCTCTACGTCAATGTATAGACCATTCATCAGTTTTAAGGCTCTCTGTTTGACAAGAAATTTTGAATTGTAGGTTGTCAAATGGTCCTTTATTTCTGCTATAGACATATCAGGAAATAGATGGACTAGACTTCTTTCTTTGATTTGTTTCTTTGAGTCCATTGCATACTTCCACCTATTATCAATATGTAAGTAAAGTTCATTTGGAAGTGACTTTACTAGTTCCAATGGAGCTAACTGGAACTTTAGAAGTGTGCAGATGACAACTTCTTCAATTTGTCTCTTCTCATCATTATTTCTAGTTTCATACTTGACAAATCTAAAGGAACCAAATCCGCCATATTCTTTCAGATTGGCACAGAAGTTATCAACACTATATATATTTACCTTCTTGCTCTTGACAATCTGGAATTTGTTGGCATCCTTAGATTCTATATCACTAGACTCTTTTGCCAAAATGAGTCTCCAAGTAGATTTCTTGTAGGTCTTGGTTACCTTGGGAATAGTAACACTCTTTTGTTTCTTACTCGGTAATGCTACTGATGCTCTTGTATTAGGTCTCTTTGTTGGAGGAGTCGGTAGGGCCTTTGAAGTGTCCAGTTTCTTTCTTTTCATCACTTTACCCTTCGGCAATTCGGTGCTCAGTGTTATAGCTACCTCTTGAGCTTCTGATTCCTCTTTGGTGAAGGCAAGAGTGCCTTTGATGGGTGTGGAGGAAGAATCTTCTCCGAATTTCTCCGTTAAAACCTTTATCATCTTTGTTTCTTTTCTTGTAGCTATGGGTACTATGATGCTCATTTTTACTTTTCCCTTCACCTCTTCATAGGTTCCATACCTCAGCTCGGTAGCCTGCCTTGGTAATGTAAGATATGCATCAATTTGTTGTTGTGTGATATCAAAGTCAATCTCATAACCCATAGGTGGAAAAGATTAAGTTCTTGGTTCCACAACATTCACGTAACAATAATCAGTGTCTACCTCAAAGCATATATCATCTTTATATTTCTCCACTAGCTGGGGTGGCATTCGGTACCTGTTGTGCATCTTCTCTTGAAATTTACTTAAATAATCATGCACTATATCATTAAAATTATCACCTATTTCCTTGATAAAGTCATTAATCCGATGGATGATTGGTCGGTGTAGCTCCCAAACTACTTTACCGACTGATGGAAAGAATTTTTCAAAGTAGAAAAACATGCTTACAAGAAGTAAACCAAAATTTAGTGTGTTTGTCGAGTTGTTCTTCTTTGGCTTCCTTATTGTGTTCAGATTCTCAAATAGGTTCTTCAGTAACACTTCACATAAGTCAACTTTCATTCCCTTTTTCACAATTTTAAAAGCTAAGTCAACTGCTGCATAGGGTACACTATTTTCCCTTGCTGATTGGAAGAAACAGTAACCGATTACTCTAATGGCAAACTTAAGTTTTGCATCAGTGACATTGTTCAGTTTCAGTCCTCTGTAATCAGATTCTACTCCGATTAAACTGATTAATTCCTTTTGTTATATCATCTTTTGAGCTCATGCATGATCATAGATAGGATAACCAGTGATCACATGAATGATTTCCTTGGTGATTTTAAATGGTTGCTCTTCTAGCCACATGAAATCATCATGAACTCTACTCAAAATAAACTTGACCCATTGGGGCTTGAACACACGAGGATAGGTTAGGGATTCAGTCAATCCTTTGATTTTGATGTGTTCATACTTGCTGTTTAATACACCATCAGTACATAGTTCATCATAGGTGTCTCTTATTTCAACATGACCAAGTTCTTCAACACGACATTCGTTGAAGAATCTCACATCTTCGACTAACAAGACTCGATCCGGGATGAGTGAAAAGGTGGTTTTGTCATCCGGTTCAGAGGCAACTTTAGGAGTCAAAGAGTATTTTAGTGAGGGCTTCTCTACATTCTTGACAATAATGGGATCTTGGATCTTGGGCGCCATTGAAGATTTCAGGTAAAAACTTAGCAAACTATCCTTAGGGTTTGGCAGTTTACAAATGACAGATGCTTCACACTCAGCAGATAATAACAATTTGATAAGATCGGTAAGCTAGCTTAACAATGCGATGAGATTTGATGTAAATACCTTGAGTTCAGTTTGAATGAGGTTTGATTGCCTTGATTTGCTCTGCTCTACTCTTTCAAAAACTTGGTGAATGAAAATGACCATGAAAATACTTTTAAGTACACAAAATACCTTATCGGGCTTCGTGCAGGTTAGGTTAAAAACATTAAATGCGCTCGGTTCACCTTTAACCGATTTACTCTATTTTTTTTTCATTTTAACTGAGTAGCCAAATTTCCTTCATTTATCAACTTGACAGGCTTCCTGTATTCACAAACTTGACAGGTTTCCTGTATTCACCAACTTGACAGGTTTCCTGTAAAGTACTTTTGATAGAATTTCAAACTTACTAGTGCATCTTGACTATGCAGATTTTGAATTTAGTACATAATAGAATAGGAATTGTTATGATTTTAACCTTCAGAGAATGCAGTCCCCCAATACCTTATCTAATTAATTTGGAATAGGTGCACCTAACTTAGTAGGTAAGGTGTTTTCTTCATTTGATATGATTTCCTTCTTTTTCCAAATCATCTTTAATTTCTCTTTTATTTCTTTAGTGTCTCCTCTAGGTTGATCTCTACAGTCTCCAGCTAAATGTCCAACTTTGTGACAATGAAAACATGCCATACCAGGATTTCTCCACGATCTTCGGTTGTTCATTCCAAACCTTATAAAACAGTTGGCACTAATATGTCCATATCTTCCACAACATTCACATCATATCCTTGTGTTGTAATCCCATGGTACTGCTGCATATTATCGGTAAGGATCTGTGTGAGTTTGGTAACCTCTAGTGTTTGCTTGGTGTATAGACCACATGTAGTTCTTTTGCTTAAGCCAACACTTCTCAGTACTATGTCCATATCTATTGCAGTTTCTACAAAACCCTTTGTATTTTGCCTTTTGATAGTTGTTAACAAACTTTGTCCAACATTGGTTAAATGTGTGACCATATTTATTGCAATTGTAATAATAACCATTGGACTTAGTGATATTCAGTTGCTTACCTTTTTTGGTTTGGCACATGTTGGCAGTGTGACCTTGATTTCCATAGTAGTAGCAAATAGGCTTCTTTCTTTTGATGTTATTCCTGTTTCCAACTTGCTTTGATGATTCTCCTCTCTTGGTGGTATGAATTCCTTTCTCAGTAGAGTCTTTTCCTTTGTAATTGAGTCCTGCATCTTTGTTGGGTCTTCTTGTATTCAGTTGCTCAGCCAACATCTTTGATGCTTTATAACTCTTCTTCAGTGTTTCTTTGGATTTCTTTTCTATTTCAAGTTCATTGGTCAACCTTGATACTTCGATTTTCAATGCTTGATTTTCATCATTCTTCATAATTGCTTCATGATGTGCATAACCTAGTTGATCTATCATATTTTGTTGAATCCCAGTCAACCTTATGATTTCATCATTCTTATCAGATACTAAGACTTCAAGTTGTTGTTTCTCTCTTTCTAGATCTCTTGTTTTATCCTCAGCTGTCCTTAATGCATCTATATTTTCAGTCATCTGTGTGCTGAAATGTTCATGTTCTCTTTTCATTGCTTTTAGTTGATCAGCCAATGCTTTGTTCTTTTCTTTCAATACCCCAATCATTTCTTCAGTCTCTTCAGATATACTGTTCTCAGATGATGTCTCAATTTGTTCCACTAACTCTTGAGAATCCTGCAAGTCATCAAATAATCTTCTTCTTACTTTCAGAGATTTTTGCATTTGCCTTTGCATGTCTGCAATTACTTGATTAGCATGATCCATCTCTTCTTGCAGATACACAATCCTCTGAGATTGTTTGTAGCCTTCCATTGATAAGATCTTTCTCTTTAGGTAGTTAAACCCTTTTCCAAGATTCAAGCTCTGATACGAATTGTTAGGCCCAATATGGAAAGCTAATGTACTAAGAGGGGAGGGGTGAATCAGTACTCCAAAACATTTCTTGAATAATAACTTTACTGTTATGCATAAATAGAATAGTGCAGTAACATAAAATAAAGTTAAAACAAATAGATAACAATCATACATGATTCACTCCATAACACATATATTTTGGTTATGCAGAAACTCTTGGTTAGAGAGATAAACTACGGTGGGGATGGCACCCACAACTTCACTACTGCAATAATAAAGAGTGCTCGGTTAGAGCTACATATTAGCTATTTTTGATAGCTTACCCTGGTAGGAGTAACAAGATCTGTTAGATCTACCTTGCAAAAGGATTTTACAACATTTATTCTGAATGTTGCACCTGGTTAGAGGCTTTACAATTTATAGACTTGATTAGAGTCTTTTACCCTATTAAAGGTTTCTCTTTCAACTTCACAATATTACAATAAAATCATTACAAATATCTGCAACTTTACATTTGAAATGTTATAGCAGATTATATGTGCTCAGAATAGATTACCTTGCTTATAGCATACCTCGGTAACCCATATAGTAACTTGGTAAACCCTTTTGTTTACTCTGTTCTTCAACTGTTCTCTAAAAACCTTCTTGGTGACCTCTATGTCTCTGTAACAGTCTTCTTACACTCATACATACACCCTTAACTCATGCTGTATAAATAGATCTCTTAAGACGGTGATCTACTTCATTGCTTCGATCTTACAAACAAGATTCCTCGAATGAATAACTATACAAAATATTTCATTGGTTAGATTGATTTCAAAATCATACACAATCTTCTAGTGCAATTTCCAATGTGATAACGGTTAGATGTACCTCGAGCTTGTAACACGTTTTCATATGCATGTCCAGGTTCAATGTATCTGGTAACACGTTTCACTTGGTGTGTCATCTTTTCTGCTTGGTAGCTATAAAAAGATACTCAGTAGACAGCTCGGTGTATACTGCATTTTGTGACTACTTTCCTCTATAATCGACTAGACTGTGCATACCGACTTCTCTATGTATACCAATTGCATGATTCAGTAGTGTTAACCGACTAGAGTATATAGTATGACTTTGAATATAAAAAATAATGGCAATTTGATAAGTAGTAACACTATCAAACCAATATCATCACCAAAATAAGATTATTCTTTGAATCAATGTGTCATCACACCTTGCTTCAAAGAGGGGCAAAATGTATACACCTAAAAATGGTCTGAAGATAATTAATTAAATAAGCAATTATTTAATTAATCCCCCTTCCTAATTTAATTGAATTTATTATGCAATTTGATTAAATTCTCCCTTTCATCTACTTATTAATAAATCTAAGGATTTATTTAATAGGTTCTTTTCCATAGTCCCCTTTGATTAATTAATTCAAATTAATTAATCTTCCCCCCCACTTCAACCAATTCTTCTAATCCTCTAATTAATTAAAACAATTCAATTTATGAGTTCTTGAGAATTAATTAGTCTTTTCCTATTATTTGAATTTTTAAAATTCAAATTACCCACATGCCTCCTAACTTATAACCACTTAACCTAACCATCCCTCTAACCTAACCCATTCCACCTAACCTTGGGTTTAACTAACCCTATCCTATCTTGCACATTCTAACCTCCTTATCCTAACCTCCTATGGTGTGGATATTTTCTTCTTGAGACACATGGCACTTTGGCCACATGTCTCCTCTCTTGGACACTTGCCCTTTTATGAGAAAAGCTCCTTGACACTTGTCACCACAGAGATGACAAGTGTCTCTTCCTCCAACCTCTTCTCCAACCTCCTCCAATTTCACCCTTGATATCTTCAAACTCAATCTTGACCGTTGATTCCTTGCACCTCACCCTTGGCCTTGGAAATCTTATAAATATCCCCCATTTTGGAGCAATAAGGATCCCATCTCATTTCATCTTATGCATTGTTACTATAGGCATATCATTTGAGAATTGTTGTTTTACGTAATTGCATCTTAGATCTAGTTTAATTTGATCATTTTCTAGCATAATTGTTGAATCATGTAGCTTAATCAATCTCTTTTCTTGCTTAATTGCATCATCATCATAGTTTAATCATGCATATCATTAGCTTAATTAGTCTGTTGGATCAATATAGCATAATCAATCTCATCTTTTCATATCATTATCATTTCAAATCCTCTGTCTAGGTGTAGTCAAGTCACTTTGATTGCTTATCCAGATCTGAGAGCAAATCCATACTCGCATCTCTTAGGAGGCGATAAGTCACTTTGTCATGGTTCATCTTTGTTTTCTTATTATTTTCTAACCATGCTTGTAATGATCTATTGAGTGTTTTGTGTTGCAGATGCAGGTATCATACTTCACAGGCACGACAGCCTGAAACCAATAATCAAGCACCAAAATACACCAGATGAGTTTTAATTGCCAACAAAGCATACATCAAGAACACTAGATATGATGTGGAAAAATTGAGAAGGAAAAAACCATGAAGAATGTTAGTTCTCAATATAAAAACACCTATTAGGGTGACACTGGTTAAGGTTATTATTACAAGATGGACCATTTCCATAAATTCTCACTATAGGTGGGCTCACTGCTTGGCTAAACCGCTAGAAAAAGAAGGAAGGCTCATTGCATGGAGGAAGAAAATAAAGAATCCACCACAAGGGTACAACTGCCAAACAATTGTAATGCTAGAAGAAATATTAGGTTCACTGCCACGGGTATAAAAAAAACATCAGTCTTACAACCATAGTGATCAATCGAGTCTCATATATCTTCCTTACACTGAACTTCCTTCTGCTTGTTCTTCCACATATTTTTTTATTACAATCATTCTTTATATATACTAATCTCCAAAAGAATAATTTCCAAGTCAGCCAAAGAGATGAAGAAACATAATTCAAAATAGGTCTCCACTAAGCATTGCCACGATGGAAAGGATTGAAAAGTAGACCACACCACAATGCACCAACACACTAACCAAGTGTTGCAATCTTCAAATAAAAAAAATTGAACATCTGGGGATAATTTAGACAGAGAAACGTCATGACCAAAAACACATTTCAGGAGCACAACAACACATGCCAAGACAAAATAACATAGATACCTGCATGAATATTATAGTCCCAAACACACAACACGAGAACATGAAATGCGAAGCAATCCAGACCTCTGTAAACCTCAATCATTCTAATTATTGCATAGACTTCCGAAGCACCAAAAATCTCATACTACCAACACATAATTTTAGAGCAATAGGCATATCAGAAACACAACAATCTGCATCACACATACCTATCTTCCACATCAATCTGGACCAATCTGGATCACCAGATTGACATCTATGACAACATAGACTAGTAATTCTAATGTAGACCTCTATGCACAAGCGTGTCTTCCACCTTGAGTTTCCATAAATCAAAATTGCCATCATTAAACTTTTTCATTTCAATTCTGGATGTGCTTGCCATTTTTTCTTGCAATAAAGTTACCTAATCTTTCTCTTTTAAATTCCCACTGAAACTTTACATTAGTACACAAAACCCTTCAACCCACCAAATGAAACAAATTTGGCGAGGCTCTGATACCAACTAAAAGGAAGTTGTGTAAGTGTAAACAACTTACTACACCAATCTAACACATGAGAGGGTTGAAAAATTCTTTCATACCTTTTTTCAATTACAAAAGAAATTATGTGCACAATTAAAATGAGATTTAAACAATTAAAATCAGAAAACCATTGTAGACACCTAAAATTGTCTTGTCTAATTAAATAAATATTTTTATTTATTTAATTATTTTATCCTAATTCTTCTATTAATTAAATAAATATTTATTTATTTAATTAATTCATTTATCCTCTTCTAGCCTTATTTCTCATTTAAATAAATACATTTATTTATTTAAATTATTTTTTTTCTAAATTAAATAAATATTTTATTTATTTAATTGATCCCACTTCTTCTATTAATTAAATAAATCTTTATTTATTTAATTAATTCATTAACTTTTTCCACCTATGACACATGTCATTCATCTCTTAATTCATACACTATCTACCCTCTCATTATTTTCTTATTTTCTCTACCTGCCCTCTAATCTTAGCCGACCATTTATCTTTTACACCTCTCAATCTTATCCCTCCATTTCTTATGGTGCCTTCTATATAAGGAGATGCTTCCTTCATTATCAAACTCCTGATGATTATTCAACTACACTACGCTTTTGAACTTTCATATGCAATCAAGCCTACTTGTGACCACATTTCCGTTCTTTGTTGAGCTCTTGTGCACATATAAAATTTGAGAGCAAATATATCAAGCAAGATCAATGGAGATAGGAAGAATGGAGAGCCAAACTCTATTGGACATGCGATGTTATAATATTTGTGATTTCATTTGATTTTCATTGTCTTAGGTAATCTTCATATGTTATGGTGGATCTTTGTTGTTGTTAGGCTAGGGTTTTGTGGTTGAATCTATTTAATCTTTCAACATTGTTATTATCCACTTTCACCATAAACATTTTGGCATGCCCGGTGGGACATGAATTTTTGTTAGATCTGTGTTTTTTTTGCAGGTTTTTCTAACCCTATATTGCTTTTTTGTAAAACAATTTGGAGAATAACCTTGTGCAGCTAGGGTTTTGGACACAAAATCAAGATCTTGGAGAGATTTGATCCGATCTCACAAAAGGCTCATAATTTTTGTACCAAATTTTGTTTGCAAGTTAAAGATAATATTAAGAGATTTCAGTCCCAATTTCAAAATTTTTGGAGCACATTTGCATTTTCCATGATTTTTTTATGATTTTTCATAAAAAATTAATTTTGAGAGAAAATTAGCGAATTGTTTAGATTTTCTTATATTTTTGGAAAGCTCTCTAATTTATAAACATGATCTATTATTTGTAATTTTAATTTTGATGCAAAATATTTTCATAAAAATCGGATCTTTAAAAATTAGGGTTTTTCCTTATTTTGATGAGATCTCACAAACGACTTTGAATTTTGGCATCAAATGTTTTTTGTAGGTCAGGAAAATTATCAAAGGTGTTAAGTAAAAATTTTAGATTTTTGGGATCAAGGTTTCATTTTATATGATTTTTCATAAAAAATTAATTTTGAGAGAAAATTAGCGAATTTTTCGGATTTTCTTACATTTTGGGAAATATATCAGAATTATACATAGGATTTGTTCTTTGTGATTTTAAATTTGATGCAAAATCATTCCTAAAAAATCGAATCTTTGAAAATTAGGGTTTTGCATTAGTTTGCTCATATCTCACAAACTGCTTGGAAATGTTGCAGGAATATTTTTATGTAGGTTTGTAAGGTCATCAAGAGTTTCCAGTAAAAATTTCAGATTTTATGGATCCATTTTGTATTTTATATGATTTTTCATAAAAAATTAATTTTTGGAGCAAATTAGCAATTTTTTTGGATTTTCTTACATTTTTGAAAATTTCTTGAAATTTTACAGGTGGTCTTTTTTTGTGATGAATCAGATCTTTGAATTGGTCAAAAAGAACACATTGTTGAAGGCCCCTATTTCACGAAGTCTTTTGGATCTAAAATTTACCTAATTTGTGTGCTTGCAAGAAGGGGTGATCATTTAAAACAATCCAAACTACTAATAGATCTTTGTTGCAGGACCTTGGGAAGGGTTTTTGATCTTTCATTGTATGCCTTGTTTTCATAGATTAGCAAACACTTCAATTGGTGCACTAAAATTGAACCAGTGTCTTTTGTGTCTTGGGCAATAGGCTCTTTTTGTTTAATCTTTAGAGGGCATGTCTCCCTGTGTGGTTATTAAGACTACTAGTGAGGAGAGAATGACTCAAGTGGTAGTGAGGAAAACCCACCTCTTCCTAACCACTATAAACAACTGTATTCATGGTGAAAACTATGGATAACGTGTGCTGATTAGTTCATACTGACACTATGTCTCCCCATAAACCCATTTGATCAAATTTATTAATCAGTTGTAGGGCGTAACCCCTACTGGCTGGGAGCCTTCTATATTTACAGAGCTGAAAGTGCTGCATGTATGGCCACACGAGTGGATGCCCTTACTAGCACCTTTTTGTTTTAGAAGCCAAAATCCTTCTAGTTGTTGGGGCAGGAGGTCAGACCTCTGGAGCGGCCCACACACATACGGTTCTTAGTAGAGATACAAAGTTTGCCACGGGGAGTTTTCATGGGGACTGATGCTTGGCTTCCCCGAGAAGTGAGTGTTGAGGGTGGAGCTAGTGGGGTCAAGCATCTAAGTATCCGCTCTGAATAACATAGCCTCATGTGGGAATCAACAACTATTGTCCTGGCTAGCCATAAGAATTGTGTTTGTCTTATTTTGAACAATCAAACATTCAAGACCAAACATCAAAACATTGTGTCTTTTGTATCTTCAAGTGTATGCAAAACAATTTTACATCAAACAACACACTTTTCTTTGAGTCATTTTTGAGTCTAAACACTTGCAAACATTGAGTCTTCATCAATATTGTGTCCTCTTGTCATGGAAAAATAGTCAAAAATTCAGATTGGGTCACAATAACAACTTCACAAATTGGAAAAATTTACAGTCCAACAAACAAGAGCAATCAGTTTTAGAATTAATGAGCTTCCTAAGCTCTCTTCAGGTTTTCATCTAGAATTCAACCTATCTTTGGGTCTCACAAAGTCCATCATTGCTTTACACCTTACATTACTTTCACATTTGTCTAAACTTGAGTCAAAAGGTCACTTGCTTCTCCTCATCTTATATTGTCAACACACTACATACATACAACATTTTGCTAAGTGGTCCCTCATCAAGGTCTATCACCTTTGGGTCTCATTTGGTCTTACTTAGAGTCAAGGTCAACTTAACTCATCAAGAGAAACTATCCTCTCTTTGGAAGTAACACCTACTCTACTACATACATACTTGGTCTTACACTTTGGACATTGCAAGTAAACCTCAGATTCATTTACATTCCATCCAACTCTTGGTCTTCCATACTCTTTTCCATTTTCATCTAGTCTCACACATCTTGGTCAAGACCTAGTCCATGGTTGAAACCCGTTACCAAAAATCTAGGAGAGAAGCTAAAGACGCTCAAGAATCCACAAACATGAGTGCCTATGAATATGACAATGATATCTTTTTTAATTCTGATCATACTACATTACTTGACATGGACACCTATAGAAACATTCCAAATGTTGAGAACATGGACACTATAAAAAACAATGATACACACAATGACAATATGGACAACTTTTCCGTACATTTTGCAAAAGTGGAAGACTCCATTATGGATCCCTATTTCAATCGATTGGTTGAGGAAATAATGAGGAGAGATAGATAATACTTCTTACAAGTGATGGCACAAAGTGGAGGCAAGATTCCTTGTGATTTTGACATGTCTCAAATAATGGAAAATCAACCTTTGCAACAACCTCAACTCAACATGGATCAAAGGAAGCCTAACAGTGGAGGCAATAGAGGACCACATCTTGTGCCTGAATCACCATCATCTTTGTTTGAAAAACTAGAGGTCCCATACACACATGGTCAAGCATATGATACTCATCTTCACAAACCATTATGGAAGTCTTATGCAGAAAAATATACTCAGTCACATACCAATGCTAAGGACCAACCACCAAAGTAATTGGATATCCAAATGCATCTTAGAACAAACTCATGACATGCCTACAAAGTATGGTATACATGGACAAAACATATATTCCATTCCTCATCATGACTCTATACCAAGTGGCCCATATATGCAACATCATTATAGACCTCCTCCATATGAACATGTGTATGATCAATACCATCCATATATGCAACATGCTCCTCCACCCAATGGTTCAGGCATGGGGTATGGTCCAAGAAGTTGGTCTCCACCTAAGAAAAATTTGGAACAGCAAATCAAGGACTTACAAAAGAAAATGGAGGACATAAATACACCGAAACCAACTTACACAATGAGAGACATATGTCCCTATCCATTTGACAAAAGCATTCCAATGCCTCCATTTCCTACACACTTTGTGACACCTAAGTTTGATAAGTATAGAGGCAAAGGAGATTCTAAGGCACATATAAGACAATTTTTCATAGCTTGCATTGAGGTAGCAGCAGAAGAGACATATTTGATGAGATTATTCCCATAGAGCTTAGGTGATTAAGCTATGGAATGGTTCTCCCAACTTCCACCTGGAATTAAGTCATGGGGTGACTTAGTAGAGGCATTTATCCAACATTTCTCATACAACATAGAGACAGACATATAAGTCACTACCTTGTGCAACACCAAACAAAAGGATGGAGAATCTTTTTCATCATTTTTACAAAGATGGAGAAATCTATCCAACAGATGCTCTTGTGAAATTCCACAAAAACAAATGGTAGAGATGTTCACGCAAAATGTTAACAAAGACATTGGTTATGACCTAAGAAAAGCTTGTTTATCCACCTTCAAGGACATTATTGAAAAAGGCTTAGGAGCAGAGAAGGTTCTAATTGAACAAGGAGTCCTTAAGTTATTCAAGGAAAACAAAGATGACTTTAAAGGAAAAGACAAGCCAAGATTTTGGAATAAAAACAAGAACATAGTCAATGATGGTGTTGTGGATGTCAATACAGTGCAACCCAAAATCATTTTTTCTGGATCAAGCTCTATAAACAATCAGGTGAATACTCAAACAACTTCGAAGTCACGAAGGAAGTACACTCCATTGGGAGAACCACTTGAATCAGTTTTCAAAAAGCTAGTGTCAAACAAAATAATAACAATCCTAGATCTACCTACATATGAGCCAAAAGTTAAACCAAATTGGTGGAATGATGATGAGTATTGTGAATTTCATAAGAGCAAAGGACATAAAATAGGAAACTGTCATCGATTGAAGAACATCATACAAGATCTTATTGATAGAGGTGACATTGAGATTGAAGGACACTCATCCAATCAAGAACATGAGATGTTTAAGGAACCATTCCTAAAGCATGACAAGGGAAAAGCTAAAGCCACAGATGACCAAACCAACTATACTAGAACATCTTATAACTATGATTCAACTATCAATCACATTTCAATGGACAATTATGTCTCTACCATTATCATCAAGGACAAAATTCCTAAGAATTCTACCCAAAGACCCAAGATTGTCCTAAAAGGCATTCGATCTTCTTTTGAACCTACCTCTGAATGTAATGTTACAACTCGTCGAGGTAAATTCACTTTGCAAGGTGCTCCAACTAAAAACACCACTTCCGCATCAACCAAAGTTGAGTATGACCTTATAGAACAGTTAGGGAAGACACCCATACTCATCTCCATCCTTGATCTCTTACGCATATCCCCCACACATAAAGCCATTCTTGACAAAATCTTAAGAGACACTTCTGTCCCTACTGATTTGAATGTGGACCAGTTTCAAGCCATGGTGGAATACCTTTCCATTCCACACTCCCTTACATTCACAGAAGCCGATGATGCCTCCATAAGTCAGCCACATAATGCACCATTACACATTGAAACCTTCCTACACAAACATCGAATAAAACGAGTACTGATAGATGGAGGAGCAGGTATGAACATTTGTACTTTGAACACAATAATACAATTGGGATATTTTGAAAAAGCTGTGAATGCTACAAACAAAATTACCATCAAGGCATATGATGATGAAGAGCATTCATCCAAAGGCATAGTCACCTTACCTCTCAGAGCTGGGCCAGTTACAAAGGATGTGGTTTGTCAAGTCCTAGACCTAGATCTCACATACAACATATTGCTAGGATGTCCATGGATTCATGAGATGAGTGCAGTACCATCTACATATCATTGATGTATCAAGTTTCCACACAATGGAGTTGAAGTGACCATCAAATCTGATCCAAATCCATTCATATATTGCAACAATATGTAACCTAGATCAGAAATAACAATCCCAGTGAATCGACAAGCTATTCTTTCATCAGCGTATGTGGATCCAGAATCATTGAAAGCTTCTACATCCAAACAAGCAGAGCTAAAAGAAAAGTTCAAGATTAAAGACCTAGGATGTGGTGAGTATATATTTCATGTTGACCAACTCCCATTATCTCCTAAGGTATTTAGTCAATAGAAACAACCTACAAACAATTTGCAATGCCAAGGAATTGGGTGTGAACCACCTAGTGTTGTGGCTACTAAGTCTGAATGCAAATATCCTCTAGTGGTGCAAGCATCTCTTGATATCAATAGTCCTAAGAATGGTTCCAACAAAGAATCTACTGAGCGTATCGCCAACCCTCTTGAGAACTCACATAGCTTTACCATTTCATCCACTCATTCCATTTCCAGTCCGCTCCTAGACTTGGATCAACAAGAATCAGAAAATCCCTTGCTCATTGGGGATCAAAAATCAAGCTTTGAAAAGAAAGATCTAAAAGTGAAAAATAAAGAAAAGTCCTTTAGTCCAAATAAAAATCAAAAGCTATTGGACTCTGAGGTCAAGGATAAAAATCCTATGAAAGAAAAAGAACAAGAGATGATCTCCCCTAAATTCAAAATAACTAGGGGCAAAAGTTCTACAATTTCAAGTCAAAAAGAATACTTGTTGATCCTAAGTCTCCATCATGCTATCCTACTTTCACTTCTTTTCACAATCATAAGCCTTCATAACTCATCCACTTGTTCCACACATCATTTCCCTTCTGGCGATACATCATGGAACTTTCTTGAAGGACTTTGTTGTCAGGGATGCCCAAACTTCTTTAGGTGACATGCATACAGGCTTGTGTAGTCCACACACTAGTAATTCTATCTTAGTTCCTTCATCAAGGAAGATAGTCACTCAAGCTACGCATCACTCAATCAAGGAACAATGTAGCTACAATCATAAGATAAAGCCTCACACATTCAAGGTGGGTGACTTAGTTCTCAAAGAAAATCCTAAAAACCAACAAGATAGAGAGAAGAAGGGCAAGTTCGAACCAAATTAGCTTGGTCCTTACATCATCATAACAACCTATGGATCTGGTGCATATCAGATCTCAACCACAGAGGGTGAACCTTTGGAGGATCCTATCAACAACATGCACCTTTGCAGGTTTTACACATAGCTCTTCGGAATATCCTAATTCAAAAATACAAAAAAAATAAAAAACTAATCAAAAATACAAAAAAAATAAAATAAAATTCAAAAACACAAAAAAATTCATAAAACATAAAAAATCGTTACTTGGTGAAAACCTGGCAAACAGGCGCCTTGTGACACAAAAAAAAATTAAAAAAAAATTGAAAAACAAAAATAAAACATTTCGTCCAACGGTGAAAACCACTTCGGTGGTGCCCTAGGCAAGTACCATGGTGAAAACTGGGTCACCAGCGCCATGCATAAAGACATTGCTCCTCCCTCCTTCAGGATTCCATTTCATCCTTCACTTTGTACACACTCACAACCTATCCATCCACAATAACCTTACCCATTCCCATCATGTCTTGTTATTGATGTACCCAAGATTGGTTAGCCATTCATAATAAACCTCCCTTTTCACCCCTTTCCATTCATAATAAATCAGCTCCTATCTGTGGCTAAGGCAAATCCTATGTCTAGTAATGGGTTTGGAACTGAGAGCATCGCTTGTTGTGAGGAGTACAGTTTCTTCCAGTTTTCTTCAGCCTATCCATGCACAATCCACAATAAAGCAACACTTGCATTGCCAATCCGCAATAAAGTTCTGTCTTCTCAGCAATAAAGTATCAGTTGCATGGATTCAGTCAGTTTCAGATGAGACACAATAACAACAATGGGCTTCAACAAATCAAATCTTTCAACAGACTCAGACAACATTATGGTTCAGTGTTGTCTATCCTTTTGTGAAAGTAAACATTGTGACCACAATCAAATAGACTTATACAAGTGACAAGAGACGTTAAAATTGAGGACTACAGTGGATGTTGGCATCGAGTCTTGGTTTTCTTTTGATTTTAATTTTCTGGTGACATGTCTTTTAGCTTTTCCAGGATGTCTCTGACTAGAGATTCTATCTCTAGGATGTCTTTGACTAGAAAGGTGAGGATAGGGTATCATCACCTATTTTTCTTTTGCTGTCTGTAGATTGTCTCTTAGTAATGCTATGACTTGTCCAAGGATATGAGGACACTGTGAGTCTATTATGAACTGGGGCATTCCTTTTTTACAACTGTCTTATCTCCATGCAAATAGGTACAATGACTTTCTGGGTCAAACATATGCCTCGATTGTCATAACCTATTTTGCCATAATAAAGCTCAATGATGATAACGCACAAGAAGCTCTTTCACTTTCATATCTTCTACCTTCCATCCCCCTTTCTTGATTGACCTCCATCATCCTTCTTGAGTCCGTGTAGCCCGCTATCACATGACTAAGTATAATGACACGCTAAAAACATTTGCATTTCATGTAGTTGCGCCTACATTATCACATATTAAGCATTTCATACATACATATAGATATCACAATCACATCACATCCTGTACACAACACATGTTAGCACATTTTACATTCTCATCATGTAAATAGTTATTTGCATTATCATATTTGTCTGCATTTTATACATTCACATTTGCATTTGCATAACATATTAAAAACATTAAAAAAACAAAAATATTGCATTTCATTATGTACATCTTTGCATCCATAGCATAAGCATCACATAGAAACATACATCATGAAACATCTCATCACATAGGTACACATGCATATAGCTACCGCAAAGATGAACATCTCATATATATCTCAAAATCATAAGTGTCATGATACAATGATGTCAAAATCATATGGCTAAAATCACCCAAAGGTGTCTACATCATCATACAAAATGGTACAAAAATGATACATAGGGAGCCCTCTAAGGCTATGATGAACTCCCTCCCTAGGATATAACTCCCCATCGATTGGTATCCTCAGAATCCTGTACACATCCTCTAAGGTGACTGTCATCTCACCCATCGACAAATGGAAACTACAAGTCTTTAAGTGCCATATCTCAGCCAGCATAGTCAGCAATCCCATGTTCACCCGAAACTCAGGCACATACAAAATATGTCGCAGGCCCATAGCCTGAACTGCTGCTCTCTCCTCAACTGTCAGCTCTGCTCGCAAGCTTTGCACCGACGGGAATCTCTCCCGTGAATCCAACATAGGTAGGTACTCTTGCAGTCAAGCAAATCATCTGTGCAGTTAAAGTGGCATTTACTGTTCATCACAAAGTGTTGTTGTTTATCCTAGTGGTACTCCCTGTTCATCACAAAGTACTACATGTTTTGCACTCCTTGTTCATCACAAAGTGTTGCTCATATTTTCACTCCCTATTCATCACAAAGTGCTGCTCATATTAGTACTCCATGTTCATCAAAAAGTACTATGTCTTGGTACTCCTTGTTCATCACAAAGTGCCTCCATCTATCCTATCCTAGGGCCTCTGCTTGAGTGTATTCTCTTGAGTAGTTTCCTAATTGGCAATGTATGTTCTATCACAGAATTGTCAATCCTAGCCCTACCCAGTCTTCCCTAGAGGACCTGCTTGAGTGTATCCTCTTATCAGCTTATCCAATCGACAACGTATGTTCATCATAGAATTGCAGATTTGGCCTAGAAGACATAAACACACATGTAAGACATAAACACGCATTCATGACACAAACACGCTCACATTTGACACAGATGCGCCTCGACATTTTTTGACATTGTTTGACATATTCTAAAATGCATTTATTACCCTACCTAGAATGCATTAATGACAACATTTATTGCGACAAAGTACAAGGAAGTTTGGCGGTACTCACTGGCTCTCCTGCATCTACTAGCCTCTGAAATCAACAAACGTGATCGAATCTGTGAACCAATGTCATTGCTTCTAACTGTTGACTGCTCTCTACTCTCTCTGCACTTTGATCTCTTAGATGTGTGGATGACAATGAGGATGTTTTCCCTCGTAGTCTACCTTATAGACTACCCTAACCCTAGTCTCCCTTGTCAGTCTTCTTTATCCTGTGACTCTGTCACTCTATCCTATCCAGTCAGTCCATTCTAGCCTTTCTTTCTTATCGAGAGATTGTCTGTGATCTTTCCAGACATTTTCATCCAATCTCTCAAGGGGGCATATCATTCCCATCTTGGGGCAACTTTATATCAGTTCATATCATCTTCTTTGAAACAACATGACAAGCTGCATTATCTCAAAGAGGGGCAAAATCTAGACACCTAAAATTGTCTTGTCTAATTAAATAAATATATTTTTTTATTTAATTATTTTATCCTAGTTCTTCTATTAATTAAATAAATATTTATTTATTTAATTAATTCATTTATCCTCTTCTAGCTTTATTTCTCATTTATATAAATACATTTATTTATTTAAATTATCCTTTTTCTAAATTAAATAAATATTTTATTTATTTAATTGATCCCACTTCTTCTATTAATTAAATAAATATTTATTTATTTAATTAATTCATTAACCTTTTCCACCTATTACACATGTCATTCATCTCTTAATTCATACACTACCTACGCTCTCATTATTTTCTTATTTTCTCTACCTACCCTCTAATCTTAGCCGACCATTTATCTTTTACACCTCTCAATCTTATCCCTCCATTTCTTATGGTGCCTTCTATATAAAGAGATGCTTCCTTCATTATCAAACCCCTGATGATTATTCGACTACACTACGCTTTTGAACTTTCATATGCGATCAAGCCTACTTGCAACCACATTTCCGTTCTTTGTTGAGCTCTTGTGCACATATAAAATCTAAGAGCAAATATATCAAGCAAGATCAATGGAGATAGGAAGAATGGAGATCCAAACCCTATTGGACATGTGATGGTATAATTTTTATGATTTCATTTGATTTGCATTGTCTTAGGTAATCTTCATATGTTATGGTGGATCTTTGTTGTTGTTAGGCTAGGGTTTTGTGGTTGAATCTATTTAGTCTTTCAACATTGTTATTATCCACTTTCACCATAAACAACCATAACACAATAATTTATGTGGGAAAATCCTTTCGAGAAAAAACCCACACTCCAAAACACCCAAAATAAATTGTATTATTCAGTAAATTTTTAAAATATATTTTATTTGAGCTAATGCTCTTCAGGAGTCTTCCAAAACTCAAAATAATGTTAGAAACATAATGGTAGCTCTTAAATCAGAATTATCTCTTACAATAATGAATTACAAGGCATATACATCAAGCTTTACAAGCTAGCCACAAAAGATAGCAATCTCCATCTTTAACAAAGGAATAAAGCTCAAAAAATACTTCATCAAGATCTCTGCAACTTGATCTCGATAGAAAAATATTCTTTCTTTTGCATAAATTCCCATAGGTAAAAACTCCTTCCTTAAATTAGCCTCCAAGAAAAGATAAATAAAAAAACTATTTTATTATCTTTTTCTTGTTTTTAAAAAAGAAAACACAAAACTTGACTCCCAAGTATTTGTAGAAAGTTGTCAAAATTAGTTTTTTTAATCAATAGTAAATTTTTTGATTTCAACCTCCTAAAAGTAGGATAAACCAATATGCACCAAATAATAATTAATATAATTAATTATTAAAATAAGGAATTAAAGGTTGAGACACCTTAATCCGAATAGAATTGATAGTAGATGGGTGTGTGGGGGAAAGTTTAGAAGATCACAAGAATATGAATGGGGGCACAAATAGAGATTGGAAATATAAAATTGCAAAGAATTAGAGGTGAGAGGTGTGGGTGTGTAAGTAGTGGGTAGATAGCTGTGTTCAGATAAAGGACAACAAATAAGGACAATAAGGCTTGCGAAAAGGAAGAGAGAAGGCTGTGAATAGGGTTTTTAGAGTGTGCATGGAAAGGAAGAACTTTTAGGTGTGGAAGAAAAGTGTGTGTAGAATCACCATCACATAAGAGAGTGTTGATAATAAATTGAGGTTTTAAAATAGACACAAAAATAATGTACATAAATGAGAATCAGTATAGCTCAAATATTTGAGCAAAGAGAAGCCATTGAGAGGCCAAGTCTATAACAATGTATTAGAAAAATTTGATTTGAATAAAACTTATAATTCATTGTTGCACTCAAATTTTTTTTTGAGTTTTGTGTTAGAAGGCAGGAGGGGAGGACCCTCTTGCATCAATATAGCTTATAATTGTTTTGGTGGAAAAATTAGGGTTAGGGTTAAATTAAGATAATAAAACCACTAAATGACCTCATTAACCATCACATTAAGGAGAAGAGGAATCTAATAGATATAGCTTTGATAGACCAAGATTCTAATTAGATTCTAGGCTCCTTTGATAGGGCTCTATCCTACTTAAATTTAATTGATTTGAATTGTTGAAGATTAGGGCAAGATAGTGAGCAATTGAAGCAATCTGATAGAAATAGTGAGCTACAGATGTTGTAGGGAGCCACCAACATGGATATGAGAAGAAGATCTTTCAGATCTATTCCCAAAAGTTTGGCCTAATTTTTTAGGACTAGGTAGTATCAATTCACCACATGGTCCTCTGAATTTCTCACCATCGAAAGATGAACCTTTTTGTCTCTACAAATATTGTTGATCCTCTCAAATGTAGCTCTATACCTGTTCTTGCACATAGAAAAAAGGGGATTATATGTTGGGAATAGGAGTTTGCCTTAGGTTAAATCCCAATTTTGGAATTAACCATGAAATTCAATTGAAAGATGTAAATGAAATACTATAGTAAAATACTTCCCTTTTGAGGGAAAGGCTGAAAATGAAAGAAACACTAATAATATACCTCTAATGAAGTTTTGTTTGTCTCCATAAAGGAATTAGGGTTTCATGTAGGTTGTCTTCATAAAACATAGAACATGAATGTCATCTCCAATGCTTGAATGCTGACTTCACTTCTGCTTCAATGCTTGATAGAAGAGTGATTGCTTGCTCAATTGAATTTGCTAGAGTGTAGATCTTGATTTAAAATTTGTTAGGTTAAAAATGAGAGGGGTAGATGTCTTTTTATATTTTCTCATTAAAATTTTGATTGTATTTCCTATTGGCATATGATGAACCGACATGTTGATATAATGATAATGTATGTTGTCATTGATGTCAATAAGTGCAAGGTATGAATATTGGGAGAAGTTGGTGAACCGGTATGAAAAGATGCAGTGAATCGGTGTTGGGGTTTCACTGAGTGTGACTACCGGTTGGTAGTCTTAGCTCTAGGGTTTTCGGTTTGGCAATCTCACTATTCCATGATGAGTTAGCTAAGAGATGAAGATGACATCGTGATTCCATGTCAGCTTTGTGCACAAGAAGGATTTCCTTGAGGATCTTGCATGTGAAGATCGATTGCATTAAATGTCTACCTCGAGAATGAACATTCTTCTTAGTGGTATGAGAAGAAAGCGTGATGAGTTACTGATTTCTATGTGCGGTGAAGAATGGATGATGCAAATTGTCTTGCGATCTGTTTGAAATTGTATTTCTCTATGCAAAATGTTTGGACGGTCAAGATTGGACCGCTTGTATTGAAAACCTAAAATGCTTAGGGTTTAGGGTTTATGCTACCAACCTAATTGTTGTCTATAAGGTCGATGATGTTTGTTATTGTAAGTTGTTGGAAAATGTTGTATGTGTATCTGAGTGATGAGATACTTTCTAGACTAGTAAGAAAAACTGCAGAGTGTGATTGCAGAGTAGAGGAACTGAAAAGGATCTGCCTTAGCATATAGTGTTGTTATCATATCAAAGCTTTACCTGTTGTCTTCTAACCATTTCAACAGAAGGAAAATCCCTTTGTCGGGTAGCTTTAACAGGCTTACTGTAAATCCTCTAACCAGGTGATTCAAGTTCATTGAGTTCTTTAAATCCTCTACCAAGGTAACCTTTAACAGGGTTTCAACCTTTAATAGGGTATATAGCCATCCCTTAACCGGGTGATCTTTAACAGGATCGGTTCCTAGCAGAACCTTATTGTAAAGTCTATAACTGGACTAGGCTCCTAACAGAGTGAGCTTCAAAAGAGTTAAAAAAAAGCTTGTGGGTATTCATCCCCACCGTGGTTTTTCCCATTTGGGTTTCCACGTGAAAAATCTGTGTGTCATGAGTTATGCATTTTTCATGTGATGATTAAGTATTCTTTGTTTAAGTGATTATGCATGCAGAGCTAATGGTTATGGTATTATTGACACACCACATGCATATGTTTATGGGTGAAGTAGATATCAAGTATTAAATGTATTTGAAGTGTTCAGACTTACCGGTCTATGTTGTCTGAAGTCTTACTATGTTTAACCGATATTGCCATGGTTAAGTTTAGTGATGAAGACAACCGATTAGTGTTGTTTTTGCTTGATAGGTTGTTGGAAATTTTTTGTCTGTACTGATTCACCCCCCTCTTAGTACCATTTAGGGTATTTGTTGTTCATCATTATTCATCATTTCCACAACAAGCCAACATGACGTTAGATTCTCTGCTCATCAAAGGTGACCATTAGAGGGGGCCAATTTGGGGCTAGATTAGGAGGTCAAGGCATATATGCCTTGGTTTTGATTTAGGAACAAGGTGTGATACATCCTAGTATTGATTTGGAACCTGGGCATGGTACATCCTGGTCTTGGAAATTAGGACTCCAAACTAGTGAGAGGATATAAAACTGATGAAAATGTGAAATAAATGAGTGGTGTGAGTAGAATCAATGTTGCAATCAGGGCTTGGAGGATAGAACAAAAAATTAAGGCCTAAGTGAGGAAAAAATTATAGGTAAGTGCAATATAGTACGCTACTTGTGCTTTGATTATGCTCGGATGTGATAGGACTTCAAAATATGTCGTGCAAAAGTTTTTTGGTTGCCTAGTAAAACTTGTTTATCTTTGGCTAAATTGGGTCTCTGATGTACCATTAATGGGTTAGGGTTCTTTTTCATTTTTCAAGCTTATTTTTGTAAGCCCTGAGCATGTTCTATTTAGTCGTTACCTTTTTGGGTTTAAAAATGACTTTGGGTCATTGACTCGTTGGCAGGGCCATGTTATGTCCCTTGATTTTTACTATGTACCCCGGTGCCTTTTATTTTTTATTTTTTCCTAAGTCTTGGTTCATGACTTAGGTTTCCTATGGTCAATTTTTCTTACCGAGTGTTTTGTACTTCCTGCTAAGTGTCCCCGTAATGCCACACAGACTTTTGTTGACCATCCTATTCATTATGACATCATGAAGAGCTACCATATGTGTTGGAGTTTCCATGTGTCACAAAATGGGTTGCCGAAACAAATGTTGAAAAAGGTTTTTAATATCTAATTTTGTCAAAGGTCAGTGGAAATGAGTTAAAGATCGACCAACTGAAGGGTGTATTATTTTGCACGTGCTGAAAATCGCTGAAGATGTTTTAAAAGCTGATCAAATGATGCTTAAGCATTAGTGGCCTAAGCTGAATGGTCGCCAAGTGGAAAAATTAAAGATTGCCTTGGTCAGGCAGTCCTCACGATCAGAAGGTGCAAGGGCATTAACCATTGTGACATCATGGGATGATGTAACACATCCACGCTGAAAGGTCAAAGCTAAAGGTGGGGCCACAAGGATGAGTTGTAAGGCGGATTGATGCATAGTTTTCTTATTGGATGAAGGTGGGATCATATGCTAGCACAGATGTCAATGGCAGATTGACTAATGAAGACTATTTGATTCTCCAACATAGAGAAGATCTATGGTGAAGATTAAAACTAATTTCAAAAGTATTTGGAGCTATTTCATCACTTGCGTAGCAGTAATGACAGACAAAACGTAGGTCTGGCAACACGGGGATATTAAAAGAGAAAATTTTGCCCATTTCCAATTACTAGAGGCATTCAAATGAGAGTGGAGATTGTTTCAACAACTAAAGGAAATTGTTGCAAGCTTTCAAAGCACATAATTAGGGTTCACAGTGTAAAAAAAAGAAAACTATAAGTTAAAATTGTAGCCTTCTCTGGTGAATTTCACATTTTCGAGCATGGGGATTGCTTTCAATTTGTAGGGAAAGTTTTTTGATACAAACTAGGGTGGGGAATTTGAAGTATAATTTTAAAATCCTAGTTATATTGTAATAGATGCAAGATTTTTCAAAAAAGCCTCTATTTCTATTGAACTTAAATCAAGAACCCTAGGTTTTCATAATGGCACCCCAAAGACCACACTCTGGTAATATTGAATATCATAGGAGGAATCTATATGATGACTTCTTGGACCAATTGAATCCATCAACAAATGATAAATACCAAAGGCAAAGGTTTGCATATGGACAGACCCTAGGTGAGGGTTTAGTCGACAACACTTATAAGATATTAGATGCAAGGGTGCCTATGTCAGGGCTAAGCATGTTCAAGATTTGGTTTGGTCAGAGGAATCTACCAGCCCCATTTTCATAGGTATGACAATATGATTAGGGGAATTTAGCTATACCTACTATATTCATGGATGTGGACTTATTGAAATCAGTGGCATATAATTATGACCCAATCTCAAGGGTTGTGAGGGGACACAAATGAGAAGTTCTATTGAGCATCCAAAGGGAGGAATTTCATGAAGTTTTTGATTTATATGAACCTTCTACATCCTTGGAACCTATCGATTTGGAGTAAGTGAAGAAAGAATATGAGAAGACAAGGTATTTAGTCAGAGCAAGATTTCTCCCATCTCATTTGGCTAAGGTGGCAAATACTTAGTATTATATTGGCCCAAGAGATGAAGAGCCTTTTCCAATTGATGCCTTTACACATCATTTCAGGGCCACCTTTTTCACACTGTGTCATATTTTAGGTTTCCACCCAGACACAATAATCCCCAAAGCATATATGCACATGGGGATTTAGATTCAACACCCCAATTTTGCAGTAATTTATCACTTTGATCCATACCTTGTGTTGGTGTAAATAATTATTCATCTTGGATATTATTACACCTTACTTAAGTTTACTTAGGAAATGCATTTCATAGTAGTTTGGGTTTGAGACACTTGGGTGTTTATGCCACATTGGGATAGTGTGTGTAGGAGAATTTCCACCTTTTATGGTGTGGTCTTGTTCTTACATTCCACCTTCGGTGGGTGATCCACCTCATGTGAAATATTATATTGTTTCTCCTACCTACCCTTGTTTCTTATTGAGCCACATGTCATGTTTGTGTGCTCACATATCCATATAGCCTTGCCTATATAAGCAAGCTCATATTCATTGTATGTAACGACTGATGATCCAGTTGATTAGTATTTTCATCTTGATAGGATACAATTTATTTCTAACATCTATTTTGTCTCTCTATTGTACTTTTCATTGAGCTCTTGATCTTGGCAAAATCTCACATGGTATCAGAGCCTAAAGGGCTTCTTTGATTTGTCTTGGAGAGCCATTTTTGGAGGCTTCAATTTTTGGATCTGGAGAAGTGCTATTTTTGGGGGCGTCGTACATCAATTTGGACATCATGGTTGCGTCTGGGAGGCCATTTCCATTAATTTTGAGTAGAAAGTCAGCCTATTTTGGTGATGGAATTTTTTTTGCCAATTTTGTTATTATCATACAAATTATTTAAAAAAAAAAATAAAAAAAAATAATAAAAAAGTAAAAAAAATATCAAAATTTTTTTTTTTGGGGGGTTCGCAGACCCCCCCATACTCTGTCTTGCCTATAGGGGCTCCCATACTAGCTGGAATCATCAAGGCCCCGTCGTCGACTGCGCAGTCACCCTGGGCTCCCGCCGACCATCCTTGTTCCAACCACAGCTAGCGCTCTTGTCCTTAGATCTTCCCCGACGATCTTCCTATCAACTGTTGCACATCCTCCAGCTTCTATGATGTCCTTTCTCCATCGCCTTCCTTTCTCTGGGCCCTGCCACTGCCGTGTAGATCTGTGGCCTTCGACCATGCTATCCCTGCCGACCTTGAGTTTTACGGGTGATCTCCCCACCGACAGCTGTTCCGGTGCCGACTGCCACCCGACCCTTCCGGCACCAACTACCACTGTCTACCCCACTAGCTCATCACCATGAGGCACCACACAGGCTTGCCAACTCACCACCGAATCAACCCACCACCAATCCTGCCGTATAGTGCCACGTAACTTGCACAGTCAACCAATCTGTATTGTATGGATGTTGAATGGGAAGGGAGGTGAAATTTTTCAATGACTAGATGGGCATCAAATTTGAGCCTATCATTTGTTGATGTTAGCAGTATTTTGAAATTTTTTTAACCTCCTCTCATTGAGCTTTTTGGTTTTGTAGTTCAACTTTGGAAGGCCATATCTTGCTCATTTTTGCTCCTTTTTTGGTGCAATTTTTTTTGAAATGGGATAGAATTTTGTGCTCTTCGTAATGAAGGAGTAATTTATGATTTTGATGGATGGATTTTTCAGAAATTGCAGATCTTCATGACTATACTTGTCTAATCCTTGTATTTGCAACTTCAGAGGCTTCATTTGGGGTCATATGACCTCCTTTTTAGGTGTCATTTTATTTTGAAAGTGCATAATTTTTTGTCTACTTTCATAATATGCCTTATTTTTGCAGTGATTTTGAGTAGAAATTTTACTTTCAGTATTTGGTCATTTTTGGCCTATTTGGTACTTGTATTTTGCTTGGATCTCAGATTAGATCACTTGCAGTATTTGTTGAAGTCTCTTATATCTCATTTTGAGAAGTTGTAAATTGAAATCAAAAGTCTACTTTGCCTTATTTTACAAGTGGCCCATTGTATACGCACTGAGTATAAAGTGCCAAATCACCATTTTTTTGGGGGGGGGTTCTTCATTGATTTTTTTTTTTTTGGGAGGGGGGGGGGGGGGCTTCTTGTGTGATTGTGCCTCTCTCTATCTTGTGTTTTTTCATTTTGGTGCTATGGGTTCTCCTAAATTTCCATTTTTAACTCCTCATAATTATGCTTCATGAAAGATTAAGTCTTGAAGTAAACTAATGAAAAAAATACTCATTCATTATGTAAATGGAACTATTACAACACCACCTGATCTTAAGGCTGATCCTAATGCTCCAATTGAATGGCTCACTAAGAATTCTATGGCACTTGGAACTCTTAGAAGTATGTATTAGATGACCTCATTTTTCACATTGAGAAGTGTACTATAGTTAAAGAGGCTTGGGATTATTTTGAGAGATTGTATGGTCAAGTTGATGAGATTAAGGGCTACAAGTTTCATAGTGAACTCACAACTTTGGATCCCAAGGATTTTGATACAATCCAGGATTATGTCACAAAAGAAATTGAGCTAAGAGCAAAGATAAAGGATTGTGGAATTGACAAAAAGGATGCTCAATTGGTTTACAACTTGTTGGACAAGCTTTCTTCAGAGTATGCAGCCTTTGTATCTAGCTTTCACACCCATAGGTTAGCTCAAGGTTCCTCATACACTTCCCCCTCATTTTATTCATTCACAAAGATGTTGATACTTGAGAAATCTAAGTTGACCAAGATGGGGATTCTCAAATCTTCAAAGTCACAAAATTTGATGGCTAACAAAGGGAATCAAAGTAATCAAGGGAAAAACAAGAATCAAAAGAAACCTAAGTCAAAACCACAACAAGATGGAGCACAATCTTCCTCTCCATAACAAAGTGATTCACCATTCTCACCTAAGAGGAAATCATATAAGGACAATCTTTTTTGTGGATATTGCAAGAAGTCAGGACATGATGAACAACATTGTTACAAGAAGGATATTGATGAGTTGAAGAATATTCTTGAGAAGAACAAAATCAGCCTACCTTCTAGAATGCCTACAATAGCTTCTTCTTCCAAGGAAAGGATCACTCTTTTGGGATAGATAAAGGAAAGGGACAAGCTCTTTGTGCTACTACAAGTCATGATTTAGAGAGATGGCTTCTAGATTCAAGGGCTTCTCATCATATGACATCTTCACAGTCTATGTTTTCTACATTTGAGCCTTGCCACATGCCGCATATTTTGATGGGCAATCATACATACATGGATGTGATTTTGAAAGGATCTATTGTCATTGGGGATAACTCCTTCAATGATGTGTTGTGTGTACCCCACTTGACAAACAATCTTCTTTCCATCTATCAAATCACACATGGGGAGACTATGAAATTATGGAGTTCACAGCTGATTAAGTTATCATTAGAGACTTAGAGAGTGGATCTATTATTGCAACATAGGTAGTTGATCATGCATCTTGGTTGTACTCCTTTTCACATTTTGGTCCTATTGATGAGGTTGATTCTTCCTATGTTGATGATTCAGATTTTGAGGAGAACTTTGGGCACTTGAACTTGGGGATTCTCACATGTGACCCCATTCTTGAGCCTTCTATTTCATCTCCCCCTCTTGATATCATACCACCTATTGCACCTGATGATGAAACTAGAGTGATAGTTTTGCCTTCTTGTGATTCAATGCAGTAGGATATTTCATGTCTTCCAGCTTTGGTTTCATGGGATGCCTACTTGACAGACATTGCAGATTTGGGAGACATCATTGATGACATTCATCTTCTCTTTGATGAAGATTATCCTTCTTTGATTGTTGTGAGGGAACACTTTGACCCTCTTGTGCATTCTCTACATAATCATTCTTTTGAGGTTGACATGATTGTGGATACTTTTGTATAATAGTTTGAGGAGGTTTCTTCATGTTTAGAGGAGACATGTGAGTCTTTGGATATTGTTCTACATTCTTCTCCACTAGATCTTGGAGTGCCTTTTTCAGTAGTGTGGAGTAGTTTACCACCTTTGGAGGGGGTAACCTTTAGCATCGACATGGGGACACTTGAGCAGTTTTTAGAGATTCCATTCATCATGAGTTTTTTTTCCTACATCTTCCCTTCATGATTGGGGAGACTTCATGGATACACCTTTGGTTTTGTTTCTTCCTAAGGGGAGGAACATGGTTTGACATTTGTGGAGTAGTTTCTTCATACATCATCGAGCTTCTATCATTGGTGTGGATTCTACATCAAGGGGGGCTACCTCACTTCTCTTCTTCTCTCATATGGGGGGGAATTTTTCCTCACATGGGGTTTTTTTCCTCACATGCTTCAATGAGAGTTCTTTGTATATGGTTTTCATCTCTCTTTTGGGGGAGGGTTTTTTCCCATTGGGTTTTTCTCTCTTTCCCTGCTTTGTGAGAGATTTCATTGCATTAGTTTGCATGCATTTGCATTTGTACATGGGTACCTAACATGGCCTTGTAGTCGGGACCCATCTTGCATTTCTTAGTTGCATTGTAGACTTAAGTGCATTCCCCTAAGTTGCACTTAAGGGGGGGTGTTGGTGTAAATAATCATTCCTCTTGGATATTATTACACCTTACTTAATTTTACTTAGGAAATGCATGCCATAGTAGTTTGGGTATGAGACACTTGGGTGTTTGTGCCACATTGGGATAGTGTGTGTAGGAGAATTTCCACCTTTTATGGTGTAGTCTTGTTGTTACATTCCACCTTCGATGGGTGATCCACCTCATGTGGAATATTATATTGTTTCTCCTACCTACCCTTGTTTCTTATTGAGCCACATGTCATGTTTGTGTGCTCAAATATCCATATAGCCTTGCCTATATAACCAGGCTCATATTTATTGTATGTAATGATTGATGATCTAGTTGATCAGTATTTTCATCTTCATAGAATATAGTTTATTTCTATCATCTATTTTGTCTCTCTATTGTACTTTTCATTGAGCTCTTGATCTTGGAAAATTCTCACACCTTGCAGACAAGATACATGAGGGGTTCCTACAGATTAAAAAGGGTGACCTTAATACCTCATTCTACTAGTATTCCATGCTTATGTATATGATCTTGTACAAAAATGCAGATTTCTTTAAGAAGAAATGGAGTTGAGAAGGGTGGTGGATAGAAAAAACATGCTAGTACAAGTTTGGAGCATGGATATGTCATGGGATAGAAAGGATGCAAGCTATGCAATATTTGACAATTGTTTCACATGAAGGCTTAAGACTCAGTTGATAGTAAATCCACCAAGGATTCCAATAGAATTGTATGATTTTTTGAGGCCAATGGAAAAAAGGCCATAATTGAAACTTGAGCATAATTGGGGGGATGCCATTTATTATTATGTAAGAACAATTATAAGAGTGTATGGTTTTTATGGACAAACAAATGTATTTCCCTTCAATGTTCCACTTAGATTAGGATTTGCAGAAGTTATGTGGCAATTGGGTTGCATACATGAAAATGAGCTGATAAAGAGAGGTAAAGGCATTTTTTTCCCTAATTACACTATAGTCGCATATTTTGTAATTCTTAAAGGAGGATGGGTCCATTTTGAAAAGGTTCCTTCTCCTTATGTCTTGAGAGTAAGCATAGAGAGGCACAATGACACAAAGGGTTTTTATGCAATGTTTAGAAAAAGAATCAAAGGAACCTAGTTGCCTCATTATTTCAATTTTCCAGAAGACTTGATCAAGAATGAATTTGAGTTGGATATACAAGAGGTCAGAAAAGAAAGATGGATGGATTATAAGAATTTTCTTGATAAAGTCCATAGATTGGATCCAAAGTATGATCCGTTGAAAGAATTTAGACCATTTTATAAGAAAATGGATTATTTGATAGAAATTTTTTATGAAGTCATGTATGACCTAATGGATGAGTTGGAGCAATTGGATATAACAAGAGGCCAAAAAATAGGAGACACTAACTCATTTGGGTGCATTTTTCGATGAATATTTCCAACAAACTATGAGATTTCTTTTGCTTTGTCAGATTTTACAATGCAATTTGTGTCAAATTTCCTTTTTTTTTGAAACCTTTCCCACGTTCGTCAGAATTTCGATGACAATGGTGTTCATTGGAATTCCTCATCTAATCATTAGTACATTTGGAGTGGTTTTCCGATGAGCTATGGGCTTTCTTTTTCTTTGTTGGATTAATTTGTTTTTTTTTCAAAAATTACCCCGTGTTCATTGGAATTCTGACGTGTTAAAATTTCATGGATTTTACCTGTTGATTGGCATATGTTGGTCTGATGATTTTCACAGCCTCTTGATTTCTTCTTACTCATTAGGATAACATAAGCCGATGACCTCTCTTCCTACTAATCGCTGCGAGTTATCCCACTAGTCTTATTGGGCATCAGGATAGCTTAAAATGTGTTTAGGCGATGGGCATAATTTCCTTGATGTCTTTTCCCTTAGCGTAGCTCCTCCCAATATGTTATGTCTCCTCAACATAAGCTTTGACCCTTTTTTGCCATAACCTTTTCCAATTCATTTTACTTTTTCCAGTGTCCATCAGGATAAGTCTTACCAATAGCATCATCAACTATCGGTAATATAAGATTTCTCCATTGCCGCTAGTGTGCGCTGTACCGATAGACTTCATTGGTATATTCTATCCTGATCACATGCTTTTACTTGTGTGTTACTATTGGGTTGACTTTTGCCGATAGTGAATATTTTGTATTTCACATCAGAATTCCAACGAACATGTGGTATTTTAAAAAAAGTAATTATGTACCATCATTATACGCAGGCTCAGGGTGCAAAAATTGGGAGGAAGCGGGCACAATTGCTGCAAATAGATTCTCAACAACAACTGTACAAGAGGTTGGTCCTTTCATTCTTTTCATCAAGATTTTTTTGCAATTTCCTTTGCTTTCCTTGCATTCTCTTGTTCACTTTGTTTAATGGTATCCACTTTGGAAAAATATGGATCCTGAACCTCCTTAACCTCTCCATTCTGTGGCTGCCAGTTATAAAGACAAGTCACTTCATAGCTTCTAGAGGGGTAAAAAATTCTCTATGACTATAAACCCTTCCATCCTTCAAAATAGCCCTTTGTATGGAAGCAACTTTTCTAGGTCCAAGGCCAGCTACAAATTGTAGAGGAGAAAACATCCATTCATGTGATGCTGCTAGGTTTATGTCAACACTTGTTGGTCTCTTTGGGGTTATTTGAAACCCTTCGACAATCAATATTGGCCCTGTGTCTACAGAGGCAAGGTATGGCTTCTAGTTCCCTTGATTGAGATGAAGGGTGGTCCTTTAGATAATAAATCTCACGATCTGCATTTGCTTGCAATAATAATCTAGGTATGGGTGATAATATATCTCTTTCGAAATTGCAGCATAAGATACATGATAGATGGTATGGCACACTTTATCTTTAGGTTATTTCTTCTAATACATTTATAGTTGTTCTTAATTTGAAAGAATCTAAGGTTAAGGCCTTAGAGTTTCCTTATTTTTGGTTTGGTCAGAATCTGGTTTTTGTTAAGGCATGGAAACCTTTCTTTATACCCTCTCAAGATATTATAAAACATGCTCCAACATGGTTTAAGTTACCTAATTTTCCATATGAGTTTACAGATGCTAGTATTTTGCAAAGGTTAGGGGATTCTTTTGGTAAATATTATATTCTCATTCCATGTTTGAGGATGGTGTGTTTACTGTGAAAATTTGTATCTTGATTAAACCTAATACTATCCTTCCTTGAACTTGTAATATGAAATCGATTGATGGTGTCTGGCAACAGGATATTGTTAAGGACTCTAATTGGTTTGTTAGATCAAACATTATTATGGATTCTCCACCTTTTTTGAATTTTAAAAACAAGTCCTTTGACTTGTCTAATAAAAAGGAAACAATTACAGAGCCCCATTCTGTTAAATAGGGTTTTGTGAACTTGGAATCTCTTTCTTGGTTGGAAATGCAAGATCTTCTTAAGGGTAATCTTATCCCTCCTCAATCTACCCATAATTTAACAAACATTTCTGCTCTAGTGCATCCTCAATTTGACAAGGCCTTAGGAGAAGGGGATGTGACATGTGGTGGGATTGTGATTCCTCAGACTGTCTTTGATAAGACTACTACAATTACGAATCATACTTCAAAAGTTGTGGTTGTTTCTGTGCTAGGGATTTCTAATCATACTGATAATAGTGATTCACATCATATTCCTCCTATGGGTAATCCTGAGTCTGGGGGAGGTGATTGTTCCTGATGAGTAATTAATTGCTCAAGTTTAGAAATTAGTAGATGATAATAACACAACTCATGATCATGACATCACTGAAAGTGTAGTAACTCAATAGATTGTGATTTGACTAATTTGGACAAGTATTTGTCTACTCCTCCTTCTCACAACCCTTTTGATGTGCTTTCCCCCAATAAGGAGAATGATAATGAGATTTTTCCCCCAGAAGTCAAGTCAATCTCTCCCATTCCTGGTGGTAACTTACCTTTGGTTCAAATGCCTCTTTCTTCTTGCTCCCCATTTACTTCCCCTTCCAAGAGGGGTAGGAACCTAAAAAAATTAAGACTCAACAAGAGATTGCTTCTGGTATTCAAACCACGCTTATTACTCCTTCTGACAACTTAAAGAAAAGGGGAAAAAAAGAAATTTTAGTCCTCCTTTCACTAGATCAGTTGCTATGAAGAGAAATATTTAGATAGAATTTGCTGAGGGGAAGATCTCTCATGATAATTTTCAAAAGAAGAGGGGGGCCACAGTCTCCCCTCGAGGCCAATGAAGGTCATATCTTGGAATGTTAGGGGATTAAATTCCCCTAACAATAAGCACTTGATCAATTTCTAGTTGGACTTAATGAAGTGTGACATTCTTATGCTTCAAGAGACTAAATTAAATTCATCTTTTGCTGAGGCTTTGTTTTCATCTTGGAAAACATGAAAGTTTTGTGTTTCCCCTTCTTTAGGGGCTTTAGGGGGACTTGATTTCTTTTGGAATGAGTTTAATATTGGGTTATATTTGGTTTCTTTCTCTTCTAATTGGATATTGGGATTGGTGAAAATAAAAGTTTCATGTGCAAAATTTTGGCTCTTTAATGTATATGGCCCCATGGGTATCTTGGAGAAGAAAAATCTTTGGGTTCATTTGGCTTGTGTCTCCTCCCCTCTCAAAGATCATTTTTTTAATTTTTGGGGGGCATTTAATGCTATATCTAGCAATGAGGAGAAATATGGGGGGATTCTCCCCAATAGGCATATTATAAATGATTTTAGCTTTTTTATTTAGATTATGTGCCTAATAGATTATAAAATGTAGAATGGTCCATTTACATGGACTAATATGAGAAATGATTTCTCTCAGATTGCTGAAAGGTTGGACCACTTTCTTATTTCTCAAAATTGGATTACTTTTGATCTGGGGGTCTTCTCTATTGTCTTTCCTAATCTTAGATTTGATCATTTTCCAATCTTGTTTACTATTCTTGAGGACAGAGCTCCTCAGAAACTTCTTTTCAAATTTAAGCCCATGTGGTTTAGGGACTAGTCTTTTTTACCTTTGTTGGAATTTTGGTGGTTGTCTGCCCCTTATACAGCTAGGTCAAGGATGTTTTAGATTGTAAAGATATTAGCCTTTCTCAAAGGTAAAATTAGGGAGTGGAACTTATCAAGATTTTTTTGCAAGTTCCTTTGCTTTCCTTGCATTCTCTTGTTCACTTTTTTTAATGGTATCCACTTTGGAAAAATATGGATCCTCAACCTCCTGAACCTCTCCATTCTATGGATGCCAGTTATAAAGACAAGTCACTTCATAGCTTCTAGAGGGGTCAACAATTCTATGCGATCATAAACCCTTCCGGCCCTCAAAATAGCCCTTTGTATGGAAGCAACTTTTCTAGGTCCAAGGCCAGCTACAAATTGCAGAGGAGAAAATATCCATTCATGTGATGCTGCTAGGTTCATGTCAACACCAACTTGGTTGGTTACTATAGCCATTACCTATTCGACAACTTCATACTTGTCATTTAGAGTAAGGAAATATTCCAGTGAATGGAGCTTCAATGATAATATCTCTTTGCCAGGACCACATAATGTTGCAACCATGGCCAATGGATTTAGAAGATACCGACCAAGAGCCACAACATGCCTCACAATCCCTAATGTAGATGTTCTTCTCTCAGAAGGATTGATTGATCTATTTTTGATTTTTTAAAATTATCATCTATCCATCAAGAGATCCTTACTAAAGTGTTAAAAGATGTCCATGTGCCTACTAACATTCATCCTACCCAATTGCAAGCACCTGTTGGACAACTTCATACTTGGGAGGAATCGAGCACAATTGCCGCAGATAGATGCTCAACATCAACTGTACAAGAGGTTGGTCCTTTTGTTCTTGTCATCAAGATTTTTTTTCAAGTTCCTTTGTTTTCCTTGCATTCTCTTGTTCACTTTGTTTAATGGTATCCACTTTGGCAAAATATGGATCCTCAACATCCTTAACCTCTCCATTCTGGGGCTGCCAGTTATAAAGACAAGTCACTTCATATCTTCTAGAGGGGTCAACAATTCTATGTGATTGTAAACCCTTCTAGCCCTCAAAATAGCCCTTTGTATGGAAGCAACTTTTCTAGGTCCAAGGCCAGCTACAAATTGCAGAGGAGAAAACATTCATTCATGTGATGCTGCTAGGTTTATGTCAACACCAACTTGGTTGGTTACTGTAACCATTACCTATTTGACAACTTCATACTTGTCATCTAGACTAAGGAAATATTTTAGTGAATGAAGCTTCAATGATAATATCTCTTTTCTAGGACCACATAATATTGCAACCATCACCAATGGATTCATAAGATATTGACCAAGAGCAACAACACACCTCACAATCCCTATCATAGATGTTCTTCTCCCAGAAGGATTGATTGATCTATTTTTGATATTTTAAAATTATCATCTATCCATCAAGAGATCCTTACTAAAGTGTTAAAAGATGCCCATGTGCCTACTAACATTCATCCTACCCAATTTCAAGCACCAGTATCCCATCTATCATCCTCTTATCAACTAGCCTTAAATCAAAATGATATGCTACTATGTGATCCAACCCATAAATTTTTCCCTACACATTAAATTCATCATCATAAATCAAAATGATATGCTACTGAGTGATTCCTTAACATTTGTTCATTTTGTTCTAGAATAGACACATTGCCTCATTTTGTTCATTCATTGTTCATTTTGAGTTTATTTTGGGTTGAATTTGAAGAAAGAACATGCATAAAAGGAGGTGGTGTTAGGAATCCCACAGATACTGAGAGGGGGGGTGAATCAGTATCTAACCGGTGAATGGAATTTCTTAATGTAGTGTCGTAAATTGTATGCACTTGCTAGGGTGGTACAATTTCACACCTAGTTTAGCACTCGCCTTGGCACATTTTGCATTTTGCATTGCATTTCCCCTTTAGCACTTAATTAATTAACTTAATTAGGTCTAAGGTTCTATTTTCATCATCTTCCATATCATTAAGTTGGGCCCTTTTCATTAAAGTGTGCCCCTTTCATTTTATTCCTCCAATACATCATTTAATCAAAAACCCTAATTAGGTCCTATTTTGAACTTGGGGGCTTGATTTCGGGGGTCAAAACATCTCGAAATCACCTGTAACTTCGGGATTCTCTCTAAAATCATCATATCCGATGGCCCTGAAAATTTGGTGAAAAGTTGTCGGGACCATGGCACCTAGAGTGCACATGGTCTCAGACATTTTTCCCGAAATTTTAGGAGCGCAATCCAATCATAAAATAAAGCTTAACCCCAAGAAATTGGTAGGAGATTCAATCTCTAGGTCGGCCAAAAGTTGAAATTAAGACCTAGGGTTTCATATATAAGAGCTCTCTTTCTTCATTTGAAAGGATCCGAAATTTTGGTTTCAAGGGCCTTCTATGCAGCGAAAGAATAGATCTTGGAAAACTTCAACAACATTCAACATCCATCCATCAAGCATTCATCAATTTCATTAATTCGTTTAGGGCTTTGAAGACATTGAAGAGCAATAGGGGATCACCGACTGAAGATTGGCTTGTACCCCTCCCTTGGGGTTGGGTATGATTTCATGTTGTTTTCATGTCTTTGCATAAGCCTCATTATATCATTTGTATTCATGGTTTAGATCACTTTGCATCTTGATTTGGAGCATTTACATTATCATTTACAAGCAATTAGGGTTTACTTTCTAGGTTGCTCTAGTTTGCTTACTTGCATTTTAGGATCTTGCACACACACTACTTTTACAATACAACTTGGCTATTCGTGGAGGTGGAAATCACCAAAGTGGGTGTTTGACTAAGGCAAAACCCTATATAGCCGCCCAACGTACCTTTTCAGATATAAGTGCAGATTTCGAGATTCAGACGACGCCGCAAATTGCAGATCTGACAGAAGCAGACAGAAACTGAGCTACACACCAAATTTCAGGACAAAAGACTAGGACAGGGGCGTGGGGTGCCTTGGTCTTGACAGGACAGGGGCGCTGGGTGCCCTGGTCCCTCTGTCAAACAACAAGTTTCAATATTTTCGGCAATTTTTCAGGTTGCAAACACAACAGTTTTAGGAGCAGAATCAGGACAGTGGCGCCTGCGCCCCCATCCCAAACATTTTCACTTAGATTTTAACTCCGGGTACGCATCTGCATTCTTGTCTTGTCCTTGTGTTTACAGCTTTCCATTGTTTAATTTGAATTCTGCAATCTTGTTATTAGTTCATACTTGCACTTTGGGGTTAGGAATTGAACTTGCATCATTTTATCTTTCAATTACAACAAAGGAATAGAAACCATAATAGGTAGCCCGTGGCTCTCTCTTCCACAAAAAGAAGTAGCCAATTGTGTGATACCTCTAGGCTCTTTCGTATTCCACAATGTGTGTCAAAAGGTAGGATTAGGGCATGTTAGCCTAGTCTCGCTTTTTCCCCTACACATTTTGGTGAACCCGATGTGAATCTTATTATTGCTTTCTCTTGCATTGCATTTGTTAGATCTAGATCTAGATTTAGTGTGTTTCATTTAAGTTTCATTTTCATTTTTTAAAAAAAAAAAAAAGAGGGAAAAGAAAGAGTGTGTTTCTTTGTTTCTTTGCATTGTGTGTTTAAGTTTTATGCAATCTTTATTTCAAAATGTCAGATTTTTATTTGCAAGATGTTCATATTTATGATGATGTATGCAATTATGTTGATTATGAGTATAGCCAAGATGAATTAGATGAAGCTTTAGATGAGTTTTTGAACCCTAAAGATACCAAACCTTCATTTTACCAAAAACTCATAAATATTGTTATTATGCCATTTCGTTGTGATGAGAAAGATAAGTCGAATGATTCCTCTCAAGGGTCCATTCCTACCAACTATTCCACTAAATCTAGTAACATGGTTGTATTCAATGATCCCCTCTATGAAGAGATGTCTCCTTTTGAATCAAAAGATAAACCTTTTAATCAATATGATCATGCTTTGTTGGATGATGCTCTTGATGACTTTGTGGCTTTATCGAAATCTTTAGACAAGAACAAAACTTCTAAATCAATTAACATGATAAACCTGAATGAGCATAATAAGCCTCTCTTTGAAGTCCAAGGTGCTTATCCTTCTCCCACCTTTCAAGTTCCTAAATCACCTCTCCTTACTGTCCAAGGAGGGTATGGTCATGATTCCTTTCTTACTCCGAATAAACCTATCATCACTGTGCAAGGAAGAAAACCTATAAGTCCTTATATTTATGCCAAGCAATTAACTAGAGAGAGTTATAATGTGGTTTCCCATACTTATAATACTAGAAATAATAGGAAGCCTAATCCTCCTCCTGTTACTCCAGTTTCTCTTCCTAATCCTCAACCAATTCTTCCGCAAGCTCCACGTATTTCACAAATGCTTAGTAAGGACTATGATCTTATTGAACAACTTAAGACTACTCCGGCAAAGATTTCTATTTGGGATTTAGTTCAAACTTCACCTGCCTATCATGGGACGTTATAAGATGCTTTAAAAGATTTAGATGTCCCACCTATAGTGACACCTAATAATAATAATAACATGGCTTCCCTGATTGATTCTACAAGCAAACCCAAAGCTCAAATTGTGTTCACACAAGATGATTTACCTTCTCATGAAATTCAAGATCAATATGATCCTCTTATGATTGTAGTTATTATCAATGAAAGTGCTATAAGACGAACCCTTGTGGACAATGGATCTGACCTTAATGTTTGTAGTATTGATTTATTGGACAAGCTTAATGTGGATCATTCTCTCATTAAACATTTTTCTATTTCTATTTGAGGCTTTGATAATGTTGGTAAAGAATGTTTGGGTATCATAATCTTACCTATTACAGTAGGTCTTGTTACTTTACCTACACCTATTCATGTCATCTCTGGTAATTTGACTTACAATCTTCTATTAGGGAGACCTTGGCTTCATAGTATGCAAGTTGTCCCCTCAACTTTGCATGGGCGAGTCAAATTCATTTATGACAATATAGCATACACCTTGCTAGCTGATACTAATCTTCAAGAACCATTACGAACTGGATCGTCTTGTTCAACTACTTCCAATCCTTCTACCACTTCAAATGCATCTACTTCCTTTAAGGATTTTGTCCCCTCTAGTACTCTTGATCCTTCTACTCAATCAGAATCTTCTCCCAAAGATATCTTTTCTCCCGAAAAGGCTCTCTTGGATGATGATTGGGGATCTTTAGACTTTAACCCTACTTTTGTAGGAGAATATAGAGTGCCTAAGATGGAGAAGGGAAAATCTAAGGAAGAAACTAAAGAGAAGCCCACTTTGTCTAAGCAATTTAGTAACAACTTTGTGGCTACCTCCGATTCAAATAACTCTTCAACATCTTCCTCTAATACAAATAGCACTGAGATCTATGGGGCAGCCCTTCATGGTCGTGATTTTCACATTTTGGCTAAGAGTGGCTATAATGGAAATGGTTGTGGCACAAATGAACAAGTAATTAAAGTTCCTTTAGAACATAACATGCATGAATATTCATTTGGACTTGGATATAATCTTTCTAAGCCCACCAAAGCATCTAAAAGACCATCTCTCAATGTGAATGCTATATTTAGTAGTGATGATGATCTCACTTCAACTAAATCATCTTCTACTTCTATCAACTCTCATTCCCCTCATACGGAAATCTTGGTGATGAACAAATCTCTTTATGACTCCCCTCAAATTTCTAAATCCACTTATGAATCTTTATCTCCTATTAATCATAAAGTCCTTTCCTCCAGGGATAAGGCTCTAATAAATTACACTCATCCCTCTTCTAAGATTTCTTGTGACTTTTCTTCTTCAATTTTTATCATTTTATACATGTTTTTGATCTCACTTATAGTTGAGCATTTAGCATGTCATATTCAAATACCTCATTCAATCTATCATGTCTTTAAATAACATTAATGGCTATTATGTTGCTCATCATTATGTGACATTGGTAGCTCATTTACTGGGGGCTCATTGTCATTCATGATGGTACAATTTCAAGTGCAATCATATTTTTGAAGCAACATAATAGCCTAATTTTTCTATGTTATCTCTTGTTCCTATGGAGACAAGAGTGATTTCATACATCTCTTCTTTTTATGGTTAAAATTTCCCTTTGGGGTAATAGTGTGGAAATATTGATCATCTTTTCTTTAGAATCCTCTTTTCCTAGATATGGGAGAAGATGTGTATTCTCTTTCTTATCCTACCCACTTCTTGTGAGGAGCATTTTACATACACTAATGTCTTGCTTGCATGAACTCATGTGAGTATGTAGTACATTTTTCTTATGTCTAAATCTCTCCCTAGAAGATTGTGTAAGTCCTTCTCATTGTCCTTATCCTTGGGAGGCAATGATCTTTCCTTATTTTTATCTAAGGATCCACTTTTTCCTATTTCATGGATGGTGTGAACTTTATTACTTGATGTTATTCCTTGTATGCATTTGTTGTTGTTTGTTCAAGGATTCTCTCTTACAAGAGGTGTAAGTCCTTGACTACAACCTCTTTTGCACTTGGTAAAATACATCCATAATGAATTCACTCTCCCAATTGGGTTAAAAAGAACGCCATCCTTCATTAAGAATCACTTTCACCTCGCAAAAGAAGGAAGTATTGCATTCTTATTCTCTTCTTTGTCTTATTCTAGAAGATGTTATATTTGTCTAAGACAATTCCTCTCAGGGATAGGTGTCTTTTGTACAAAGATCTCTTCTCCTCTAAGGATCTCCTTTACACATACTACAAGATATCCCTTTTCAACTATCTTATCCTTGCTTAAAGAGTGCAAAACTCTCTTGCTTGGATCTATGACATTGTTGCATTTTTGGGGTATCTTCTTTTGTGTTGAAGTTAGGTATCCTTGTTCTACTTTACTTATGACATAAACATTACACTTTTTGAGCAATGGGTCATTCTCGGAACTAGAGCACAGACTCTTAGAGAGAGATGTCTCCATTTTTCTTTTATGCAAGGTGATTATTCTCAGAACCAGAGCACAGACTCTTAGAGTGAGATGTCATGCTTTTGTACTATACATATACAGGTTGTATCATACTCAGGCATAGACTCCTATGAGGTGCTTCTAACCTCCCTTACACACACATGCACGAGGTTGAGTGGAACTAGCGGCATAAGGCTAGACTTTCTCACTCTCCTCCCTTACATGGATCACTTAGATAGACTCTAGGGGCTAGTTTTCCATGTCCTTTTCCCATGGATCACCTAGACAAGATCTAGGGGTGAGAAGTCCATGTTTTCTCTCTCACTATTCTTCTCATGGATCACCAATGTGTGTATTCATGCTTTTTTCCTTTCTTTTCTTCTCTTTGCATTTTGTTTCCATTTACATCCTTCATCTTGTGTTAGAGAACTCTCAAATCCTCACACTCTTTGTTGTGTTGGAATTGAGATTTAGTCCTCTTTCTTACCAAATGATTCTCCATTAGTTTTTGATCTCATATCAAATCTTCTTGTGAGCATATGTCATCAATATTCTTTAACAATTCGAAGTGGTAAACATGATACCCTTTTTCAACTCACTAAAATTAGCAAGCCAAAATAGGGGGGGGCATATAGCTACCCTCAAATTTTCATCACCTTCCTTAGTAAGCATTAGGTGATTTTGTGATCTAACGTGTGTTTTGTAGGGTGCGGTTCCTAACTGTGTACTGCAGATACCATTGGGGGCTTCGTTCGACAAACTTATGGATATATCCTTTTTCAAATAATGTTTACTTTTCTGTACTTTAGCTTGCATATGCACGTAGTGTTCATATGACCGCTAAAGTGGGGGCTAAATGTAGCATCATAAATTGTACGCACTTGCTAGGGTGGTACAATTTCACACCTAGTTTAGCACCCGCCTTGGCGCATTTTGCATTGCATTTCCCCTTTAGCACTTAATTAATTAACTTAATTAGGTCTAAGGTTCTATTTTCATCATCTTCCATATCATTAAGTTGGGCCCTTTTCATTAAAGTGTGCCCCTTTCATTTTATTCCTCCAATACATCATTTAATCAAAAACCCTAATTAGGTCCTATTTTGAACTTGGGGGCTTGATTTCGGGGGTCAAAACATCTCGAAATCACCTGTAACTTCGGGATTCTCTCTAAAATCATCATATCCGACGGCCCTAAAAATTTGGTGAAAAGTTGTCGGGACCATGGCACCTAGAGTGCACATGGTCTCAGACATTTTTCCCGAAATTTTAGGAGCGCAATCCAATCATAAAATAAAGCTTAACCCCAAGAAATTGGTAGGAGATTCAATCTCTAGGTCGGCCAAAAGTTGAAATTAAGACCTAGGGTTTCATATATAAGAGCTCTCTTTCTTCATTTGAAAGGATCCGGAATTTTGGTTTCAAGGGCCTTCTATGCAGCGAAAGAATAGATCTTGGAAAACTTCAACAACATTCAACATCCATCCATCAAGCATTCATCAATTTCATTAATTCATTTAGGGCTTTGAAGACATTGAAGAGCAATAGGGGATCACCGACTGAAGATTGGCTTGTACCCCTCCCTTGGGGTTGGGTATGATTTCATGTTGTTTTCATGTCTTTGCATAAGCCTCATTATATCATTTGTATTCATGGTTTAGATCACTTTGCATCTTGATTTGGAGCATTTACATTATCATTTACAAGCAATTAGGGTTTACTTTCTAGGTTGCTCTAGTTTGCTTACTTGCATTTTAGGATCTTGCACACACACTACTTTTACAATACAACTTGGCTATTCGTGGAGGTGGAAATCACCAAAGTGGGTGTTTGACTAAGGCAAAACCCTATATAGCCGCCCAACGTACCTTTTCAGATATAAGTGCAGATTTCGAGATTCAGATGACGCCGCAAATTGCAGATCTGACAGAAGCAGACAGAAACTGAGCTACACACCAAATTTCAGGACAAAAGACCAGGACAGGGGCGTGGGGTGCCTTGGTCTTGACAGGACAGGGGCGCTGGGCGCCCTGGTCCCTCTATCAAACAACAAGTTTCAGTATTTTTGACAGCTTTTCAGGTTGCAAAACAACAGTTTCAAGAGCAGTTTCAGGAGCAGAATCAGGACAGTGGCGCCTGCGCCCCCGTCCCAAACATTTTCACTTAGATTTTAACTCTGGGTACGCATTTGTATTCTTGTCTTGTCCTTGTGTTTATAGCTTTTCATTGTTTAATTTCAATTCTGCAATCTTGTTATTAGTTCATACTTGCACTTTGGGGTTAGGAATTGAACTTGCATCATTTTATCTTTCAATTACAACAAATGAATAGAAACCCTAATAGGTAGCCCATGGCTCTCTCTTCCACAAAAAGAAGTAGCCAATTGTGTGATACCTCTAGGCTCTTTCATATTCCACAATGTGTGTTAAAAGGTAGGATTAGGGCATGTTAGCCTAGTCTTGCTTTTTCCCCTACACACTTAACTTAAAACATGCAGAACATAATATAACAGTGTACCGGTATGCAAGAAATAATGCAATAAACAGAATCAAGAACATCCACATGAAAAGCACACCATAACACAAGATTTTAATGAGGAAACCTGGTGTGGGAAAAACCTCGGTGGGATTTGTGACCCACAATATTCACTCACTGGCCAATAAGAGAATATTAATTACAATAGGGGCCTGCACATGCAGGAAGGCCAACTGTCTAGAGCTCACTGCTCAATGGGAAGTCTCACTAACTTACAATGAGGATTATACAAATCCAATAACTTGTACTGCTTTACAATAGCATCTTCAATACCAGATTCAGTACCGGTTCCTACTCTATTCTTTACATATACCTCTTAACCTATATTTCACACAATAGGTCTGCCTAATATTTTCTTTATGCTTATATCTCCTATATCAAATGTCTACAATGATCTCTTTTATATATAAGATTCATTTTACAATTTGCCAAGTCGGCTTACAAATTTTTTCAATAATAAACAAAATATAATAAAACAAAATCCTATCGGCCTCTGTGCCGGTATACTTCCTTTCTTTTGTGCCGGTGCTGGTGTCCTGAGTGCCAGTGTAGAGTGTGATCTACTGATGCCAGTATAATGCCTTTGTCGGTGCCATAGGATTGCAAGGTTGCCATCAATGACAAAACCTTCAATCACATACAATGTCTCATTGGAGTGTGCATATGCCAACAATCTCCTCCTTTGGCATTGATAGCAACACTCATGAGAAATTTAAAAAATGATCCAAAAATATTAAGTCCAAAAATGTTACCAAAAATGTGTGTGCTCCCCCTGAGCATATGATTCCTATGATATTGAATTTTCTCATCCTACTACTCCCCCTTTGGCATCAATGACAAAGGTTGTCAAGATGTCAGTAGAGTTTGTAGTTTCAATTTTGTAACTGGGTGGTTACAATTTGAAAAAGATCTCCCAAAATCAAGTTTATACTGTCCATAAACTTTTTGCTATCCTTTATTGTTGTCTCTGTTCTCTTCACTATACTGGTGAGATGTTGCAAATGCTCTGCCGATGTTTTCTTTCCCTGTATTAATGCCTCAGATACTTCCTTCCGTAGAGATGCTAGATAGTCCAATCTTGGACTTAGCTTTGATCTCAAATGCTTTGCCTTATTTACTATTCTTTCTTTCTTTCTTTCCAATTTAAGTAGTTCTTCCTCAAAATTTGTTATCTTCTCCTCAAAAAATGATAGTGTATCAAGTGAGTTGACAAAACTATCTGCAAGTTTATTGATCTCATCCTATACCTTGCTCATTTTCTTGTCTATTTCTACAGTCAAAAAGTTTGTTTTACAGGTATCTTTGTACAGATTTTTGTACTCTTTCGACAAATTACATAATTCCGATAGAAGTGTGTCAAAATCTCTATTACACTTCTTTATTTGCTCATCAAAGAATTTCTATTTTTCAATTTCTACCTTATCCTTCAATGACTCTTCCTTTATTTTCTCAATATTTTCTGTGATATATTTACACAGTGTATCAAGTTGTCCTAAAGAATCTTTGTTGTCTATATTACAGTTAGGAGTAATTACCTTCAAAATTGGTACGGTATCATCAATTGCTTTGTAAGCTTGTGAGCTGCAATTGATTATTTTCTTGATTAAATCTAATTGTACATCAGTCACATTAGTTGATTTGTATCCTGCTGATGAATCAATAATCTGAGTATAGGTGGAAGTAACCAAGCTTGTATTGACCTCTAGTAGGTCTATTTGTGTCTGCATTTCTTTAAGCAATTGTTTTTTTGCTTCACTAGTTGTCGGTGGCACTGTTTCCTTATATACTTGTTCCTCTTGTTATTGTTGTCATATTGTCTCAGTCTGTGTCTGAGTCTCTACCTTTTTCTCTTTATCTTCTGCCGGTTTCTCCTATGTGTTATCAGTTTCCTTAGCTACCGAAGGCTCACTAGCCATATTAGTCTTATCAGTTGTATCTTTGTCTATCACTATGTTGGTCTTCTGAGTATAAACATCCACAGTATATAAGACTTCAAGATTATGATTATTATCCTCTACATCCATACTCTCAATTGCTAGTTGATCATTTGTAGTTGTTGTTTTTACCAGTGGAGTAATTAAAGGAGGTGGAGGTAAGTTGTCTCTAACCTTGATACTAGGTGGTCCACCAATTTTTCCTTTTCCCTTGTCTCTATCTTTTTGATAAACTTTTATGGGTTTGGGGTTCCTGTATTCTTCTTGCTTTTATTTCTCAACTAGGAATATGTCCCATCCATTTTCAGTCTCTTTAGTCACCTCATTTAATCTTCCAACCATTAAAGCAATGTGCCGGTGTGCAGTAGAAAATACTGTCCAGTTGGCTTGAGCAATTAGGTCATCAATTTCTTTTGGAGAGTTTACCGGATATACAACAAGTAGCTTTTCAATTTTTATTTTCTTATCCAGTTCTATTACTGCTTGTCTTCTTGCTTCTAGTCTTTTGAATAGTTCATCTGGAATTTCATTGACTACTTCCATCAAAAACTTTTTATACATATCCATGTGCAATATAACACTATTTTCAACTTGCTCTTTTTCATTAGTTGTTAAGGTGTCATATATTTTCTCTATGTTCTTCAATTTACCTTCCTCTATGATTTCATTCAGTAGTATATCAAGAGGGGCCAAGTCTTTGTTTGACCTCTTCTTCTTCTTGGGTGTCAATTTCTTCTTTGGTGTGGCCTTTCTTACCGGAGATCTCACTGCTTGTTGTTTTTGCCTTGTCCTCCTGGGTGAGGGTGTGGTTTCTAGTGAGGGATCTCTTTTTCTTACAACTCTTTTGAAAGTTGCAGGCATGTCACCTTCCGAAGAAGTACCTACCGGTGATAGCTGAGTTTCAGGTTGTGGAGCTGCTAACTCATCCTTTGTTATACTGGTTTTCTTCAATACATCTTCTTTGATGGCTTTTGCTTGTCTAGAACCTCTTCTCACAACTGCTTCAACCTTTTTCACTCTCTTCTTAGATTGTATTTGACTTTCTATGGTTTCAGTACTACCAAATACTTCTTCCTTAGGTTCATTTGGTGCTTCCAGAAGTGCTTTAGCATAAGTTTCAATTATATGATCATCAGTCTCATAACCCATCTTTGTTACCCAGATTGTTCTTGGGATGACTGCTTCCATCCAGATTTCATCTTTCTTGATTAAAAACCATATTTCATCTTTGTATTTGTCAACAATCTTTTGTGATAACCTTATTCTTTTCTTCATTTTGGCCTTAAATGCTTGAAAAAAGTCGTGAATATTGTTTTCCTTGTCTTTTCCCATGTTATTGAATAGTTCTATTAACTGTTTGCCTACCATTATATCATATCCAAGTTCTTTGTAGCCTATACCGGGAACCTGTTTTGTTATATGTAGCATCAGACATACTAACAGATTTCCAAACTTGAAAGTTCCTTTCTTGTCCCTCTTGATCTTTCCAAGGTTGTCAATTAATTCATCTTTTAACCACTCACATACATCAATTTTTGCATTATCTATGACCATATCATAAGCACTCTTAATGCATAAACTTGAAACTAAATTGAGTCTATTTGCATGAGTAGCTTTATACCCTAATATCATGCTGATGAATCTCACATTAATGTTTGTTACATCATTAACTCTTAGGGACCTCTTGTCAAATGTTGCACCAGTTAGGTTTATAACTAGGTCATTGGAAACCTTCTTGGTTTTATCTGGTCTTTTACCAGTGGTCGGTAACCCTGTGACAGCTTTCACAGCTTCCTTGGTGATTTTGTGGACTGCATCTAACCAGAAAAACTCACCATGTACCCTTCTTAAGACTATCCTAATCACATCCTTGGGAAATTCAGGAATGCTAAGGATCTCTGTAAATCCTAGGGTCTCAATGATTTTGTGTTCATCTTTTACATTGCTAGTTTTATCACATATCACCATTTTAAACATGGTTTTAATTTCTTCATCTCCTAGTTCCTCAATGTTGCAATGGATGTACATTCTGGGATCTTCAGCATAAACAACTCCCTTAGGAATTTGAGAAAAAGCACCCAAGGTATCATCTTTCTTTGCTATCTCGGGAACCAACTTTTACTACCTTTAGGATGGATGATTGCTTGGAGTGTTCTTGCTTCTTGCTCGAAATGCCTTAGCTCAAAATCTTTGTGCTCTTCGTAAATTTGAAATCTCGATGAAATGAAATGGAGCCAAAACCTTAATTTTATAGTGTCTATTCACTATCTACCACATTAATTGCATGTCAGTTAAGTATTCACTTAACATTGTTTGCTGGTAATAAGTAATTTTCAGCTTCTTATCTCTAACCAAGGGAATAATAATACATGTGTCATTAGATTGCCAAATCCCTCAAAGAAACTTTCTTCAATTGGATGAAGAACTTCCTGCTGGTGGAGCACTACTCTGTCCTTCCGGTGAAGCATCACTCTATCCTGCCGGTGAAGCATTGGTTTGTTCTACCGGTGGAGGAGTATTCTCAATATTTAGATCAGCTTTTCTAATCCATTGTTTTGAGAATTCTTGCTTAACCTCTTCAACTTTTTCTTTACCTTTTGAGCTAGAAATTTTGTTGTCTACCGGTGTTCCTTTACTTCTACAGAATTTAGCAATATGCCCAATCTTGTTACATGCATAACAAGTTACATTATTCTTCTGAATAGCTCTTCCATAACCTATGCCAGTTTGTGTTTTGCATTGATTAGATAAATGCCCAAATCTTCCACAAACATAACATCTCACATTCATTTTGCAGTTTTCAGAGTTGTGACCAACTTTGTTGCATTTAGAACATTGACCAGTGGGTGTGTTGATATTCTGATAATTTCTAGATCTATATTCATTTTCGCTATGACCATACTTATTATAGTTAAAGCATTTTCCATTGAATTTATAATCATTAGGTTGTCTTACCGGTTTGCTGTGATCCTGAGTATTTGTAGTACCAGAGCTTTCACCAATTTCAAAACCAATTCCAGAAGTGTCACCTTTAGGTTTTTGATTCTTCAGCAAGGTGCCAAGTTCCTCTGAGCTTTTCTTGAATTTTTCTTTATGTTGATTTGCAGTTTCTAGTTCTCTTTCTAAGACTTCTTTTTGTCTCATCAGTTCATTTGAGTTATTCTAAGTATGCAACAGATTTGTCTTTAACATGTCATTTTCATAGCTAAGTCTTGTGTTCTCATTTGCTGCATCACTTAGTCTTCTGGTCAATTCTTCTTCATTCTTCTTCCTATCCTCAATCTCTTTGCAAAATCTCATAGTCATATCCTGCATCTTATTCTTTGTTGTCATGATCTCTTGTTTCAACTTGCTTATCATATCATTAAGTGATTCCTTTTCATCATTCTCATTTTGCATTTTTTCACAAAGTTCTCTTCTCTTATTTCTTGCAACAGTAAAATTTTCTTGAAGTGCCTAAATGATATCCTAAGCTACCCTTAAATCGTCTTCTAGTTTGATATTTTTCAATTTCTCTGCATCATAGTCTGTAAGAGCTCCTTCAAGTTGCTTCATTAGATTTTCCATCTTTACCGATGTCAAGATCTTCCCCAAGCTATTAGGCTTTTGAAAATAGAGGACCAAGCTCTGATACCAATTGCTAGGAATCCCACAGATACTGAGAGGGGGGGGTGAATCAGTATATAACCGATGAATGGAATTTCTTAACTTAAAACATGCAGAACATAATATAACAGTGTACTGATATGCAAGAAATAATGCAATAAATAGAATCAAGAACATCCACATGAAAAGCACACCATAACACAAGATTTTAATGAGGAAACCTAGTGTGGGAAAAACCTCGATGGGATTTGTGACCCACAATATTCACTCACTGGCCAATAAGAGAATATTACTTACAATAGGGGCTTGCACATGTAGGAAGGCCAATTACCTAGAGCTCACTGCTCAATGGGAAGTCTCATTGACTTACAATGAGGATTATACAAATCCAATAACTTGTACTGCTTTACAATAGCATCTTCAATGCCAGATTCAGTACCGGTTCCTGCTCTATTCTTTACATATACCTCTTAACCTATATTTTGCACAATAGGTCTACCTAATATTTTCTTTATGCTTATATCTCATATATCAAATGTCTACAATGATCTCTTTTATATATAAGAGTCATTTTACAATTTGCCAAGTCGGCTTACAAAGTTTTTCAATAATAAACAAAATATAATAAAACAAAATCCTGTCGGCCTCTGTGCCGGTATACTTCCTTTCTTCTATGTCGGTGCTGGTGTCCTGAGTAACGGTGTAGAGTGTGATTTGTTGATGCCGGTTGATGCTCTGCAAAAAGGATTAGAAAATCTGTTTGATGGCAACACACACAAGAGCACAAGAAACAAACGTTAGTGTTAGCAACAAAAGATTATCCTAAACAGGCATATCAAGAGAGATATTAAGCATGAAATAGAAAGCATATAAACATAGAATGAAATAGCTAATCAAGATGCTCATAGTTGCTCCTCCCTTGTTCCTCTCCTCTCCAAGTCCCAAATGAGTGTAGCTCTCAGCTTTTAGCACTAGCCATGGATGCCATATGGAGATTCAAGATGGTTGAATATGATAAGCAAATACTATGCAAGAGTAGATAGTGATGCTATGAAAAAGCTCTATGCTAATGCCAGTATAACAACAATACTCTAAAATGCTTCTTTTTGCTTGAGGAGAAGGGTTCTATTTATAGAAGAAATGGGGAAATGAAGGGTTAAGATTGAATGGTTTAATCAAGGGCCAAGTTTGAAAGTTGGGAATCCATGTGCACAATTGGCACCAATAAAATGGTGACAAGTGTCAACATACGATTGGGTTGAGAGAAGAGGTTGGAGGCATTAAAGGCCTGAGAAGACCTCATGGTTATCTAGAAGGTAAGGGTCAAGTCTAAATTAGGATTACCCACTGGATTAGGAGTTAATGCAAGGATAAACCTTTGTGCAAATGATTAAGAGATAATCATGGTCAAAGCATTAAAGGCTTGATGAGACCCTTGGGTTGGGTAGAGGTTGAGCCAAAACAAATGTTTTAACCATGTGGGAGGGTTTGAGGTAACCATTAATGGTTATTGGAGACTTTGGGGATTAAGTGGTTGAAGGTTGAAAGCCTTCAATGGTTATCAAAGACTTTGAGCCATTTAGTGGTTGAAGGTTGGAAGCTTTCAAAGGTTATCCAAGACTTTTAGGCTTTGAGAAGTGACTCCATTTTGCTTAGGAATGTGACAATAATTAGGGGATGGATTAAGCTAATTAGGAAGGGGTTAGAAGAATCTAGAAGGGGATTAGATTTTGCAAGTGGATTTGGTGGGTGAGGGAAAATAGGATTTTATTAAAATAAAAATTCATTTATTTCAATAAATGTGTGCAAGTTGTATTTGGATAAATATTCAAATAAATATTAATTTATTTAAATGAGAAAAAGGAAGATAAAGCATTAAAATGCTTGAAGACTTTGAGGGAAACCATTAAAGGCTTGAAGACTTTAAGGAAAACCATTAAAGTCTTAAGAAGATTATAGAAGGAAGCCATCAAGTTTGAAGACTTTAAAGCCATCAAGTTTGAATACTTTAAGGGAAACCATTAAAGGTTTCAAGTGGGTGAGGATAAATAGGATTTTAAATAAATAATTTATATAAAATAGTTGTGCAACTTGTTTTTGTAGGAAAATACAAGTGGGTGGAGGATAAAGGTGATTTAAATAAATTATTTATTTAAAATAATTGTGCAACTTGTATTTGTAGGAAAATGCAAGTGGGTGGAGGATAAAGGTGATTTTAAATAAATGATTTATTTATTTAAATGTGAGAGGTGGGATTTTGGGGGTTTTAAATAAATATTAATTTATTTAAATGTGAGAGAAGATTTAATTAAATAAATATGATTTATTTATTTAATTAATGGTCTGAATTTGGTTAAGTGAATTAAATCAAATAAATTGAATAATTTATTTAATTAATAGGAGAATAGGGTTAAGATGAATTAATTAAATATTAATTTAATTAATTATTAATTGATGGTTAAATAATCAAATAAATACTAAGTAGTCATTTAATTAAGTGGACAGATTTATGTGACTACACCGGTATAATGCCTTTGTTGGTGCCATAGGATTGCAAGGTTGCCATCAATGACAAAACCTTCAATCACATACAATGTCTCATTGGAGTGTGCATATGCCAACAGGTGGAACTACTGGAAATTGACTGTTAAACTAAGTTACTAATTCTTCACTAAAACCCCTAGATCCTAATTTTGATTCTACCTTGGTCTTGGTCTGAGCCTGATTCTGAGTCCCATGTATGACCTATGAGGGGATTCTAACTGATGTAGAATTGATGAAATTATCCTCAAAACTCCACCTTTTCAGGCCTCAAATTGACGATGAACTTAGAAATCCATATTTTATCTAAAAACTAATGCCTGAACTGATGAATGATACTAAGAACTTGCATTATAACTTGAAGTTCACTTAACTAAAACTCCCACCCTTTAGTCATTTTCATGTGCATGTTTATGGTAGTCCAATCTACTAAAAAATACTATCATGACTGCACTTTCATTTCTCATAAAAGGTGATCATATCTCCATGTTGCATTGTCTAATCTCAAACTTACTGTCATGTGCCTCTGTATTTAGAACCTAAATTCTATCACAATCCTTATTCTTCACTCCTCATTACTGGTCTATAACACTGCATCACCATTTCATTGAGCCTCTGTGCATGCCTTATGACTATTACATCTTTGAATGCCTTTGAGTTCTTTTTTTTCTTTGATAGACTTGATCTTCTTGTCTCTCTATGACTATACTTTGTTTTTGATTTTCTTTGCAACAAGGATTTTATGAAATACAATTGACATTGATGGAATCTCCTTGTATTGACCTTAAGTTTGGATCCTTGAAATAGAGTGTACGCCTTATGATGACACTATCTAATTTGTGTTCTACAATATTCTCATGTCTCCAACTCAGATGATTATCTTTTATGACTAGATATATCTTTGTAAGTGATTTATTTGTTAATCATTATCTCCTTGAGCTGTGTATGCCTAAGACTGAAATATTGTTCTTGATAGTCTTGATGCTCACTATTTTGTAGATTTTTCCTTAGGAACGTGCACTATCACATGTTTCCCTTTAAACAAGGTCTAGGACTATACCTAATCCTACACTATTATCCATGACTGCATACTGAGTTCTTAGTCTCTATCTTTATAATATCCTCCTTTGATAGTATTTTTAAACAACAATATGACTATCTATATGACTATTTATGAATGCTTTACTAGCTACAAGACATTTTTGGCATTTACTATTATGATTACTTATGATAAGTATTCTCATGCAATCTTGTAGCTATTTCATCTTTATCTTCCTGATAATGAAGTACCTACTACACTTAATCCTTTGTAAGCTCACTGATATTAATGCTGTTGATATTAATCCTTTGTAATTGGTAAAAGTCAACCTGATGGTAACACCGACAAGAAGAAGCATGTGATCAGGATAGAATACACCATTTAAGTCCATCGACAGAACACACACTAGTGGCAATGGAGAAATCTTGTCTTGCTGATAGCCAATGAGGCTATCAGTAAAACTTATCTCAATGGCCACTGGCAAAAAGAAAAATGCATCGGCAAAGGTTATGGTGATAAGGTTCATTGGTGTAGACAAAAACAACCGAGATTTTTTTTATATAAATGTTGGGGAAGGTTGGAATTTCGATGAACACCACAAGACAACCGATAATGTTGCCATACATGCGACGACAAAAATGTCATAGGATGCAGCCTCGTTTGTCATCGTAATCATCAAAATTCTGACATCTCCTTGAAGATGGTCCATCGACAGAACACACACTAGCGGCAATGGAGAAATAATGTCTTGCCAATAGCCGATGAGGCTATCAGTAAGAGTTATCCTGATGGACACTGGAAAAAGTAAAATGCATCGACAAAGGTTATAGCGATAAAGGATGCAACGAGGTTCAAATTTTGACGTCTCCTCATTAAAAAAACATGCCACTAGTGCATAGAAATTTCTGATGTGGTGTCGTCAGAATGACGAAGTGAATCCCATCGTCGGAATCCCGACAAAAAAATAGTGACGAGGATTTTCTCCCCAAATACGTCTAAATTTTGACGTTTAGTTGTCTGAGTTCTGATGAACGGTAGTTGAAAAAATGCTTCAAATGTACTAGTGAGAAGAACCTCCAACATTAGTAGCCCAACAAAGGCCACTGTCAAAGCCTGCACAACAAAGGCCCCGAGTAAAAATATCAACATCAACAGAAGAAGGGGAACCAGAGGAGGAGAGACCTATTCACATGCCTTCAAGAGGGAGGGTTATTTATAGAAGAGTAAGAGATGAAGGTGATAGTGAAGAGGAAGAAGAGATAAAGAAATGGGAAAAACCCCTTGAACCTCAACATGGGCCTCTTAAGGGGGTAGTGATTATAGATTTTGAATCTCCAACTGAAAGAAGCCTTTCACCTCTTCCTTCACCTCCTCCATCTAAGAGGCAGAAAACTGACAAGATTGAAGAACAACTTGCACAAGAACCAGAGGAGGAGAATGTGATCATTCTTACTAATGAAGAGTTGCAGGTTGAAATTCCATCTCCACCAAGGTCATTAGATTGGGATCTTACTCTACTGGGCATACAAGGAAAATCCATCCAACATACAAGGAAAGAGGTATGTGACAAATTCCTAGAAGATGAGACAATTGTTCAGAGCCAGACATTTTTACAGTTGGTCTGGACAACTAAAGTTGAAGAGTATAAAAATAGATGTGTTGAGAAAAAGGACCAAAATCTTGATAGAAGTGATAAGGAAGTTGAAGAAGAAGTTAAAAGTGAAATGATGAAATAATTTAAGGCCATCACTCCTACATAGGGATGAATAATTGTTGACCAAGAGGGGTATTAATTCTTTTAGAATTAGATATTGCAGATGTTGTAGCTTTTGATGCAATAAGGAAATCTTAGTAGGCTTTGTATAATTCAGAGGAAGAAGTTAGTTTTGCATTGCAAGGGTCTGCATACAACCAAGAATATGCCACATTGGAAATATGGTTGTTAACTAAAGGGGCTAGAAATCTTGACATAGTAGATATAAACCACAATTTGAGAAGAAGTCTGATAATAAAAATAGCTTCAAAAACTTTGGTGTTGGAAGCAACTGACCTAATAGTGAATGTGGCAAGGTTGGCGCATGAAACAACTAAGAGGGAAAAGGCAGATAGAGAGGAATACCAAAGAAAACATGAATATGTATTTGCAAAGTATAAAAACGTTTAACAAAAGAATATTGAATTGGAGACTACCATTCAACTATTGCAGCAAAGGCAGTTAGAAACCCCTCCCGATTTCCCCTCAACATCTAAAACACCTCCAACTACCCCCACTGATTCAATTTCTAAGTCTCCAGTTGGATTTGGACCCTTTGTTTCTGCATTAGAACCAATTATTGAGGAGCCTACGTATTCAGTTGACTCAACCAAGGCTCAGATGCTTGAGAAAATAAAGGAATTGGAGCACCAAATAAAAGACACAAAGGAAAGAGTTGTCTTAGAAAAGAAGGAGATAGTGAAACAATTTTGAGCCATTTAAATGAGAAGATTGATAGTAGGATACATAATATTTACTCATTAGATTCTTTATTGTTTGAAACCATAAAGAATTTTGACACAGATCAAGAGATAGCTGCACCATTATTTGGCAAGTGGGTGCATAGAGCTAATGAACTAAAAATGATGTTCATTGCTTCCAAATTTCATGCTGATAGACCTCAAGAACTTCAACCAACTTATTTGTTGGTAAAGTTATTACAAGAAATAGACAGTTAGCTACTTACTATCAAGAATAACAACTTGGTTCCTAGTTTTGGCATCTTGCAGTGGTTATTACCTTGGGAAGTGAATCCAGAGCGTCATGAGCCAACACCAGTATCATCTTCGACGGTTTCTAAGATGGCCAACCATAAAGAATGTTTTAAGAGATAGTTAGGATATTTTTCCACTAAGGAATATTGTTGTAACAAAAATCACAAGTGGTCCAATTAGCTTGTGATGTGTGTTTTCTCAGGCCTGAAGCTTGTTTTCTCCCTTGTTTTATAAAAGGGAATTGAGGCCCGTGCATAACGGTTTTTTTTTTCTTCTGGTTTCTAGATTTTTTTGGTTCCAGAAGAGTCCTAGTAGAGAGTCATAGGTGAAGTTGAGAATAATTTGGTAAGTCTGATATAGAGCAAATAGATAGAAAGTTCATTGTTAAATTTTGTGAAGTTGTTGAATACTTGGAATGTATACTATTTTTTGGCAGAACTAGTAATTGAATTTAAAAGGACAAAATTCAGTTCTATTTCTCTCCAATGTACAATTCTGTCATATTTTAAATAAAATAAATCAAGGGTTTATTTTCAATTAGCTCACTATTGTGGTGTGTGTAATTTTTATTTCATGCTTTAATCTAATATATTAATTAAAATGCTTGAATAGAATTACAAATTGATAGGACTTGTGCAAGGATTTCGATAAGTAGTTTTAGGTTTGATTACAAATGAGAATTATTGTAAGGAAATAATATATTAGATCTATATACTAGAGTAACCTTTTGTCATATATCAATATGTACTTTGTGAATCCAATCTCCCAATGGGATAAGGCACTGATCTAGGCTAAATACTGCTCTTGTTTTCAATATCTTGTCTGAATCATCTTTGGCTTGATATTTCTTGATAAATAACAGATGTCTTTTCATTATTATATATGTTTGTTGTTATCTCATGCTCCAGTTGGTTGAAGATCAATGCAGAACTAGCCATTCTTGCAACATTCTCTCTTTGTGTTGAGCATTTTTATATGAGACTATCTACTTTGTTGTAGCATTATTTGCAATTGTGGTGCAGAGGTTGTAAATCTACTAAGGGATCACCCTCCTGGGATTCGCAGAGCCAAAAGTGTAGAAGGATTTGTCAGGATCCTTGTTAGTTGGTCCAAGTCCTAAAAATTAATCAGTATTGGAGTTGGCTCGTCCATAGATGATTGGAAGAGAAACTTGGTTGCTACATCAGATAGCGTAAATCATGTTTGGAAACCAACAAAATGGAGACTTTGCTAGGGGAGTCGTTGTGAGATTACTTAATGTTGTCATCCATTAAGCATTTGCATAGAGTTTTCAGCGTGTTTCTGTGGTTTGAAGGTTGAGTCTATTGATATGTATCTATTGTCCATTGTTTATGTCGTGTAGAGTGTTTCTGGTCATTTGTGAGAATATATTGTTATCTATAACTGATATTTTTAAGTATCCTTTGAAAATCACTAAATATTTGTAGATATTTGGTATCCCTAGATTATTTGGGTGGTGACTCTGAAGTCTCTATGCTAGTGCGTGTGTGTATTTAAAGAACTTAAATTTTTTTTCAAAGGATATTTCATTATGAGTAAAGAAAAGAATACTAGATGTTACGTGAAGTAGCATCCAGAAGAGAAATTGGCAGGTGAGCTTCCAAAAACTTAGAAGAAGAGTTGGACAAGAGGAGATGCAAAAAGCCAACAATACTCCCTCATCATGGATACCAAAGCATACAAATGCAAGTAAGTCTTCTTTATATCATGTTTCTGAAAGTTCTGAAGAGTCATGTAAATTTTCTGAATCAGATAGTATGGATTTTTTGATTCATAATTTAAAACACATGTTCAAGAGGAAATGCAACACCGGACTAGGAAGTAACACAAGTAAAATACTCTGAAAAGAGAAGAGGTTGGAGTAGAAGTCAAAGTCACCAAAGAGAAAGTACCACTGGTGTACCTCCTCCTTTGGGCCTTATAGAAGAAACTTCTTTATCATTTGAGAGAGTTCAAGAACAAGGAGATATGAATCTGATAGATCTAGATGACTCCTTTGGATCTAAAATAACTCTACCAGACCCTGAAGAAGTTTTTGGAGAGGTAGATACTTTGAGAAAGGAAATCCAAAAATAAATAAAGTTAAGAAAAGAGAAATAAAAAGAAAAGGAGTTTGAAGTTGTCAATGTCGTGATTGAAAGAGATAGGTTATTGAGACAATTAGTGACACTTAAGGCCTTGAATTACGAAGAACCAAAACCAAGTGTTCATGGACTTGGCTTGAAAGAAAAACTTGATAGGAAAACATAAAAAATTCCTAGAGAAAAACCTAAAAGACCAAATTGATCATAAACAAAATCCATTAGACCCTATTAAGCCTCAAGTCTAGAAGAATAAATTGGATAAAGGTAAACACAAGTTATCTAGAATAAAGATCAATGATCAAAAGACAGTTTGTGCTTGTATTTATGTCAACCATCACATGGATTGTCTCACGCTAATATGGAACTAGAAAAGGCAAAAAAGGAAAGAGAGGCTCTTGAAAAGGAGTTAGAGAAAGTAGAGATGGAAGCTGCCATAGCAGAAAATGAAGAGGAAGATAAGTTTCCTAAAATTTTCTACACAAAGTAATGCCTCATCTGCTACTGGCCCATCCAATATTCAAGGTGTTTCTAGTTTAGGCCCACAAGAGCAACAAATTTATAATGTCCCTAGCCAAAATGTCCAAGGTATCAATTCTGCAGGAACTGCCAACAAAGGGCAAGAGGGTCAAAATACATATCAAAACATAACTCAACCCCAAGTTCTTAAGATGCAAAGCACTAGAACAAAAACTGGTAGCCAAAATGTTGGAGGGCAATTTCAGAGAAGGCCTATCTATATGGAGAGATACAGACAGTTGCATTTCAATGGAAACCCTGGTGACGCTAACCAAATTCCAGATGAGTTGAGAGACAAGATAAGTAAGTTTGTAGGAAATAATGCTATAAAAATAGAGGAGCATATAAAAGCCTTCATTGATAAGCTAAATGACTATGAGGTGGAGCATGAGGATGTAGTAATGAAGCTATTTGTGCAATCTTTGATAGAAGATGCTAGAGATTGGTACGAGGGATTACCTATTGCAAGCATTAGTTCTTGGGAGGAATTTGAATTTTTTTAAAGGAACAATATGGTGATAAAATTAACCCAAGTTTTATGTTGAATGAGTTTAATAACATAAAGAAGCTACCTATTGAAGCTGTAAATGATTTCAACATAAGGTATGTATAAACTGTTTCAGGTTTTAAGGTTGGAAGAAATGTTTGTCTAGCAACTTATTTCAATGCATTTGATAGAAAGATGGCATACCTTCTTAGAGATAAGGATCCTCAAACTTTGAGAGATGCATTCAGGATGATAGTTAATATTGAGAGAAATAGAAGAGCTTCTAGTAAGCTTGGAAGAAGGGAGGATCCTAAATTGTTTAAGAGATCTAAGGAGAAAATAGAAAAGTCTTTAGGTTCAAAATCTAATGATGAAAATAAATTAGACAGGGTACTTAGTAACTTGAAAGATATCAAGTATACTATTGCAAAGAATGAGAAAGGTAGTGGACAAGAAAAGTAGCAGTTTAATGGGGTTAACAAACCTCCAAGATTGAAAAATTACCCTTATAATACTAAGTAGAAGGATGGTAATCCATTTTAAAAAAATCAGAAGAATAAGTAGGAGAAATAAACTCTTGACCCTTTGCAAAAGCGTACACCGAATGTAATTGAGGATACTCCATGGTGTATTGTCTGTCAATCTCCACATTCATCCAAGCATTGTGTAGTTGTACAATTGATTATTGTAAATGAATAATCATAGCAGGGTGATGAGAATGAAGTGTTTCAGGATGATAACATGGATTGTTTGATGGTTACTTCTTATCTAGAAGAGGTATATTGGCCTTTAGATAATGAGTCTCAAGATTTGGATGTGGATGATCAGAGGCAGATGACAAATCATACCACCAACAAGTGTTTTCTGATGAATAATGTGATGTTGATGACCAAAGGTGTAATGTTCAATAGGGTGAAGATACAGTGTTATTAAGAAGACCTTCTGATGAGGAAATTTCCAAATTAACAATTTCTATGGCTGCCCAAGTAAAACGCAATTACCATTTGAGAAATAGGACAATAGGGGAGGATCAAGGAAAACCTTCTGGTATTCTTGTTAAAGAGTCCAAACATAAGGTAAAGAAGTGTAAGAAGATAATAAAAAGATGCAGTCAAGATTAAGGAGATCATGGATAAACCATTGGTTAAGAAGGCTGAGGTCTCAAAAGCTAAGGAGGAAACCACTTCACTAAAAGTGAAGACCAAAGTGAGTGAGAAGTCTACTAAGCCTGTTGGAGAGGACTTGAAGCAGAAACAAATCAATGAAAGCAACAAATTAAAGGAAAGTGAAGAAAAGCCAGGCATGTCTTATGTTTTACCAGACTATACACCTATAGATATGTTGCAGTTGCCTTCTCAAATTACTGTTAAAGTCCCTCTATTAGAGATGATGAGAATTAATGACAAAAAGGAGAAGGTTGTGTCCTGGGTCAAAAGTGCTTCATTAGTTAAGATTGAACATGCAAACAATTCTCATGACGTGAAGGGGGAAGGAAGTGAAACTAAAAAAGAAAAATAAAGAATTAGAGGAAATTGTGTCACAAATTCCCCAAATGTATCTTGAGAATGCAGTAAATGAGTGCTCAGAAAATGTTCATCCTAAAGTGTTATTATTAATGGAAAGGAGTTAAAAAACTGTATGATTGATTTTGGGGCTTCAAACACTATTATGGCAGTAAAAATTATGGAAGCTATGGGTATGGATGTTGACACTAATCTAGGTAAATGTTTTCTATGGATGCAAGGGAGGTACCTATAATAGGGACTATCAGAGCATTACCTTACAAGCTTGCAACATTCCCTAAAAAGGAATTGACAATAGATGTTCTAGTTGAAGATAGTCCACCTCAATATGGTATGTTTCTATCAAGAAAGTGGAGTGCTTCTATGGGAGGAAGTTTGTAGTGTGACTTGTCTTATGTGACTTTTTGTATTGATGACAAGTATTTGAAGATTGATACAGAGGCTAGAGTGCCACATATGATTGGGCATGACCCAGATTAGAATATGAATTGTTTTATCGATACTGACATAAATGCCTTCAGATTTATGGATATTACAAGAAAGGGTGAGGAAATACCTACACCACTTGATAAAGAAGTTGAGAAGTCATCAGAGAATGGGGAATTTTGGACTATGTACTTTGATTGAGATAGTTCAAAAGAAGGTTTAGGTATAGGAGTGCTAATAGTATCACCTTGGGGAAAAACATTAAATTTTTTTATGTTATCTTTCACATGCACAAATAATGTGGTAGAATATGAAGTATTGTTGTTGGGGTTAAGACTTGTAGAGAAACATGGGATAAATAAGCTTAAAGTATTTGGAGATTTAGAGTTAGTCATATCCTAGGTTAGATCCAAATATGCATCAAAGAATAAGAGAATGAAATAGTATAAAAATGTTGTATGGGATGAATTAGAAAATTTTGATGCATTTGGAATTGATTGGATACAAATAAGCCACAATGGAGTAGTAAACCTACTGGCTAACATAGCATTAAGGCCAGATGATATAACTTTTGTAGGAATATCAAAGGTTGAGGCTATGACCAGAACATCAATTCTTGATAATATTAAAAATTTGCAAATTTTTAATGATGATGAAGATATCTTGAGATTTATAAATTGTATAGATAAGTATGAAGGTCAAGAAATTGATTTTAGTGCTTTTGTAGAAACAACAAATGGAAAGGAAATGATTTTTGGGAATGAAGTAATTCAATTGAAGACTAACAAGATTCCAAAAGGTTTATTTATATTGGAAAGAGTGTTTGATCATCAGGATAAGGCAAAAGTCACAACTACTGCTCCACATCCTGAAGATTTGGAAGAGATTAATCTTGGAACTGAATGAGCACCAAGGAAACTATACATTGGTAGGAAAATGTCACCCAAAGTCAGAAAGAAGTTGATTGACCTGTTGAGGAAATACAAACATGTTTTTGCATGGTCATATGATGACTTGAAGGCTTATCGAGAAGATTTATTCCACCATGAGATCCACTAAATGAAGGTGCCAAGCCTTTTAGACAAAAGAAAAGACCAATCAACCCTACTTTAGCACTCAAGAGGCAAGAAAATTGATGAAGCTGATGGATGTTGGTATTATCAAGCCTATTAGACATTCATCATAGGTGTCTAACTTGGTGCCTATAAGAAAGAAGAATGGAGATATTAGGGTATGTGTTGATTTCAGAAATTTGAATGTATCTTCATTAAAATATACTCATCCATTACCAAATATGGAAGCAATACTACAAAGAGTCACGGGCTGTGAGATTATGTCAATGATGGGTGGATTCTCAGATTATAATCAAGTAGTGGTTAAAGAATCAGAGAAATACAAGACAACATTTACAACACCTTGGGGGATATATGTGTATGTAAGGATGCCATTTAGGCTTACCAATGTAGGAGCGACATTCCAAAGAGCAATGGGTGTTGTATTTTCTGTTTTCATTAATGTGTTTCTAGCAGTATACCAAGATGACTTGACAACTTATTCCAAGAAGGAAGATGAACATTGTGAGCATTTGGAGATTTTTAACAGAGCTTTGGAATATGGTATTTCTTTAAACCCAAAGAAGTGTACATTTGGAGTTACTGAAGGCAAATTTCTAGGCCTTATTATGTGAAAAGATGGTGTAAGGATTGATCAAGAAAGGGTGGCCGCAATCGATAAAGTACCTCAGCCAAAAATTGTAAAAAGGATTCAATCTTTCTTTGGGAAAGTTAATTTCCTAAGGAGGTTTGTGACAAAATTTGCAGAGATAAGTAGACCAATTTACAAGATGCTGAAGAAATGATCAAAATTGGATTGGGAAGGAGAACCAACCAAGGCATTCCAAGACTCTGGATTAAAACAAACCAATGCAAATATTTGCATTTGCATCTTTCTATACTGTTGCAGTTGTGTTATTGAAAAAGAACTTAGAAGGTTTTGAACAACCAATTGAATTTTTTAGTAAGTCATTACAAGTTACAGAACTGAAATATGAAATAAATGAGAAGCAAACATATGCACCAGTGAAGGCTATTAAGGCTTTTAGGAGCCATTTAATAGGAGCCAAAGTGATCGCTTATGTAACTAGTGTTGCAGTAAAATATATCTTCACACAATAGGAATTGTCAGGAAAAAGGTGTAGATGGATCAATAGGATCCAAGAGTTCAATATTGATATTCAGATCACTAAGTTAGTGAAGGGTCAAGGATTGGAAAAACTAATGGCTGAAAGTAACTTGGATGCAAATCATATAAATGTTGTAGAAGGGGAACACAAAGCTTATCTTTGAGATGTTTATTGTTGTGAGTGGTATGATAATGTAATATACTACTTACAAAAAATTGAATGTCCTAAAAATATGAATGAAATTGAGAAGAGGCCATTGAAATAACGTGCTATCAAGTACATTATAGTAAATGGAAAGCTCTGGTGGAGAAATATAGGTGTACTGTTGAAGTGTGTGAGCCAAGATCAGGCTAAGGAATTGTTGTCACAAATGTATATTGGGGGTTGTGGAGGACATTGTATGGCCAAAAAAACTGCACATAAAGTATTAAGAGCTGGGTTTGGGTGGCCAACAATATTTAAATACGCACATCAACTAGTAAATAAATGTGATGCTTGCCAAAGGTTTTCTGGGAAATTGAAGTTTTCAGGGAACTTGCCATTAAAACTAGTTGATGTACAAGCTCCATTTGAGCAATGGGGGATTGATTTTATTGGGGAGATAACATGTAAATCAAGTGGTGGTCATTCCTAGATTTTGGTGGCCACTGATTATTTTACAAAGTGGGTTGAGGCAATTCCAACCAAGAAGGCAACAAGCAAATTTGTGATTGATTTTCTAATGAGTAATATATTGATAAGGTTTGGATGCCCATAAAGAATGGTATAAGACAATGCAATGTGTTTTAGGTCTGAATAATATACAGTTTTTTGTAAAAAACATGGGATTAAAATATCATATTCATCACCTTACCACCCACAAGGAAATGGGAAAGAAAAATCGAGCAATAAAAGTTTGATGAAAATCATCAAGAGGATTCTTGAAAGGAATAAGAAGGCTTGGGACTCAAAGCTAAGACTAGCAGTTTGGGTAGACAGGGTAACAATGAAGAAGCCTATAGGTTGTTCTCTTTTTGACTTAGTATATGAGATACACACAAGATTACACCAAAACAACTTGATGAAAATGTACCAGTTTGTCCAAGCTTCTGATGATGATATTGATAGTGAGATGCAACTAAGAGTTGATTCTAAAATCAATTTTGATGAAATTAGAAGGGAGGTTCATGCCTGAAATGCTAAGTTACAAATGCAGGTTAAGAATTTATATGATAGAAGAGCAACTGCAAGGAGTTTCCAAGTAAATGATTTAGTCTTGAAGTGAAATTTCAAATTGGAGGAAAAAGAAAAACATGGGAAATTTGATGCTATTTGGTTAGGTCTGTAGACGTCTAAAAATGGTCAACGCTTGTGGAGTCATACTTTAACATTTGGGCATTGCCTTATTTTAGGGTTCTTGCATCGCATTAACATTTCTTCTATGTTGCGCATTTGGTCTTTATCATTTGTGAGCATCGAGTCCTTCTTCTGCATTCCTCATTTTTATCACTTTCAAATTAGGTCTTGTCGATAACAATCTTCAGTCATGATTTTGGTCGATCTTATCTTGTCGCATCAATGTGCGTGCTCAATTATCATCATTTTGGACATCGTCGATTCTAATCGATGATAGAATTAGGGTTTTGTCCTCTTTTCAATCTTTCAATCATCTTTAGCTTGTTAGTAATCATTTGCGATTATCAACTTGTCAATCTCGTCATTTTGCGATCGATTCGTCATCGATCCTTGTCCTTGTCAATCTTGTCATTTTGCGATCGATTCATCATCGATCCTTGTCCTTTTCAATCATGTCAATTTGGATCGATTAGTCATTGTTCCTCATCAATTGGCACCTATCAATTTGATCTCCTTGTCAATCTTGATCAATTTGTCATTTATTTTTGTCAACCAATCTCAATCATTTATCAACATTGGTCCTTTGCCAATCAGAATCATGATCGAACCTACATTAATTTCTTGTTGTCTTGACCTAATTCCTTGTCCTCTTATTTCTAGGGTTTTATGATTTGTTCATTTAATCCTTTTCTTCTTCTTTGTGGGTTAAATAAATCTATTTATTTAGTCCTAGGTCTCTTTCATGAATTAATTAATGGATGAAAACCTATTAATTAATTCACCTAATTTCTATTTCATCTTTTTCCTCAATTTTCTAATTTTCTAATTTCTCCTAATTCCTAATTTCTATTTCTCCTATTTTCTTTAATTTTTCTAATATTTCCGCTAATTTCATTCCCTCATTTTCTCCTATGTTTATTCTTCCACTTGCCATAATTTGTCATAATTTGTCATGCATTTTGCATAGCAACTTGTCATAATTTGTCATAGTCCTTGCATAGAAAATTGTCATTTGTCATAATCTTGCCATTCTTGATTTGAATTTCCTTTCAAATCTCTTCATGCTAATCTTGTCCTCTCTCCAATTTGTCTATAAATTGGATGATTTTCTTCAATGAAAAGAGGAATCAATCACATTTTCGGGAATCAATCACATTTTCAGAATCAATCACATTTTCAATCAATCAACCACACTTCTAGTATCCTTATGCTGCAATTTTCATCTTGTCATCTTGCTTCCTTTCATACTTTTCTCTTGCACTTGTAGGTGAGATCCACAAACAAGATAATTTGAAGGAGAAAGAAGGACAATGGAGGTCAATTGAAAGAGACATCGGTGATGATTTTTCATTTATTTTGAATGTCTTATTTTCAATTCTTCTATTGATTGTAATAGGATTTTATTTCATTGCAATTTAGTTTTGTGGTTAGCTAATATTTATTGCTTTGATGTTTTCCCAAATTCCTAGTTACATTTTCTGGTGAACCCGACATGAATTATTTTCTATTTGCATGCAAGTTTTATGTGTGGATTTGTTTTTGCATGCAGGTTTTTGGTGTTAATCCATTGTTGCATGCAGGATTTTTGGACTAATCCATTGTTGCATGTAGGTTTTTTGCACTAATATGTTGTTGCATGTAGGTTTTATGACAGGATCTATTATTGCATGTGGGCTTTATGGAGTCTAAACAATGATTTATGCAGGATTTCTTAACATGCAATGAACAACAAATCTTCACATAGTTTAATTAGAGGAATTTAATGAACAACAAATCTTCACATAGCCTAATTAGGAGGTTTGAATGAATCCTACAATTCTCACATAGTTTTAATTAAGATTTGGACCAAAGAACAACAACAAATTCCATATTTCATGCATGCAAAGGGTTTAAAATAAACAACAGATTGCATTTAATCATGGCTTAAATTGATCGAATCTTTTTCAAATTAAAGTGGAATTAATCTCATCTAGTCTTAATTAAGATGCAAATGAATCAATAAACTCATTTGATTTTCTAAAGGTAAAAAAAAACCAATGATTATCATGTCTTTTTTTTTTTTTTTTGATTACATGTTTTAACCCTTAGAACTGGGCCTACCTCCCGATTTGCCTGGCACTTCGCATAGGCATTGGTGAGAGGGAATGACCCAAAGTGGTGACGGGCTAAAGCCAAGCTCTTCCAAACCACTCTAAATAATTATGGATGCAATAAAAGTTGTAGACAACGGGTGTTGGAATGGTATTGCGACGATTTATTCGCCGGATCAATACCCACCCAAACAGATGCCCTTACTAGAATCTCTTATTTTTTAGATACCAAAATCCTTCTATCTATTGGCTTAGGCATTGTGATACGTGCATGCTGAAGACAACTCTCATGTACGCCTCAGTTAGAGATAGAAAGTTCTTGGGAAGTGATGCCCCTTGAACTCGAAGCTTGGTATGCCTGAGAAGTGAGTGCACTATAAGGGGGAGCCAGTGCTACCAAGTGTCTAGCTATCTAACTGAGTGTTGTATTTTATGGTTAGAGGATTCAACAGATATTGCCCTTGCCAGCCATAGGATTTGTTGTGAATGTGCTTGATTGTCTTGAGTCAAAGTCAAACAAACATTTTGTCTTCCGTGATTGTCAAAAGTTAAATAAAAAACAAACTTTCAAAAGTGTTCATAATCAACTTGGGTTTTCAAAATCAACAACCTTCAATTCAAAACAAAATCCAAACAAAAGTCCAAATTTGTCCAATTATTCATCCAACATTTGAACATGGCTTGTCAAAACATTGAATGTCTTTGTTTCAAAATTCATGTCACTTTAGGCTAGGTTTTGCATAGTCCAACTTAGGTCCTAGGGCATATTGTCATCTCCCTTCATTTTAGTCCTTTTCATTGAAGGCATCCTCATTTTTCACTTAGGTTCAAAATCATTTCCCTAAGTTTGCATTTCATTGTCATATCCAAGCTAGATTTCCCTTTAGGTGACATTCGTGCATTATCCTTGTCATGCAAAAATTAGGTCTTGCCTAGGTTGCATTTTGCATATTCCAAGTCATTGGTCTTCGCATATCCTTATCATTATATTGTCATCTTGTCTTGGCTTCATCTTGTCATATCATATCCTTAGATCATTTTCATGTCATATCCTAAGTCATTGTCATAATCATTGCCTTCTTGCATTTAGTCTCAAAAATTTGGTTTGTCAAACTTGAAAAATAAAAACTTTGGATGATACCCTAAGTTGTTGTTAGGGAGTCTTGACCTTGTCTAAAATTTTTCCTTTCATTAATATCATTTTTGTCAAACCTAGCTTAGTATCCAAGCATATAGGTGAGACATTGTCAATTTGTCCTATTGTCATTTGGTCCTTTGTCCTTTAAGGTCTTGGCTTCATTTCAACTTCCCAAGGTTGAGTCTTTAGGTTTGCATTCCAAAAAGTTTGTCCAAATCTTGAAAAACAACAAAAACATAGGTTGCATTCTTACCATAGATTGCATTTTCATTTATTTAGGTTGCATTTAGTTGCATATCATACATCATCCTTTTAAAATCAAAAATCCCAAAAACATTGCATAGTGACATGTCTATTGAAACAAGGTTCCAAGCACCAATGATGCAACAAAGTTTGACATATCAACCGACAATGCAATCAAATTTTAATCCAAGGCAATCACAATTATATCCAACCCAACAACAAGGCAATATCGATCAAACTTTTTATGATGAAACAGGGCTCCAAACACAAAAACTAGAGGGAAAACTAGTTCAAGAAAAAGAGATGTTGGAACAAAAAGTGAAAAATAGTGAGAAGATTAGATCCCAAATGTCCAAAACATTTAAAAAATTTCAAGGTCCAAACCCAAAATTTGAGCCAATTGATGTAAAAACTCTTATCGAACGATCAGACATACTAGCTCTCATCTCTCAAATAGAGATGATGAAACAATTTCAATCAAGTCCCAAATCAAAATTCATTTGGTCAAATTTCATTCAATGAAATCTAAAATCAACAACATATCCAATAGACACAACCAATGGTCCAACATATACAACCAACACAACCAATGGTCCAATTTCAACAATATGTCCAACCGATTGTCAAGTATCAACAACAAACTCAATGGACAACTCAGTATCAATAACTACAATCACAAATTCACAAACAAAACTTGCAACATGCACCAAGCCAAATTTTGAACATGTCAAACCAATTTGATCAACATCTAGTTCGAAATCAAAACATGACATCAGACCAGAACTAACTCCTTGCCAAACAAGTTCAAATTCCAGATACAACTATGTCAAAACCTTGAAAGAAAGGTGGCTTTATTGCAAGGATCTTAAGGAAATTACCAAGTACGTTCTTTGAGGAAGATCAAGATAATACACTTATGTCTAGCAATGCCTCACCCCCCCACAAACAAATGACATCTATCCCTACACCTTTAGAAGTTTCACAAGAACCTTCCATATTGTCCTCATCAAACAATACACCCAAGGATGAAATTATCCAAGGGCTATCCATAATTGATTGCCAAGATAATCCAATTCACAATGCACATCCTTGTCATGTTTCTGAAATACAAGACCCAATGCTACCATGCACTTTATGCCATTACCTATTTTAGAGGACCCCATTCGAAGTCCCTCTTCCTTATGTTCAAGAATTAACTCCTTGCCATAATCCATCACAAATGTTCAAAGTGCATTTCCTTCATGCCAAAACATTGATTCCCTGTCAGAATCCCCCATGCATATCCAAATTCCAACCCCATGTCAAGAGGATAATTTAGAGCATGAAGAAACATGTCTTGAAATAGATGAAGATCAAGATCCTGAAACCTTATCATCCCATCCAATTGTTGACCAGGATCTCATCTTCCCAGAAACTCATGATGATTCCCCTATTCTTGTCCATCCTATCCAAAGTCCTATTGACACTCCATTCCCTGAGGAAGATCAAGATATCCCAGTCCATCCAATCCCAAATGACCCCCTTCCATTTTATGAAAAAAATGTCCTTTCAAACCCCATTGACATTCCACTTCCTAAGAAAGATCAAGATATCCCTTCCATCCTTTCTGATGATCCCATTAAAAGTCAAGAGAAAAGTAACTTTAAAGAGGATTCCAATGATCTTCCTCCTTGTCAAGATCAAATTATTCCTTTAAATCCTCCACAAGATCTTTTTGTTCTCCATCTCCTTGTCTTAATGCTCCATATACACTCCAAGATCACATTTCTTTTGATGATCCCATTATTTCTCCCATTCCATCTCTTGAAGGGCCTATCATTGAACCATATCCACTACACAATCCTAGTTCCCCTCATGATCCTAATCCCCTTCATGATTATAACGTGTCAGTGCAAGATGTTCATGAACCCTTGACATGCATAATGGGTTCTTCCACTTTGGTGCAATCCGATCCACTTCAAGATCTCATTATTTCTCTCATATCATATCCACCTCATAATGGACTCACGTCTTCTTCCCAAAGAAAAGAGTATCCTACAAGTCAAGATATTCATAAAGGCAAAGGAGTAGACCTTCATGAGAAAGAACCCCTCCATATCAAAGAATATCTTAAGGCTCATGTCTACACAACTCACTCTCAAGATGTTGGTATCCCTCCATCAAAATCAAAACATACACCTTCCCCATCATACTTTCCATCCATCTTAGGTCCTTATATCCCTTCATCCTTTATACAAGGTCAGCAAAGGCACACATCCTTGAGTAAATTTCATCCATCCAAAAGAACTCCATTTCATTCATATCCATCCATGCATTCCTTTCCCCCTCCAAGCAATTTGGATGCCAAGCATAAAAGTCATAAGTCTAGAAATCCACATGTATTCAAGGATCAACATGTCCAATATAATCAACATGTCAAAACAAAGAAAAATTTGATCTATAAAGAACAGGAAAAATCCAAAAGGTCACAAAGGCCCATTTCTCAAAAACAAAAGTCAAAATATATATGGATTCCTAAATCCCTTGTGCAAGCAATGCACTCGAAGGAACCACAAAAGCATGAAAAATCAAAAACCATGTGGATCCCTAAGCAACTCCTTGAAGCACAAAAGCCTAAAGAAACATCCAACTTGGCATCCAAAGTTGCTATTCCTCCATCCAACCCTCTCAAATTTGTTCCTCCATCACCTTCTTCATCCATTTTGGGCCCTTATGTCCCAAAATCCCAAGCTATTCCTCCATCCAAATCTCACAATCTGAGATCCATTTTTCCTCCATCTTGCCTTCATTTCCATCCAGTGAAGCCCAATTCTTCCAATACCCTATCCATTATCCAATGCATATTTTCCATCCTTCGATCCCTTTGATCCCATCCTTTGCATAAATCCTTGCCTTAGTTTCATCTCTTTTTCCATGTCCTTATCCTACCAATGTCTTTGAGCATACTTTTAAAGGTCATGGTCCATTTTTTTTTTAAGGCTACTATCCAAGAAAAAAGATGTTTGAGTCCTTCTTCCATCCCCTATCATGTGTCCATTTCTGACTAAAATGTCAAAATAAAAAAAAAAGAAAAAAAATAAAAGACAAAAAAAGAAAAAAAACGTAACGCAAAAAATAATTCGTCCACTGGTGAAAACCTGGCAAACAGGCACCTTGGGCAAGTACCGTGATGAAAACTTGGCAAACAGGCATAATGCTTAATCTATGAACTTCTTGCACACCACACTTGGGGGCAGATTTCCTCCTTCATATCCTATTGCCCTTCATTATCCTATCATACCATGTCATTACCCTTCATATCCTATTGTCCCTCATGTCCAGTTTGCCTTTCCACCTTTGATCTTGACAAGGTTGAGGATCTTCATGAGCATCTTGCATCTTGTTTGCAGATTTTAGTCCATCATAGCTTTTGGTATTTATCCATTTGCTTATTACAACCTTTCATCCATATTCCCTAGCTTATTGCAACTTTCTGCCACTATCCCTTAGCCTACCCCAACCTTCAGTCCATGTCCCTTATCCATTCTTGGTCTTTCTTATCCTATCCATATCTTATCACTATCCATACATTCTTTTTCATTCCTTGATCTTGATCTAACATAAGGATGCAAAATTTAAACATGGTTTCAAAAACCTCTCGACATATCCCTCATGCCATGTCACTGCTTTACATTGTCATATCCAGTCTCTTGTCCCATCATGCAATAGCCCTTGAAAATTGCATCTGTATTGTCTCCATAATAAAAGGCCTTTGTCTTCCCTCTATCCACCAACATTTTAGAAAGCCTATTTATTCACCTGTCATATTCCTTGACTTGCTAGACACTAGGGGCAAAATCCTAAAAAAATTTGAAAAATGTCCTGAAATAATCCAAAAACATTCAAAACATGTCCTGAAATAATCCAAAAAAATAATAAAAATGCCCCAAAATAATTCAAAAACATTCATAAAATGTCCTGAAAAAATCCCTAAAAATCAAATAATGTCCTAAAAAAATCCCTAAAAAGTTAAATAAAGTCCTGAAAAACAAACAAAAAATTGTAAAAAACTCGAAATTCCTATAAAGTGTAAAACATCAAAATCCAAAAACAATTTCTTTGGCATTTTGCATTTTGTCAATAAATGGTCCCCTTTGTGCATAGACAGATCACTGAGCATACATCCAATGACAATCAATCAAACATTGTGCTTTAATGAAATCACTCATTAACAGATGAACTGTTCGACCAAGCAAGAATTCAACCTGATCACAGTTGTCACATCAATCCAAATAGCATCAACATTACCATCGGTCCTTGTCAACATTATCATGGGTCTTATATAGGGTGTGGTATACTTGAAACCAGACTGTGTCCTATCTTCGATGGGGTACCACATTCCCTGAAACCAGACAGCATGATCATTCTTGTTTTCCACTTTTACAATGATGATTAGACATCTTATCTTTTTACTGATTTATCTTTGGCTTCGATCATGTTCCTATGTTGCTTGATGATGTCATTGAGTGATTTAGAGTGACCGGGATGGTTCATGGTCCCTTTCTTTTTCTTTGTTGTTGTGTTTGCTGTTTGTGGAATGTTTGTCACAAACTAGGGCAACTATATCATTAGGTGTCTATGATAAGTACATTTTCTTTGTGAACGCCACACAAACCTCGCCCCTTGATGTATGCACCCTAGGATGCTTCACTCATTCCTTGTGTGTGATGTGTCTATCTTTTGCAAAAGGGATTGCATTCCAGCTCTAGCCTTCAATGCCATGATGCTCTACATCCGCTTTGCTACAATAAATAAAGGTTCTCACCTACTTATGTGCATTTGTGAAAGCAAGTTTTCCTTCATCTCTAACTCTCCTTTGTCTAATTTCTTCTTACTAACATTTCTTCTATCAGTCTTGGCAGTCCATTTGATCCGTTCGAACCTATCATCTTCTGTCATTCTTATCGATCACTTGGCCTCTTTTCTGGATTTTTCTGACCAATTCCTCGAGGGGGCATGCATATGTCATTGTTATTGTTTGGGGTATTTTCATTATTGTTCTTTGAAACAATGCTTAGAATCACATTGTCTCAAAGAGGGGCAAAATGTAGACATTTAAAAATGGTCAACGCTTGTGGAGTCATACTTTAACATTTGCGCATTGCCTTATTTTAGGGTTCTTGCATCGCATTAACATTTCTTCTATGTTGAGCATTGAGTCCTTCTTCTGCATTCCTCATTTTTATCGCTTTCAAATTAGGTCTTGTCGATAACAATCTTCAGTCATGATTTTGGTCGATCTTATCCTATCCCATCAATGTGTGTGCTCATTTATCATCATTTTGGACATCGTCAATTCTAATCAATGATAGAATTAGGGTTTTGTCCTCTTGTCAATCTTTCAATCATCTTTAGCTTGTTAGTAATCATTTGTGATTATCAACTTGTCAATCTCGTCATTTTGCGATCGATTCGTCATCGATCCTTGTCCTTGTCAATCTTGTCATTTTGCGATCGATTCGTCATCGATCCTTGTCCTTTTCAATCATGTCAATTTGGATCGATTAGTCATTGTTCCTCATCAATTGGCACCTATCAATTTGATCTCCTTGTCAATCTTGGTCAATTTGTATCTTTTTGCACATGCCGAATATGGACAAAGATATTTTAATGGATGATCAAATGGTGCTCGAGCGTTAGCAGCCTAAGTTGAATGGTTTCCAAGTGAACAGATTAAAGATTGCCTTTATCAAATGGTCCTCATGATCAAAAGGTGCAAGGGTGTTAACCACTATGACATCATAGGATGATGCCACGTGTCCATGCCAAAATGTTAGAGCTGAAGGTGGGGCCACAGGGATGAGTTTGTAAGGAAGTTTGACATGGAGTTTTCTTAATGGATGAAGGTGGGATCGTATGCCAGCACAAATGTCAATGTCAAATTGACTAATGAAGACTGTTTGATTTGCCAACATGGAGGAAGATCTACGGTGAATATTCAAAATCATTTCAAAAGTATTTGGAATCGTTTCATCGCTCACGTGAGCAGTAATGGAAGATGGGATGTAGGTCTAGCAACACAGGAATATCAAAAGAGCAAATTCTTCCCATTTCCAATTACCAGAGGCATTCAAATAAGAGTGGAGAGTGTTGCAAGAGATAAAGGAAATTGTTGCAAGCTTTCAAAACATAAAATTAGGGTTCACGATGTAAAAAAAAAGAAAACTATAAGTTAAATTTGTAGCCTTCTCTAGTGAATTTCATATTTTCAAGCATGGGGATTGCTTTCAATTTGTAGGGAAAGTGTTTTCATACAAACTAGGGTGGGGAAATTGAAGTAGAATTTTAAAATCCTAGTTATATTGTAATAGCTGCAAGATTTTTGAAAAATCCTTTGTTCCTATTGAACTTAAATCAAGAACCCTAGGTTTTCATAATGGCACCCCAAAAACCACACTCTAGTAATATTGAATATCAAATGAGGAATCTCTATGATGACTTCTTGGACCAATTGAAGCCATCAAAAAATGATAAATATCAAGGGAAGAGGTTTGCACATGGACAAACCCTGGGTGAGGGTTTAGTCGATAATTCTTATAAGATATGAGATGCATGGGTGCCTATGTCAGGGCTAATCATTTTCAAGATATGGTTCGGATAGAGGAATCTACCAGCCCCATTTTCATAGACATGGAATTATGATTTGGGGAAATTAGTTGTACCTACTGTATTCATGGATGTGGACTTATTGAAATTAGTGGCAGATAAGTATGACCCAATCTCAAGGGTTGTGAGGGGAAGCAAAGGAGAAGTTCTGTTGAGCATCCAGTGGGAGGAATTTCAGGAATTTTTTGACATATATGAACCTTTTGCATTCTTGGAACCTATCTATTTGGAGGAACTGAAGAAAAAATATGAGAAGACAAGGTATTTAGTCAGAGCAAGATTTCTCCCATCTCATTTGGCTAAGGTAGTAGATACTCAGTATTATATTGGCTCAAGTGTTGAAGAGCCTTTTCCAATTGATGCCTTTGCACATCATTTTAGGGCCACCTTTTTCACACTGTGTCAGATTTTAGGTTTCCACCCAGGCATAGTAATCCCAAAAGCATATATGCACATGGGGATTCAAATTCAGCACCCCAATTTTGTAGTAATTTATGACTTTTCTCCATACCTTACAGACAAGATACATGAGGGGTTGCTACAGATTAAAAAGGGTGACCTTAGTACCTCATTCTTCTGGGATTCCATGCTTGTGTATATGATCTTGTACAAAAATGCATATTTCTTTGTAGAAGAAATGGAGTTGAGAAGGGTGGTGGATGGAGAAAACATGCCAGTACAAGTTTGGAGCATGGATATGTCATGGGATAAAAAGGATGCAAGCTATGTAAGATTTGAGAATTGCTTCACATCCAGGCTTAGGGATCGGTTGATAGTAAATTAACCAAGGATTCCAGTAGAATTGTATGATTTTTTCTGGCCAATGGAAAGAAGGCCAAAATTGAAACTTGAACATAATTGGGAGGATATCATTTCTTATTTTGTAAGCACAACTATAAGAGTGTATGGTTTTATGGATAGCCACATGTATTGCCCTTTTGTTAGTAGCAATCAAGAAGGAAGACTGAGAGGGGGGGGGGAGTGTGAATCAATCTTCACTAGATACAGATAATTAAACTCCAAAACATAAACTGATAAACTGCATCAACAAATAGATAAGAAAATTAATAGAACAACAAACAACACCAATATTTTGACATGGAAAATCTGGTCAAATGAAAAACCATAGTGGGAACCTACCCACCGTAAGATGATACTCTATATCAGTATGTGAAAATATTACGATGGGGAATGCACATGCATTCAGGTACACTTCCTAGATCTCACTGCTCAAAATATATATTCCTGGAAGGCTACAACCCTTAGGGAAGTCTCACTGAAATACAATATGATTCAAACTATAATCCGGAAGGAATGAACTTCAATGATAGCATTGAAAAATGTCTGATGACAGTTTCAGTTAAGCACAATTGTTTGTTTTGCAACACCAATCTCACCTCAACACTTCACCGAATGATAAAACTCTTGTTCGCAAAATCAACTCTCTCTGATAATGCAGACATAATACCAACATCTAAATTATATAAGAATCTCACCTATATATACAAGTCATCAACCTTGATAACAAGGTCGACTAAACCCTTAACCCTCAACTCACAATTACAAAAATTACATTGCACGATACAAAGATCGACTACCAGACCAATATTATGATTTACATTACATAGCATGGACCTAATTAAAATTACCAAATGATTACATCCACTAGAAATCCCGCTAAGATCAACCGCAACACGCTACACCACCATAAATACTGCATAACACGAAAATCATCACCGGTTCATAGAAATCACCAAAAAATTGCACAACGATCAATACAGACCACCAAAACAAATAGGACACAACTAGGAAATAGCAGCAATCATGTTAAAATCATCCTTAATAGTTGCACTAACACCTCTTTTTAGATCTTCATAGGTCAATGTCTCAAAGCTCAAGAACACAACTAATCAGCAACTGTCATCAGGAAAGATAACTTGCAGGGCACCAAATCATGAACCATCTGAAATGAAGATACAAAAGATCATTGCAAACAATAATCCAAAGTCTTAGCACAAGATCTGACCACACCAGAATATACCTAAGGAAATACCGGATTCTACAAAATAGTGATCAACAAAACCAAACTACAAAACCGGATCAGAAACTCTTCCCAAACTCACCAGAATAGACCATAGGAATATGATGACATCAATGAAAACAACATATCCTAGCAGAAACAATGATCAACCAAATCCAACAATCTCCCCCTTTGGCATTGATGATAACATATTAATGTGAAAAATAATCAATGCAAAGAAAGAAGATATCACCAACAAACTCCCCATAAGATCAAGATAGATAAAGAAGTTTTTCACATGATCTCTCCCCCCTTTGAAAATAATGCCAAAGATCTCCAAAACATAAAATCAAACTCTCAATATAGAATTATGAATCTCTCTCCCTGGGATATACAACCAAATCAATAGACTACTCTAGCAGAGGAGCTACACTAGCTCATCAATCTGGATAAAAGAAGACTCTGAATTCCACTGAATCGATGCAACTCAATGCATCTAATTCTCATCAAGAGGGGTGGATACCCCTAACTTGTCTCTCAAATAGACAAATGTATCTGTAGGCAAAGGCTTAGTAAAAATATCAGTAGTTTGCTCCTTTGTAGATACATATTCCAACTTCACCTTCTGTTCACTAACTTGCTCTCTCAAGTAATTATATTTAATTGATATATGCTATCTTTGAATGATGCACCAGATTATAAGACATCTTTATAGCACTAGAATTATCATAATCTATGATAATTAACAATGATAATTTTCAATATTTTTCTTCATCAAAACTATATGAGTGCAATTACTAGCAGCAGCAATGTACTCAAATTCAATAGCAGATAAAGATACTGAATCTTGTTTCTTTCTAGACCATGAAAGAAAATTCTTACCTAAAAAGAATGCTCCACTGGTAGTACTCTTCTAGTCATCAACATCATCGAACCAATCTGCATCAATGTAAGTACACAACATGAAAAATCATTCTTTGGATACCATAAACCATAATCCTTAGTTCCCTTTTGATATCTGAATATTATTTTAACAACAATGACATGAATCTCCTTCAGATCAACTTGATATATAGCAACCATACACACAACATGCATAATGTCAAGTCTAGTCTGAGTAATATATATCAATCCACCAACCATAGATCTCTACAAACTCTGATTAGCTTTAGGAGATTCATCATTTTTAAACAATTTATAACCAGTCACCATAGGAGTTCCAACTAGTTTGGAATCATCTAATCCAAAATTCTTCAACAATTGCTTCACATACTTAGTTTGAGATATAAAGATACCTTTTCCTATATTTACAATCTGTAAACCTAAGAAAAAATTCATCTCACCAATCATAGACATCCCAAATTCTTTTTGCATATCACCGAAAAAATTCATACTCATATCATCATCACCACCAAAGAAAATGTCATCAACAATTAAAATGTTATCATTTTGAATCTTAAAGTATAGATTACTATCAACAACACCTTTGATAAATCCCAATTTTAGCAAGTATTTGTCTAACCTAGCATACCAATCTCTAGGAGCGCGTTTCAATCCATAAAGTGTTTTCTTCAACTTACATACCATGTCGCCATTAGGCTATTCAATGTAAACTTCTTATTCTAGATCACTATTCAAAAATGCAGATTTGACATCCATCTGATATACCTTTAAGTATTTATAAGCAGCATAAGCAAGCAACAATCTAACAACTTCAATTCTAGCAGTCGGAGCAAAAGTTTCTTCATAATCGATCCCTTCTTGCTGTGAATATCCTTTGCAGACCAGTATGGCTTTATTTCTGACTACTTCACCGACTTCATTCAATTTGTTCCTAAAACCCCATTTAGTACTAAATTTTTATTCTTAGGTCTAGGCACAAGTTCCCAAGTGTTTTCAATCTGATCTAACTCTTCTTCCATGGCTCTTATCCAATTATCATCTTTACAGGCTTCAACAACATCTTTAGGTTCAACTTTATAAATCAAACATACCTCTTGTATAGCTAACCTTCTTCTAGTCATCATACCTTTATTCTTATCACAAATAATTTGATTCTCAGAATGATTTAGTCTAACATACCTTAGAGTATTCTGATTGTTCTGATCCTCAGGTTCTTGCACATCATCACCAACAGTAGCAACATCCGGATTTATAGTCTCTACCAGATCATTCTGCTTGGGCTCATTAGGCTGAATAGGAGCTAAATCAGCATGTTGACCTTCATCATAAGCTCTGATCTCCTTCCCAAGGTTCTCATTCACCTTCACATTTACATTGTCAACCATCTTTCTCAGTATTTATTATAGCACCGGTAGACTTTGCTATTTGTAGAATATCCTAGAAAGATATCTTCATCACTTCTAGCATCAAACTATCCAATATCCTCATCTCTCTTGATATAGAATTTGCTACCAAAAACTTTGAAATATTTCACAGTAGGAATATGACCAAACCAAAGATCATAAGGGGTCTTACCAGTATTACCTTTGATATGAACTCTATTGAATTTACAGACTGTAGTGCTAATAGCTTCTCTCTAGTAGACCTTTAGAACATTTTCTTCAATCAATATGGTTCTTGCAGCATCCAAAATAGTATGGTTCTTCCTTTCAACAATCCCATTCTATTGTGGGGTCCTAGGAGCAGATAGTTGTCTTTTGATTCCATGCATCTCATAGAAAGAATTGAACTCACTAGAACAAAATTCTCCACCTCTATCAGATCTCTGACACTTCAACTTCAATCTGGACTCAATTTCAACTTTAGGTTTGAATATCTTGAATTTCTCAAATGCTTCTGATTTCTCCTTCAAAAAGATAACCCACATCATTATGGAATAATCATCAATTAGCAGCATAAAGTATCTATCACGCCACACACTTTTAACATTTGTAGGTCCACACAGGTCAGTATGCACAAAGATCTAACAATCCATCAAATGTATACCATTTGCTCTTGAAAAAAATTCTTGTTTGCTTACCTAATTGGCATTCATTGCATACCAAATTAACAATCTTAGGTAGATCCCTAATAGCTTGTGTAGAACTGATCTTGATCAATGAATCAAATTTTACATGATACATTCTTCTATGCCACAACCAAATCTAATTTATCTTAGCAATCAAACAACTTTTCTCACTAGCATTCAAATGAAAAATGTTACCTTCAGTCTTCGTTCTAGATGCAATCTCTATACCAGAGGCATTCAAGATCTTGCATTTACCATCCTTGAATTGCAGATCATAACCCTTATCAACCATCTATCCAACACTCAAAAGATTATGCTTTACCTTCAACATACAAAACATCATCAGTGTTATGATTTCCATCAAAAGAAATAGAGCCTCTCCCACGGATTACACAGGATTTGTCATCTCCAAATCTGACTATTCCACCATCATACCTTTCCATGCTTACAAATTTGCTTTTGTCACCGGTCATATGATGTGAATACTGCTGTCAATCACCCATACACCCTTTTCTTCTACCTTTGCAGCCAAAGCTTTCTCCTCAACAAAACAACTAGTGAAATCAATAGGGACATGTCTATCCTCTTTAATGGCAATAAACACAACTTCATGTCCTTCTGATTCATCATTTGTAACACCTTCATTTGTGGCATAATAACAGTTCTTCTAGTTCCTAAACTTCCAGTTAAACTTATAAGTTGTATCATACTTTTCATTCCTTTCATACTTAGCAATTCTCTCTGGGCATCTATAAGAAAAATGTTCTATCTTATTACAAGAAAAAAATTTCAAGGGCAACTTTCCATGATACTTACCGACACCTTTAGGCGATCTCCAGGCAATTAGTGCTTCAAGCTCATCAAGCTCTCTTTCTTGCTCTTCTATCTCTCTTCTTTCTCTTTCATATCTATATATCCTGCACTCATTAGGATCATGTTTCTACTTACCAAATACCAATGTTGATGCTTTGAATGTTGTCTCAGACTTTCAATGTGATTCTGCAAATTTGCTCAGCTCAAATGCATCAAGTTTTCCAACCAACGCATCTCTTGTCACTGTATTTACACTCCAGATCTCATCAATAGCGACAACCTTATGTTTATAAGAAGGACGCAAAGGTCTCAACACCTTAGCAACAATCTCATCTTCTTTAATCTTTCCACCGATAGATCTGATACCAAGGACAAGCTCATTCACCTTACCCAAGTATGAATGTATGTTCTCATAATCTCCCATCTTCAATGTCTCATATTTTCCTTTTAAACTCTGCAACTTAGCAACTTTCACTTGACTATCACCTTCATACAAGATTTCAAGCTTCACTCAGATCTCATGTGCGGTTTGAAGTTCCATAACATTTGTCATTTAAGAATCAATGAGGGCACTAGGAAATGCTTCCTTCGCTTTGATGTTATATTCAACTTCCTTAACCTCATCAGGAGTGGATGGTCCATTCTGAGGAACAACATAGGAATTCTTAGTAATCTTCCAATAATCTTCTCTAAGATATTTCAAATGCACCTCCATCCATCTCTTCCACATACTATAGTTGCTTCCATAAAACCTTAGACTGTCCTTCTTGAAAAGAATACCTTGAGCTGCCATCCTGGATCTCCTCAAGTGATTAAGCTGATAACTCAATGATGAACCACTAGTACCGAACCGGTACTGAGAGGGGGGGGGGTGAATCAGTATAGACACAAATACAGTCCAAAACTGGTTTGACAACAAATACTCTAAATGACTGATAAATGGAGATACCGGTAAAACAGAGTGCAACCGGTAACATCTAGTATAGCTCAATCAGTCATGAATCGGTCACTCAATAAGCTTTTCTCTTAGCTCAATACCACACTTAATCATCAAATCTTCACAACAGTGAGCTCAATATGTTTTATAGATAGGCATAAAACATAGAACTTTCATGTGCATAACAGATAAAACAGAGCATCACAAGACAAAAGCATTACACATGACACACATATTTTTCATGTGGAAACCTAACTAGGAAAAACCACAGTGGGGATGAATACCCACAAGCTACTTTCTGAACTCTTTAGAAGTTTGCTTTGTTAGGAGCCCTATCTGGTTAAGGACATTACAATAGGTTCTGGTAGGAATTGATCCTGTTAAGGATCACCCGGTTAAGGGTTAAACCCGGTAGGGTCACCTTGTTAGAGGATTTTAAGAACTCAATAGCTGAAAGGATCTCCTAAGCTTCTCTAGCTTCTCAGAACTCATTAGCCTCGAGTTACCCAGTTAAGGGATTTGAAACAAGCCTATTAAGACCACCCGATTTAAGGGATTTTGAATCAAGCCAGTTAAGGCTACACTATTAGGGGATTTTACAACTATTGAAGTGTTTAGAGATCAATGGGTATTACAATGATTTGTTAACAACATTAATGCTAATGCAGATCCGTTTAGGCTCCTCTTTTCCTTCTGCACATTCACTTTGCAGGTATCTCTTCTCTCCTTTGGTCTGGCAAGAATCACGTATCACTTTCCTTGGATACACACACAACTTTTGCCAACAACCTCAGACAGAAACCCAACATCGACCTTATAGGAAACATACAGGTCGGTAGCAAAAACCCTAAACCTTAAACTAGTTAAGTCAAGCAATTCAAATGGTTCAATCCTAACCATTGAATCATACTACATTAAATGCAACAATCTTGAATTGATCTCAAGACATTCTCCATCATCCATTATCCACCATTTTCAGGGTGGCTGACAACCCTTCATGCATTATCACCGTTTGACAGACTTCGCATATTCCTGAGGTAGATAGGAATGGTCATCTTCATGCAAGATCCTTCACGCACATAGAGCTTACGTGGCAACACGATCTGTCCTCCATCATACTGCTAACTCACCATACAAAGATCATCGATTGAAACACACAGACTTGAGGTACTTCAACCAAAAACCCCGAAGTGGAAGCTGCCTACCAACCGGTAGTCATACAGTGCTTCCATGTGTCGATTCCCATAACTACATGCTAGTTCACTTTGAACAAATATGCCGCTTCACTTTGGCATATAAACTAGTTCACACATATGCCGGTTCCTCTCTCTTCACTTATCACATGTGCCGGTTCACACTATGTCTCATATTGACATCAATAACAACATACAATATCATTATATCTTCATGCCAGTTCACATAAGGCTCATGCCAGTTCACATAATGCCAACATAAGCTTCTACCAAAGGATCTACCTTTGATACCAATTGTTAGCAGCAATCAAGAAGGGAGACTGAGGGGGAGGGGGGTGAATCAGTCTTCACCAGATACAAGTAATTAAAATCCAAAACAAAAACTAATAAACTGCAACAACAAATAGATAAGTAAATTAACAACACAACACACAACACAAAGATTTTGGCATGGAAAACCCGGTCAATGGAAAAACCATGGTGGGAACCTACCCACAGTAAGATGATACTCTGTAGTAGTATGTGAAAATATTACAATGGGGAATGCACATGCATTCACACACACTGCCTAGAGCTCACTGCTCAAAAGATATATGCCCAGAAGGCTACAACCCTCAGGGAAGTCTCACTGACTTACAATATGATTCAGACTACAATCCAGAAGGAATGAACTGCAATGATAGCATCTACAAATGCCTAATGATAGTTTTAGTTAAGCACAATTGTCTTCTCTACAACACCAATCTCACCTTAACACTTCACTAAATGATAACTCTCTTGTTTGCACAATCACCTCTCTTTGATAATGCAGATGTAATATCGACACCTAAATTACATAAGCATCTCACCTATATATACAAATCATCAACCTTGATAACAAGGTCGGCTAAACCCTCAACCCTCAACTCATAATTACAAAAAATACATTGCACAATACAAAGATCGACCACCAAACCAATATTATGATTTGCATTACATAGCATGGACCTAATTGAAATTCCCAAATGATTACATCCACCAGAAATCTGTTAGGCCCAATATGGAAAGCTAATGTACTAAGAGGGGAGGGGTGAATCAGTACTCCAAAACTTTTCTTTAACAATAACTTTACTATTATGCATAAACCAAATAGTGCAGTAACATAATATAAAGCTAAAACAAATAGATAAAAATCATACATGAGTCACTCCATAACACATATATTTTGGTTACGTAGAAACTCTTGGTTAGAGAGAAAAACTGTGGTGGGGATGGCACCCATAACTTCACTACTGCAATAATAAAGAGTGCTTGGTTAGAGCTACATGTTTAGCTATTTCTGATAGCATACCCTGTTAGGAGTAACAAGATCTATTAGGTCTACCTTGCTAAAGGATTTTACAACACTTCATCTAAATGTTGCACCTGGTTAGAGGCTTTACAATTTATAGACTTGATTAGAGTCTTTTACCCTATTAAAGGTTTCTCTTATAACTTCAAAATATTACAATAAAATCATTACAAATATCTGCAACTTTACATCTGGAATGTTATAGCAGATTTTATGTGCTCAGAATAAGTTACCTTGCTTATAGCATACCTCGGTAACCCATATAGTAACTCGGTAAACCCTTTTGTTTACTCCGTTCTTCAACTATTCTCTGAAAACCTTCTCGGTGACCTCTGTGTCTCTGTAATAGTCTTCTTACACTCATGCATACACCTATTTAATTCTTAAGTCATGTTGTATAAATAGATTTGTTATGACGGTGATCTAATTCATTGCTTTGATCTTACAAACATGATTTATCGAATGAATAACCATGCAAATTATTTCATTGGTTAGATGACCTCAAAATCATACACAGTATTTAAGTGCGATTTCCAATGTGATAACGGTTAGATGTGCCTTGATCTTGTAACACATTTTCATATGCATGTCTAGGTTCAATGAATTTGGTAACACGTTTCACTCAGTGTATCATCTTTGCTGCTCGGTAGACATGACATGATACTCGGTAGACAGCTCGGTGTATACTATGTTTTGAGACTACTTTCTTCTATAACCGATTAGACTGTTCATACCAACTGAATGTCTCGGTAGAGATAACTGACTAGAGTATATAGAATAACTTTGACAAGAAACTAATGGCAATCTGATAAGTATTAACAATCTCCCCTTGTGACATTAGTTGAGATGTTTGACAAAAACTACTTTCAAAGTTATAACTCAATAATCTATATACTTGCAAAATTTGACTATGCTGACAGTATATACAATAGTCAATAATATAATATAATATATCTAGATATACTCCCCTTATCGATATACTGTACAAAACTCTAATTTTGCATGCTCGGTGATTTGTCCTTGATCTTTGCTTACTGTTCTGTATACTGCTCGGTTCACTACTCTTGGATACTCTGCTTGCTCTGCTTAGTATACTCCCGCTGTATACTATACTCCTGTTGTTTGATACTTTGAATACTATATCACTCCCCTAGTATCATATTACTCCCCCTTTTTGACAAACATCAAAACTTAATTACCATTTGGGGGTGGTAATTGGTCAAAAATGGATTTGTACTTGGTCCGAGCATCGGTGAGAGCGACAGAGAGGGCATTCTTTACACTATCCATTAAAGAATTATGTGCTTGAATATCAACCAATAACGATATTAAGCCATCTAGAGTGCCTCCCTCTTATGTAGTAGATAGGGAGGTGGCTCGGTTGATCTGTTCTTGGACGAATGAAAGATGGGGAAGGAATAATGTCTGAAGTGTCATTATGTCCATCCGGATCTTGTGTTCTTCATTTCTTAGGTCCAATTGTTGAGCCATGAGCTGTTGTATCTTTGTGTAAAAATTCTAAACTGAATTTGGCTCTGTGGTCAACTTATTTGAGAGATCGGTGATCTCTTTCTCAATTGCCTTTGTTTTATTCTTAATGTCTTTAATGAATAAACAAAATGTGCAGAGTTTCTGAAATAAATAAAGAAAGTGCTTGAGTTGAGGAGTCAACTCAGCAATAAATTTGACAAGTTTAACTTTGCCAATAGCTATAGCTTTTTGTACCTCTTCTATCATTTTTGTAGTGAGCTCTTTATCTTTTAGCTTACTCAAATATTCCAATGCTTCTACTCCAAATGTCTCTATCTTTGTTAGGAGTTCATCCAGTTGAATGTGGATGGCTGCATCAGTTGATACTATAGCTTTAGGTAGCATATCTATTAAGAGTGCTTTCACCTTCTGAAGTACCTTATTTTTCTTTTGAATGGCCATTTGCTTCTCTTGTTCAGCCTTTGCTTTGCATAGTTCACCGAAATCAATGAGTGCTTGCCCCTTTAATTTTGCTATGTCTACATTGGGCAACACTATTGGTTTTGACAAATCAACTTTAAAACTATGCTTTTTCATCTTCTTGTCTTTATCTTTCATCGATGGAACTAAGATAATGGCTTGTGAGGCTTGATGACCCTCGGTAGGTTGCTCGGTAGAGGCAACACTTTGATCAGTTTCTTTAGCCTTTGTAGAGTCCTTTGGTGTCTTGGTACTCGGTGTCTCAGTTGCAACAGTCTCAGTGTTAGAAGGTTCTTGAGATGTCTATTCTTGAGTAGTACCTTCTCCTACTATAGACTTGTGACCTTCGGTGCCTTGCTCTGTGTCATGAGGAGTTTCGATTGAGACAGGTTGCTTGACCGGTGGATAAGGCTGAACTTGTTCCAAGACTGATTCACTAGATACAAGTTTTGCATATGCATTGCCTTCTATCATTTCCTATTCTGGTGCCTCTGTATCCATGACATCTTCATCTATTTGAATGGTGTCAGTAGGGTCTTGTTCGGTAATATCAGGATCTTGCTTGGTAATATCAGGATCTTGCTCGGTGACATCAACAATTTCAACTATAGCTTGCTCACTAGCATCCTTGATTTTAAAGATTTCCTGCCACTTTGCTTTTGTCTCATTTTTTGCTTCAATATACAGCCCATTCATCAGTTTTAAAGCTCTCAGTTTTACAAGAAACTTTGAAATGTAGGTTGTCAGATGTTCTTTAATTTCAGCTACTGACATGTCAGGAAAGAGATGAACCAGACTCCTTTCTTTGATTTGTTTCTCAGAGTCCATTGCATACTTCCATCTATTATCAATATGCAAGTAAATTTCATTCGGAAGTGACTTAGCTAGTTCCAATGGAATTAATTGGAATTTTAGAAGTGTGCAAATGACAACTTCTTCAATTTGTCTCTTCTCATTATTATTCCTGGTTTCATACTTGACATATCTGAATGATCCAAATCCTCCATATTCTTTCAGATTAGCACAGAAGTTTTCAGCACTATGTGTATTTACCTTCTTGCTCTTGACAATCTGAAATTTGCTTGCATCCTCTGATTCGGTATCACTAGACTCTTTTGCCAAAATGAGTCTCTGAGTAGATTTCTTGTATGTCTTTGTTGCCTTGGGAATAGTAACACTCTTTGTCTTCTTACTCAGTGAGGTTGCAGATGCTCTAGTGTTAGGTCGCTTTACTGGAGGTGGAGTCGGTGAGGCCTTTGATGTGTCCTGTTTCTTTCTCTTCAACACTTTTCCCTTAGGCAATTTAGTGCTTAGTGTTATTGCTGCCTCTTGGGCTTTAGATTCCTCTTTGGCAATGGCAATGGTGCCTTTGACAAGTGTAGAGGAAGAGTCTTCTCCAAATTTCTTTGACAATGCCTTTATCATCTTTGTTGCCTTTCTTGTAGCTTTGGGTACTATGATGCTCATTTTTACCTTTTCCTTTACTTCCTCATAGGCTCCATACCATAGCACAGTAGCATGTCTCAGTAATGAGAGAAATGCATCAATTTTCTATTGTGTGATCTCAAAATCAATTTCGTATCCCATCAGTGACAAAGATTGAGTCCTTGGTTCCACAACATTCACATAACAATAATCGGTGTCAACTTCAAAACATATATCATTTTTGTATTTCTCCACTAGCTGGGGTGGAATCCTATATCTGTTATGCATGTTCTCTTGAAATTTACTGAAGTAATCATCCATAATATCATTGAAATTATCACCTAATTTCTTGATGAAGTCATTAATCTAATGGGTGATTGGTCAGTGTAGTTCCCAAACAGCTTTACCGACTGATGGAAAGAATTTTTCAAAATAGAAAAACATGCATACTAGTAATGATCCAAACTTTAGAGTATTAGCCGAGTTTTTCTTCTTCAACTTCTTGATGGTGTTCAGATTCTCAAATAGGTTCTTCAGCAATACCTCACATAGATCAATTTTCATTCCCTTTTTCACAATTTTGTAAGCTAGGTCTACTACTGCACAGGGAACACTATTTTCCCTTGCAGATTGGAAGAAACAGTAGCCCATTACTCTAATGCCAAATTTTAATTCTTCATCAGTGACATTGTTCAATTTTAATCCTCTGCAATCAGATTCCACTAAGGTTAAACTGATCAATTCCTTCTATGATATCATCTTCTGGGCTCGAGCATGATCATAAATGGGGTAACCGGTAATCAGATGAATGGTTTCCTTGGTAATCTTAAATGGTTGCTCTTCTAGCCACATGAAATCATCATGAACTCTTCTCAGAATAAACTTGACCCATTGGGGTTTGAACACACGGGGATAGGTTAGGGCTTTAGTTAGTCCCTTGATCTTGATGTTCTCGTACTTGCTATTCAGTTTACCATCGGTACACAACTCATCATAGGTGTCTTTGATTTCAACATGACTGAGTTCTTCAACACGACATTTGGTGAAGAATCTCACATCCTCGACTAATAACACTCTGTCTAGGATGAGTGAAAAGGCGGTTTTGTCATCCGGTTCAAAAGCAACTTTGGGAGTCAAAGATTATTTTAGTGAGGGCTTCTCTACATTCTTGACAACTATGGGATCTTGGATCTTGGGTGCCATTGTAGATTTTGAATAAAAGCTAACAAAGGATCCTTAGGGTTTCAGGTTTTCAAATGACTAACGCTTTATACTTAGATAAGATCAGTAAACTAGCTTAACAATGTGTTGAGATTGATGTAAAAACCTTGAATTTTCTTTGTAGGAGGTTTGATCGCCTTAGAATCACTTGCTTTGCTCTCTCAAAAACTTGGTAAGTGAAAATGACCGTGAAAATGCTTTTAGGTACACAAAATACCTTATCGAGCTCCATGCGGGTTAGGCCAAAGACATTAAATGCACTAGGTTCCTCTTTAATCAATTTACTCTCTTTTTTCCATTTTAACCGAGTAACCAAACTTCCTTCATTTACCGACTTGACAGGCTTCCTATATTTACCGACTTGATAGGTTTCCTGTAAAGTGCTACAAAAGACTTTCATAGAATTTCAAACTTACTAATACATCTTAATTATGAAGATTTTAAATTAAGTACATAATAAAATAGGAACTATTAAGATTTAGCCTTGAGAGAATGTAGTCCCTTCATACCTTTACCGATTAATTTGGAATAGGTGCACCTAACTCGGTAGGTAAGGTGCTTTCTTCATTTGACACAATTTACTTCTTTTTCCAAATCATCTTTAATTTGTCTTTTATTTCTTCAGTGTCTTTTTTAGGTTGATCTTTGCAATCTCCAGCTAAGTGTCCAACTTTGTGACAATGAAAACATGCCATACCAGGATTTCTCCATGATCTTCGGTTGTTCATTCCAAACCTTATAAAATAGTTGGCACTTATATGTCGATATCTTCCACAACATTCACACCATATCCTTGTATTGTAATCCCATGGTACTACAGAATACTATCGGTAAGGATCTGTGTGTGTTTGGTAACCTCTAGCATTTTCTCGCTGTGCATACCACATATAGTTCTTTTTGCTTAAACCAACACTTCTCGGTACTATGTCCATATCTATTACAGTTTTTACAAAACCCTTTGAATTTTGCCTTCTGATAATTGTTAACAGACTTTGTCCTACATTGATTAGATGTGTGACCAGATTTATTGCAGTTGTAACAATAACCATTGGACTTAGTGACATTCGGTTGCTTACCTTTTCTGATTTGGCATATGTTAGCAGTGTGACCTTGATTTCCATAGTAGTTGCAAATAGGCTTCTTTCTTTTGATGTTCTTCTTGATTCCAGCTTGCTTTGATGATTCTCCTCTCTCGGTAGTATGAATTCCCTTCTCGGTAGAGTCTTTTCCTTTGTAACCAAGTCCTGCATCTTTGTTGGGTCTTCTTGTATTTAGTTGCTCATCCAACATCTTTGATGTTTCATAACTCTTCTTGAGTGTTTCTTTGGATTTCTTCTCTGATTCAAGTTCATCGGTCAACCTTGATACTTCAAGTTTCAATGCTTGATTCTCATCATTTTTCAGAATTGCTTCATGATGTGCATAACCTAGTTGATCTGATAGATTTTGTTGAATTCTAGTCAACCTTGTGATTTTATCATTCTTATCTGATACTAGGACTTCAAGTTGTTGTTTCTCTCTTTCTAGATCTCTTACTTTATCCTCAGTTGTCCTCAATGCATCAAGATTTTCAGTCATCTGTGTGCTGAAATGTTCATGTTCTCTTTTCATTGCTTTCAGTTGATCAGCCAGTGCTTTGTTCTTTTCTTTCAATACTCCAATTATTTCTTCAGTTTATTTAGATATACTGTTCTTAGATGATGTCTCAATTTGTTCCACTAACTCTTGAGAGTCCTACAAATCATCAGATAATCTTCTTCTTACTTTCAGAGAATTTTGCATTTGTCTTTGCATGTCTGCAATCACTTGATTAGCATGATCCAGTTCTTCTTGCAGATATATAATCCTCCGAGATTGTTTATAGCCTTCCATTGATAAGATCTTTCTCTTTAGGCAGTTAAACCCTTTTCCAAGATTTAGGCTCAAATACCAATTGTTAGGCCCAATATGGAAAGCTAATGTACTGAGAGGGGAGGGGTGAATCAGTACTCCAAAACTTTTCTTTAACAATAACTTTACTATTATGCATAAACCGAATAGTGCAGTAACATAATATAAAGCTAAAACAAATAGATAATAATCATACATGATTCACTCCATAACACATATATTTTGGTTATGCAGAAACTCTTGGTTAGAGAGAAAAACTTCGGTGCAGATGGCACCCACAACTTCACTACTGCAATAATAAAGAGTGCTCGGTTAGAGCTACATGTTTAGCTATTTCTGATAGCATACCCTGTTAGGAGTAACAAGATCTGTTAGATCTACCTTGCTAAAGGATTTTACAACACTTCATCTAAATGTTGCACCTGGTTAGAGGCTTTACAATTTATAGACTTGATTAGAGTCTTTTACCCTATTAAAGGTTTCTCTTCCAACTTCAAAATATTACAATAAAATCATTACAAATATTTGCAACTTTACATCTAAAATGTTATAGCAAATTCTATGTGCTCAGAATAAGTTACCTTGCTTATAGCATACCTCGGTAACCCATATAGTAACTCGGTAAACCCTTTTGTTTACTCTGTTCTTCGACTATTCTCTGAAAACCTTCTCGGTGACCTCTGTGTCTCTGTAATAGTCTTCTTACACTCATGCATACACCTATTTAATTCTTAAGTCATGTTGTATAAATAGATTTGTTATGACGGTGATCTAATTCATTGCTTTGATCTTACAAACATGATTTATCGAATGAATAACCATGCAAATTATTTCATTGGTTAGATGACCTCAAAATCATACACAATCTTTAAGTGCAATTTCCAATGTGATAATGGTTAGATGTGCCTCGATCTTGTAACACTTTTTCATATGCATGTCCAAGTTCAATGAATCTGGTAACAAGTTTCACTCGGTGTATATCAACTCGGTGTGTCATCTTTGCTGCTTGGTAGACATGACATGATACTCGGTAGACAACTTGGTGTATACTATGTTTTGAGACTACTTTCTTCTGTAACCGACTAGACTGTTCATACCGACTTAATGTCTCAGTAGAGATAACTGACTAGAGTATATGGAATAACTTTGACATGAAACTAATGGCAATCTGATAAGTAGTAACAAAATCCCGCTAAGATCAACCGCAACACGCTACACCACCAAAAATATCACATAACACAAAAAATCATCACTGGTTCATAAAAATCACCAAAAACTCGTACAATGATCAATGCGGATCACCAAAACAAATAGGACACAACTATGAAACACTAGCAATCTAGTTAGAATCATCTGGAATAGTTGCACCAACACCTCTTTTCAAATCTTCATTGGTCAATGTCTCAAAGCTCAAGAACAAAACCAATCAACAACTGTCACGAGGAAAGATAACTTGTAGGGCACCAAATAATGAACCATATGAAATGAAGATACACAAGATCATCCCAAACAATAATCCAAAGTCTCAGCACAATATGTGATCACACCGGAATATACCAAAGGAAATACCAGATTTTGCAAAATAGTGATCAACAAAACCAAACTACAAAACTGGATTAGAAACTCTTCCCAAAATCATCAGAATAGACCATAGGAATATGTTGACATAATGACAAAAAAATATCCTAGCAGCAAAAATGATCAACCAAATCCAACAATCTCCCCAATAATCGAACACCTTAAATGTTCCACTTATATTAGGATTTGTAGAAGTTATGTGGCAATTGGGTTGCATACATGAAGATGAGCTAACAAAGAGAGGTAAAGGCATATTTTGCCCTGATTCCACTATAGTCCCATATTTTGTAATTCTTAAAGGAGGATGGATCCATTTTGAAAATGTTCTTTCTCCTTATGTCTTGGGAGTCACCACAAAGAGGCACAATGACCAAGAGGGTTTTTATACAATGTTTAGAAAAAGAATCAAAGGAACCCAACTACCTCATTATTTCAATTTTCCAGAAGACTTGATCAGGAATGAATTTGATTTGGATAAACAAGAGGTCAAAAAAGAAAGATGGATGGCTTATAAGAAGTTGCTTGATAAATTCCATAGATTGGATCCAAAGTATGATCCGTTGAAAGAATTCAGACCATTTTATAAGAAAATGGATTATTTGATAGAAAATTTTGATGAAGTCATGTATGACCTAATGGATGAGTTGGAGCAATTAGAGATAATAAGAGGCCAAGAAATAGGAGAAGAACCTCCAACATTAGTAGCCCAACAAAGGCCATTGTCAAAGCCTGCACAACAAAGGTCCTGAGTACAAAGATCAGCATCACCAGAAAATGGGGAACCGAAGGAGGATAGACCTATTCACATGCCTTCAAGAGGGAGGGTTATTTATAGAAGAGTAAGAGATAAAGATGATAGTGAAGAGGAAGAAGAGATAAAGAGGAAGGGGAAGGGGATAATGAAACAAGAAAATCCCCTTGAACCTCAACACAGGCCTTTTAAGGGGGTAGTGATTATAGATGTTGAATCTCCACCTGAAAGAATCCTTTCACCTCTTCCTTCACCTCCCCCATCTACGAGGGAAAAAAATGAAAAGCCTGAAGAACATCCTACACAAGAACCAGAGGAGGAGAATGTGATCATCATTACTAATGAAGAGTTGTAGGCTGGAATTCCATCTCCACCAAGGTCATTAGATTGGGACCTTACTCCACTAGACATACAAGGAAAAGCCATCCAAGATACAAGGAAAGAGGCATGTGACAAATGCTTGGAAGATGAGATATTTGTTCATAGCTAGGAATTTTTATAGTTGGTCTGGACAACTAAAGTTGAAGAGTATAATAATAGATGTCCTGACAAAAATGACCAAAATCCTGACAAAAGTGATAAGGAAGTTGAAGAAGAAGTTAAAAGTGAAATGATGAAATAATTTAAGGCCATCACTCCTACAGAGGAAAGAAGAATTGTTGAACAAGAAGGGGTATTAATTCTTCCAGAATGGGATATTGTAGAAGTTGTAGCTTTTGATGCAATAAGGAAATCTCAGAAGCCTTTGTATAATTTAGAGGAAGAAGTTAGATTGGCATTGCAAGGGTCTACCTACAACCAAGAATATGCCACATTGGCAATTTGGTTGTTAACTAAATGGGCTAGAAAGCCTGCCATAGCAGACATAAACCCCAATTTGAGGTGAATTTTGATTATAAAAAGAGCTTCACAGACTTCGGTGATGGAAGCAACTGACCTAATAGTGAATGTGGCGAGGTTGGTACAAGAAACAACTAAGAGGGAAAAGGTAGATAGAGAGGAATACCAAAGAAAATATGAACATGTATTTGCAGAGTATAACAAAGTTCAACAGAAGAGTATTGAACTAGAGACTATAGTTCAACTATTATAGAAAAGGCAGTTAGAAGCCCCTCCTAATTTCCCCTCAACTTCTAAAACACATCCAGCTACCCCCACTGAGTTAGCTTCTAAGTCTCTAGTTGGAATTGAACCCTCTGTTTCCACATTGGAACCAATTATTGAGGAGCCTATGTATTTAGTTGATCTGATCAAGGCTCAGATGCTTGAGAAAATAAAGGAATTGGAGCACCAAATAAAAGACATAGAGGAAAGAGCTGTCTTAGGAAAGAAGGAGATAGTGAATACAATTTTGAGCCATTTAAATGAGAAGATTGACAGTAGGTTACATAGTATTCATGTTGGAAATTGACACTCATCTAATTTAGTTGTGTTGTTATTGATGGAAACACACATCATTTTGGGTTGGACACTTAACCGGTACTCACCAGTATTCATGATTCGATAATCGACATTCAAGGAAATCGACAAACTAGGAACCGATATATGAGGCTGACATAGAAGATTGATCCGATAGGTTTACACGGCAACAATCAACAACATCAGCCATGAAGTTCAAAGTATTTATTTTTGTTTAGGCTGATATGTAAATAACTTGTAATATCATTATAAGCTGACATAAGAAATTTATGTTTGTGATTGGGAAGGGTATTTAAGTCAGTTCGGTTAGGTTATTTTAATAATACATAGAGAGAAGGAATATATAGTGATGTGATATTGTGCGAGCAATGTTGATCAACTAAATGCAAATATAATATTCTATAGTCGGTCTTGTAATACCCTAAAAATGGTCATCTAAACCATGGGCCCCTAATCTCGACAACGTCACCAAGGTCCTAACCAAAGGCAATTAAATAAATCTTGAGCACACAATTAATCCTTTAATTATCAAATGTCACATGGCAAAATTAATCAACCAATATTAATTAAATAATTATTTAATTAATTAAATTATTCCAAGTAAATCATTTTAAGCAATTGTCTTATTTATTTTAATTAAATGTATTTTGCATATTTAATTAAATAAATCAATTTGCCATTAAATCATCAAAAAGAGGAATTAATTTAATTAAATAAAAATTGTCATAAATCTTCAAAAAAGGAAACAAATCAAGAAAGAGGAATTGGAAATTATGAGCACAAATCTTCAAAAATGGAAATAAATTAAAAAAAAGAATTAATTGACCAAAAAAGAATTAAAAATTTGAGAAAAAGAAATCAATTGGAGATAATCTTGAAAAAACAAATTAAAAATTGATAAATAATCTTAGAGAAAGCAATTAAAACAATTAAATCTTAAAATTGAATGAAATAGAGAATAAATCAGTTTTTCTTGATTTTATCTTAATTTTAGTTCAATTTTCTTTAAAACTGAGAAAAGCATCCAATCACATCAACTCACTTGGATTGTGCTTCCTCTTGGAAAATCTTGACCGCTCATCATCATTTGATCTCATTCAAAAAAAGATCTTGGAGAATATATTGCTATTATGCCATTTTTGCTCTAGGTTCATTGAGAATTTGCATTGAGATATTGCATATTATTTATTTCATATTGTTTAAATCACTTAGCTCATTTATTGCTTAAATCATGCTAGATTAATCTTGCATTCATCTAGCTTAAATCCATGCTCATATAGATAAAAATCCTTCGTTTAGGTGAATTCTTATCACTGGATAGCTTAGCAATCTGAGAGAAATCTAAACTCGCATCTACTAGAAGACAATGGGTCTTTTTGTTATGGTTTTATTGTTCATTGATTATTGATTTACTAACCATGCATCTAATGACTTAATTGAACTGTTGTGTATTGCAGATATAGATATAGGTCCACTTTTCACACACACATTTTTGGCACCCACCGTGGGGCTCAAACCCATGACTACAAGATTTCTAATGTTTCTTGAACAAATTTAATGTTTTGTTTTTATAACTAATAAACATGCGTTAAATTTGTAGATAAAATCTTTCTTTTTGTTTGTTCTTCTATGACAGTCAAAAATGGTCTCGATTTGGAAGGCATAATTTTTTATTGAACCGTTGGATCTAAACCAATTTTTGATATCTTGTTTAAAACCAAGTTGTATACAGGTTAACCAAAGGGATTTTCCTAAATACTTTGGGTTTGAAAGTTATTATTAACAGAGTGCAGGACTATAATTTTACTTATTCTTCTGTGACAGTCATAAATGGTCTTGATTCAGAGGGCATAATTTTTATTGAACCGTTGGATCTAATCTAAATTTTAGTATGTTATGTAAAACCAATTTTTCCACATTTCCACTAAAGAGATTTTCCAAATTTTTTCTCGTTCAAAAGTTATAAACAACAAAGTGAAGTACTATCAAAATTGTTATAACTAGGATAGTCATAAAAAATGGAAATTCTTGTTAGATTAGTTTAATTTATAGATTGCATGCTAGAATTTTCATTTGATAATTTTTTTTTATGTTATTTTGGCAACTAATTTTGGGATTTTAATGTTTTTAGGATGCTTGTCAAAGAATCTATCAATCAAGCATACGCCTACCAAAGAATCAAGAAGAAAATGACTACTAACATATTGGTTTTACAGGTTGCTTAAGAAGAATTGACTAAACATTGTGTATTCATTTAGTATTTTCTTAGGCACTTAAATTGCTATATCGTTAAGGAACAAATCTGCCTTTCATGTTTTCAGAAAAATCTAAGAGGTAGGAGAGTATGCTCATGTCTTTTATAGACAATCAGAAATCTAGACCCTCGAAGCTTTTTTCTAAGTTTTGAGATTTTTGTACCTTTAGCAGGCCTGTCACAGTGGGAAAAAGTAATCACCCTATGAGAATGACCCAAGTGAGTATAGCTAGACCCGACCATTCCAACTCACTATAATAAATAGGCCTCTGGTGATTAAAGTCTCAGAGGTTGGGATCATTTGAGTTTTCTCTTTGAGATCTCTCATATCGAGCATTTTGTAGGGCCTCGTGGTCTCAATCACGTTTACATGACTACAACTTGTTTCAGTACCTTGTTGGGCTATAGGCCTCAATCATGCTTGCGTGACTTCAAGGGGTAATTTAAAATTAAATTCTTGACTAAGAACTATAAGATAGAAGCTACCCGATTCACCTCCGAAAGGTTGATAATCTTTGTGCAAGAGAGATAGTAACTCTCCCAAGACACTTGCCATATCATGCCCCCATTAACATTTGGAGTCGGCTAATACGATGTTGAGAATCCATTGCGTGAGACTCAGTGGCCATATCATGATTAGCTATTGTGTGTGTACCTAAGTCAGCAAGCAAAGGTTTTCTTTTCTAAACCAACTTCCATAGGGTTAGCATGTTGTGATTGAATTATTATATATCTTGCATGTTTTCTATATTTTCATCCCTAAAACTAAAACAGGAATACCAAAACTAGAGAAAACAACAAACAAAATTAGTGATAAACTTTGTCTGTGTCCAAACTGGTCTATGCCAGTCATTGAAACATTAGTCCTTATCAAAAACTAGTAGTTGTTAGTCATTGAAACTCTATCTGTCAGAATCTCATCTCTGTCCAATCCTCTATCGTATGAATTCCTGATCTTGTCAGTCAAAATAGTCAAAATTGCCTAGACCAGTCTACAACGAGCCTAAAACTGGTTATCATCCTCTGGAGCATAAACAACCTTGATAGTGTACCTCTGTTGTTGCGTTGCATGATTTTGTCGATCATCTTTAAGCTAGTTCAAACAACATCTTATCAAACCTAAGTTAACTTAAATAACACCTTACAAAGGATAGATCATTCCTGAAACCAGACCAGACCTTAGTTACATCACTCAATCACTACATTAAATGAACTACTAGCTATAATTTGATCTTGACTTCTACAACACATTTAGCTCTCGGTCCTGTCGGTTGTAAATGCCTATTCAAACCGGAAGCTCTTCTAATTTTTTTTGACAAAAGTAAGAATCTCATGGATACCTTAGCTCCAATTCCCATGGCTACCTTTGCTCAAATGCTTCAAGATATCAAGGAAGAAATATATGACATGGAAATCCAACAAAATAAATCAATGACTCCATTTGAAAAACAAATGTATGATATCAAGTGTGAGAAACTTCAAGAAATGCTAAAACAATTATGTGATTTGACAAGCGAATACCAACAAATAATTGACAATCAAAGAACAAATATCAAACCAGCTCACAAGACACCTTCACCAAGCCATAAAGACATTTCCTCCAAATATTCCCTAGATAGATAGTTTACAACTTTGGGGCAATCTATTGAGTCAGCTTTGGAAGAGCTTCTTGAGAACAATCTTATCATATTACCTAAAAAGACCACATGGGGATGGGAATTTTTGAGTAAGTATTGTGCATATCATAGACAAAATGAACATAAGACTTCGCATTGCATAGAATTAAAACATAAGATTCAAGATCGCATTGATAATGATGTCATTGAAATTGAAGATCCTAATGACTCACCTAAAGAAAAAGAAGGAACTATTTCAAAGCATGATCAAAATCATGAACCTATGTCTAGCAAGGCTCCATATGTAGCCTCCATCCCTTCCATGATGCCTTCATCTCCTAAGACTTCTCAGCAACAATCCATACCATCTCCTTCAAACAATGAAACTTCTCGTGTTGACCTTCAAGGGCTATCTCCTATGGAAATCCAAGTTAATGCCAATATTGATACAAGTTTCTCACATGATTTAAAAATCCCAGATCCTATGCCATCATGCACTCCAATTCCCATCATACTTGCTCCAGAAGGCCCTTTCCAAAATGCTTCCCCATCATGTCAAAATATGGGGACCTTCCAAGAATCCCCTATGCCTATGAAAAATCCTATACCTTCCTTAGAAGTGACTCCATGTCAAGAGGATAATCTGAAAAATGAAGAGACAAGTCCTATAATAAATCAAGATCAAGGCACCAAAACTCCTCAATCCCATGTAATGAATAAAAAAGATCCTATTTCACTAGAATCCCATTATGATCCCATTATACCTTTCCACTTATTCTAAGATGACCCCCTTCCATCTCAAGATCAAAGCATCCTTACAAATCCCATTCCTAATCCACTTCCTAAGCAAGATCATGATGCCTCTTCCATCTTTTCAAATGGTCCTATTCAAAATGAAGTGTCAAACACTCTTCCTACTCTATCCAATGGTCCTCTTCCATGTCAAGATCAAAGTATCCTTTCATCTCCTTGTCATAATCCTCCATATTCACCTTAAGGATCCATCATGTCTACAAATCCCTCTCATGATCCTATCATTGCTATATCATTAAAGAACAAATCTGCCTTTCATGTTTTCAGAAAAATCTAAGAGGTAGGATAGTATGCTCATGTCTTTTATAGACAATAAAAAATCTAGACCCTGGAAGGGTTTTTCTAAGTTTTTAGATTTTTGTACCTTTAGCGAGCCTGTCATAGTGGGAAAAAGTAATCACCCTATGAGAATGACCTAGGTGAGTACAGCTGGGCATGAGCATTCCAACTCACTATAATAAATAGGCCTCTGGTGATTAAAGTCTCAGAGGCTGGGATCATTTGAGTTTTCACTTTGAGATCTCTCATATCGAGCATTTTGTAGGGCCTCGCGGTCTCAATCACGTTTACGTGACTACAACTTGTTTCAGTACCTTGTTGGGCTATAGGCCTCAATCATGCTTGCGTAACTTCAAGGGGTAATTTCAAATGAAATTCCTGACTAAGAACTATAAGATAGAAGCTACCCGATGCACCCCTGAAAGGTTGATAATCTTTGTGCAAGAGAGATAGTAACTCTCCCAAGACACTTGCCATATCATGCCCCCATTAGCATTTGGAGTCAGCTAATACGGTGTTGAGAATCCATTGCGTGAGACTCAGTGGCCATATCATGATTAGCTATTGTGTGTGCACCTAAGTCAGCAAGCAAAGGTTTTCTTTTCTAAGCCAACTTCCATAGGGTTAGCATGTTGTGATTGAATTATTATATATCTTGCATGTTTTCTATATTTTCATCCCTAAAACTAATACAGGAATACCAAAACTAGAGAAAACAACAAACAAAATCAGTGATAAACTCTGTCTGTGTCCAAACTGGTCTATGCCAGTCATTGAAACATTAGTCCTTATCAAAAACTAGTAGTCGACAGTCATTGAAACTCTGTTTGTCAGAATCTCATCTCTGTCCAATCCTCTATCGTATGAATTCCTGATCTTGTCAGTCAAAACAGTCAAAATTGCCCAGACCAGTCTAAAACGAGCCTAAAACTGGTTATCATCCTCTGGAGCATAAACAACCTTGATAGTGTACCTCTGTTGTTGCGTTGCATGATTTTGTCGATCATCTTTAAGCTAGTTCAAACAAAATCTTATCAAACCTAAGTTAACTTAAATAACACCTTACATAGGATAGATCATTCCTGAAACCAGACCAGATCTTAGTTACTTCACTCAATCACTACATTAAATGAACTACTAGCTATAATTTGATCTTGACTTCTACAACACATTTAGCTCTCGGTCCTGTCGGTTGTAAATGCCTATTCAAACCGGAAGCTCTTCTAATTTTTTTTGACAAAAGTAAGAATCTCATGGATACCTTAGCTCCAATTCCCATGGCTACCTTTGCTCAAATGCTTCAAGATATCAAGGAAGAAATATATGACATGGAAATCCAACAAAATAAATCAATGACTCCATTTGAAAAACAAATGTATGATATCAAGTGTGAGAAACTTCAAGAAATGCTAAAACAATTATGTGATTTGACAAGCGAATACCAACAAATAATTGACAATCAAAGAACAAATATCAAACAAGCTCACAAGACACCTTCAGCAAGCCATAAAGACATTTCCTCCAAATATTCCCTAGATAGATAGTTTACAACTTTTGGGTAGTCTATTGAGTCAGCTTCGGAAGAGCTTCTTCAGAACAATCTTATCATATTACCTAAAAAGACCACATGGGGATGGGAATTTTTGAGTAAGTATTGTGCATATCATAGACAAAAGGAACATAAGACTTCGCATTGCATAGAATTAAAACATAAGATTCAAGATCTCATTGATAATGATGTCATTGAAATTGAAGATCCTAATGACTCACCTAAAGAAAAAGAAGGAACTATTTCTAAGCATGATCAAAATCGTGAACCTATGTCTAGCAAGGCTGCATATGTAGCCTCCATCCCTTCCATGATGCCTTCATCTCCTAAGACTTCTCAGCAACAATCCATACCATCTCCTTCAAACAATGAAACTTCTCGTGTTGACCTTCAAGGGCTATCTCCTATGGAAATCCAAGTTAATGCCAATATTGATACAAGTTTCTCACATGATTTAAAAATCCCAGATCCTATGCCATCATGCACTCCAATTCCAATCATACCTGCTCCAGAAGGCCCTTTCCAAAATGATTCCCCATCATGTCAAAATATGGGGACCTTCCAAGAATCCCCTATGCCTATGAAAAATCCTATACCTTCCTTAGAAGTGACTCCATGGCAAGAGGATAATCTGAAAAATGAAGAGACAAGTCCTATAATAAATCAAGATCAAGGCACCAAAACTCCTCAATCCCATCTAATGAGTAAAAAAGATCCTATTTCACTAGAATCCCATTATGATCCCATTATACCTTTCCACTTATTCTAAGATGACCCCCTTCCATCTCAAGATCAAAGCATCCTTACAAATCCCATTCCTAATCCACTTCCTAAGCAAGATCATCATGCCTCTTACATCTTTTGAAATGGTCCTATCCAAAATGAAGAGTCAAACACTCTTCCTACTGTATGCAATGGTCCTCTTCCATGTCAAGATCAAAGTATCCTTTCATCTGCTTGTCATAATCCTCCATATTCACCTTAAGGATCCATCATGCCTACAAATCCCTCACATGATCCCATCATTGCTATATCATTAAAGAGAAAATCTGCCTTTCATGTTTTTAGAAAAATCTAAGAGGTAGGAGAGTATGCTCATGTCTTTTATAGACAATCAGAAATCTAGACCCTCGAAGCTTTTTTCTAAGTTTTGAGATTTGTGTACCTTTAGCGGGCCTGTCACAGTGGAAAAAAGTAATCACCCTATGAGAATGACCCAGGTGAGTACAGCTGGACCTGAGCATTCCAACTCAATATAATAAATAGGCCTCTGGTGATTAAAGTCTCAGAGGCTGGGATGATTTGAGTTTTCTCTTTGAGATCTCTCATATCGAGCATTTCTTAGGGCCTCGCGGTCTCAATCACGTTTACGTGACTACAGCTTGTTTCAGTACCTTGTTGGGCTATAGGCCTCAATCATGCTTGCGTGACTTCAAGGGGTAATTTCAAATGAAATTCCTGACTAAGAACTATAAGATAGAAGCTACCCGATTCACCTCCGAAAGGTTGATAATCTTTGTGCAAGAGAGATAGTAACTCTCCCAAGACACTTGCCATATCATGCCCCCATTAGCATTTGGAGTCGGCTAATACGGTGTTGAGAATCCATTGCGTGAGACTCAGTGGCCATATCATGATTAGCTATTGTGTGTGCACCTAAGTCAGCAAGCAAAGGTTTTCTTTTCTAAGCCAACTTCCATAGGGTTAGCATGTTGTGATTGAATTATTATATATCTTGCATGTTTTCTATATTTTCATCCCTAAAACTAAAACAGGAATACCAAAACTAGAGAAAACAACAAACAAAATCAGTGATAAACTCTGTCTGTGTCCAAACTGGTTTATGCCAGTCATTGAAACATTAGTCCTTATCAAAAACTAGTAGTCCACAGTCATTGAAACTCTGTCTGTCAGAATCTCATCTCTGTCCAATCCTCTATCGTATGAATTCCTGATCTTGTCAGTCAAAACAGTCAAAATTGCCCAGACCATTCTACAACGAGCCTAAAACTGGTTATCATCCTCTGGAGCATAAACAACCTTTATAGTGTACCTCTGTTGTTGCGTTGCATGATTTTGTCGATCATCTTTAAGCTAGTTCAAACAATAGCTTATCAAACCTAAGTTAACTTAAATAACATCTTACATAGGATAGATCATTCCTGAAACCAGACCAGATCTTAGTTACTTCACTCAATCACTACATTAAATGAACTACTAGCTATAATTTGATCTTGACTTATGCAACACATTTAGCTCTCGGTCCTGTCGGTTGTAAATGCCTATTCAAACCGGAAGCTCTTCTAATTTTTTTTGACAAAAGTAAGAATCTCATGGATACCTTAGCTCCAATTCCCATGGCTACCTTTGCTCAAATGCTTCAAGATATCAAGGAAGAAATATATGACATGGAAATCCAACAAAATAAATCAATGACTCCATTTGAAAAACAAATGTATGATATCAAGTGTGAGAAACTTCAAGAAATGCTAAAACAATTATGTGATTTGACAAGCGAATACCAATAAATAATTGACAATCAAAGAACAAATATCAAACAAGCTCACAAGACACCTTCACCAAGACATAAAGACATTTCCTCCAAATATTCCCTAGATAGACAATTTACAACTTTGGGGCAATCTATTGAGTCAGCTTTGGAAGAGCTTCTTGAGAACAATCTTATCATATTACCTAAAAAGACCTCATGGGGATGGGAATTTTTGAGTAAGTATTGTGCATATCATAGACAAAATGAACATAAGACTTCGCATTGCATGGAATTAAAACATAAGATTCAAGATCGCATTGATAATGATGTCATTGAAATTGAAGATCCTAATGACTCACCTAAAGAAAAAGAAGGAACTATTTCTAAGCATGATCAAAATCGTGAACCTATGTCTAGCAAGGCTCCATATGCAGCCTCCATCCCTTCCATGATGCCTTCATCTCCTAAGACTTCTCAGCAACAATCCATACCATCTCCTTCAAACAATGAAACTTCTCGTGTTGACCTTCAAGGGCTATCTCCTATGGAAATCCAAGTTAATGCCAATATTGATACAAGTTTCTGACATGATTTAAAAATCCCAGATCCTATGCCATCATGCACTCCAATTCCAATCATACCCACTCCAGAAGGCCCTTTCCAAAATGCTTCCCCATCATGTCAAAATATGGGGACCTTCCAAGAATCCCCTATGCCTATGAAAAATCCTATACCTTCCTTAGAAGTGACTCCATGTCAAGAGGATAATCTGAAAAATGAAGAAACAAGTCCTATAATAAATCAAGATCAAGGCACCAAAACTCCCCAATCCCATCTAATGAGTAAAAAAGATCCTATTTCACTAGAATCCCTTTATGATCTCATTATACCTTTCCACTTATTCTAAGATGACCCCCTTCCATCTCAAGGTCAAAGCATCCTTACAAATCCCATTCCTAATCCACTTCCTAAGCAAGATCATGATGCCTCTTCCATCTTTTCAAATGGTCCTATTCAAAATGAAGAGTCAGACACTCTTCCTACTCTATCCAATGGTCCTCTTCCATGTCAAGATTAAAGTATCCTTTCATCTGCTTGTCATAATCCTCCATATTCACCTTAAGGATCCATCATGCCTACAAATCCCTCTCATGATCCCATCATTGCTATATCGTTAAAGAACAAATCTGCCTTTCATGTTTTCAGAAAAATCTAAGAGGTAAGAGAGTATGCTCATGTCTTTTATAGACAATCAGAAATCTAGACCCTCGAAGCTTTTTTCTAAGTTTTGAGATTTGTGTACCTTTAGCGGGCCTGTCACAGTGGGAAAAAGTAATCACCCTATGAGAATGACCCAGGTGAGTATAGCTGGACCTGAGCATTGCAACTCACTATAATAAATAGGCCTCTGGTGATTAAAGTCTCAGAGGATGGGATCATTTGAGTTTTCTCTTTGAGATCTCTCATATCGAGCATTTTGTAGGGCCTCGCGGTCTCAATCACGTTTACGTGACTACAGCTTGTTTCAGTACCTTGTTGGGCTATAGGCCTCAATCATGCTTGCGTGACTTCAAGAGGTAATTTCAAATGAAATTCCTGACTAAGAACTATAAGATAGAAGCTACCTGATTCACCTCCGAAAGGTTGATAATCTTTGTGCAAGAGAGATAGTAACTCTCCCAAGACACTTGCCATATCACGCCCCCATTAGCATTTGGAGTCGGCTAATACGGTGTTGAGAATCCATTGCCTAAGACTCAGTGGCCATATCATGATTAGCTATTGTGTGTGCACCTAAGTCAGCAAGCAAAGGTTTTCTTTTCTAAGCCAACTTCCATAGGGTTAGCATGTTGTGATTGAATTATTATATATCTTGCATGTTTTCTATATTTTCATCCCTAAAACTAAAACAGGAATACAAAAACTAGAGAAAACAACAAACAAAATCAGTGATAAACTCTGTCTGTGTCCAAACTGGTCTATGCCAGTCATTGAAACATTAGTCCTTATCAAAAACTAGTAGTCGACAGTCATTGAAACTCTGTCTGTCAGAATCTCATCTCTGTCCAATCCTCTATCGTATGAATTCTTGATCTTGTCAATCAAAATAGTCAAAATTGCCCAGACCAGTCTACAACGAGCCTAAAACTGGTTATCATCCTCTGGAGCATAAAATACCTTGATAGTGTACCTTTGTTGTTGTGTTGCATGATTTTGTCGATCATCTTTAACCTAGTTCAAACAACATCTTATCAAACCTAAGTTAACTTAAATACCACCTTACATAGGGTAGATTATTCCTGAAACCAGACCAGATCTTAGTTACTTCACTCAATCACTACATTAAATGAACTACTAGCTATAATTTGATCTTGACTTCTGCAACACATTTAGCTCTCGGTCCTGTCGGTTGTAAATGCCTATTCAAACCGGAAGCTCTTCTAATTTTTTTTGACAAAAGTAAGAATCTCATGGATACCTTAGCTCCAATTCCCATGGCTACCTTTGCTCAAATGCTTCAAGATATCAAGGAAGAAATATATGACATGGAAATCCAACAAAATAAATCAATGACTCCATTTGAAAAACAAATGTATGATATCAAGTGTGAGAAACTTCAAGAAATGCTAAAACAATTATGTGATTTGACAAACAAATACCAACAAATAATTGACAATCAAAGAACAAATATCAAACAAGCTCACAAGACACCTTCACCAAGACATAAAGACATTTCCTCCAAATATTCCCTAGATAGACAGTTTACAACTTTGGGGCAATCTATTGAGTCAGCTTTGGAAGAGCTTCTTGAGAACAATCTTATCATATTACCTAAAAAGACCACATGGGGATGGGAATTTTTGAGTAAGTATTGTGCATATCATAGACAAAATGAACATAAGACATCGTATTGCATAGAATTAAAACATAAGATTCAAGATCGCATTGATAATGATGTCATTGAAATTGAAGATCCTAATGACTCACCTAAAGAAAAAGAAGGAACTATTTCTAAGCATGATCAAAATCATGAACCTATGTCTAGCAAGGCTCCATATGTAGCCTCCATCCGTTCCATGATGCCTTCATCTCCTAATACTTCTCAGCAACAATCCATACCATCTCCTTCAAACAATGAAACTTCTCGTGTTGACCTTCAAGGGCTATCTCCTATGGAAATCCAAGTTAATGCCAATATTGATACAAGTTTCTCACATGATTTAAAAATCCCAGATCCTATGCCATCATGCACTCCAATTCAAATCATACCCGCTCCAGAAGGCCCTTTCCAAAATGCTTCCCCATCATGTCAAAATATGGGGACCTTCCAAGAATCCCCTATGCCTATGAAAAATCCTATACCTTCCTTAGAAGTGACTCTATGTCAAGAGGATAATCTGAAAAATGAAGAAACAAGTACTATAATAAATCAAGATCAAGGCACCAAAACTCCTCAATCCCATCTAATGAGTAAAAAAGATCCTATTTCACTAGAATCCCTTTATGATCCCATTATAGCTTTCCACTTATTCTAAGATGACCCCCTTCCATCTCAAGATCAAAGCATCCTTACAAATCCCATTCCTAATCCACTTCCTAAGCAAGATCATGATGCCTCTTCCATCTTTTCAAATGGTCCTATTCAAAATGAAGAGTCAAACACTCTTCCTACTCTATCCAATGGTCCTCTTCCATGTCAAGATCAAAGTATCCTTTCATCTCCTTGTCATAATCCTCCATATTCACCTTAAGGATCCATCATGTCTACAAATCCCTCTCATGATCCTATCATTGCTATATCGTTAAAGAACAAATCTGCCTTTCATGTTTTCAGAAAAATCTAAGAGGTAGGAGAGTATGCTCATGTCTTTTATAGACAATCAGAAATCTAGACCCTCGAAGCTTTTTTCTAAGTTTTGAGATTTGTGTACCTTTAGCGGGCCTGTCACAGTGGGAAAAAGTAATCACCCTATGAGAATGACCCAGGTGAGTATAGCTGGACCTGAGCATTCCAACTCACTATAATAAATAGGCCTCTAGTGATTAAAGTCTCAAAGGATGGGATCATTTGAGTTTTCTCTTTGAGATCTCTCATATCGAGCATTTTGTAGGGCCTCACGGTCTCAATCACGTTTACATGACTACAACTTGTTTCAGTACCTTGTTGGGCTATAGGCCTCAATCATGCTTGCGTGACTTCAAGGGGTAATTTCAAATGAAATTCCTGACTAAGAACTATAAGATAGAAGCTACCCGATTCACCTCCGAAAGGTTGATAATCTTTGTGCAAGAGAGATAGTAACTCTCCCAAGACACTTGCCATATCATGCCCCCATTAGCATTTGGAGTCGGCTAATACGGTGTTGAGAATCCATTGCATGAGACTCAGTGGCCATATCATGATTAGCTATTGTGTGTGCACCTAAGTCAGCAAGCAAAGGTTTTCTTTTCTAAGCCAACTTCCATAGGGTTAGCATGTTGTGATTGAATTATTATATATCTCGCATGTTTTCTATATTTTCATCCCTAAAACTTAAACAAGAATACCAAAACTAGAGAAAACAACAAACAAAATCAGTGATAAACTCTGTCTATGTCCAAACTGGTCTATGCCAGTCATTGAAACATTAGTCCTTATCAAAAACTAGTAGTCGACAGTCATTGAAACTCTGTCTGTCAGAATCTCATCTCTGTCCAATCCTCTATCGTATGAATTCCTGATCTTGTCAGTCAAAACAGTCAAAATTGCCCAGACCAGTCTACAACGAGCCTAAAACAGGTTATCATCCTCTGGAGCATAAACAACCTTGATAGTGTACCTCTGTTGTTGCGTTGCATGATTTTGTTGATCATCTTTAACCTAGTTCAAACAACATCTTATCAAACCTAAGTTAACTTAAATAACACCTTACATAGGATAGATCATTCCTGAAACCAGACCAGATCTTAGTTACTTCACTCAATCACTACATTAAATGAACTACTAGCTATAATTTGATCTTGACTTCTACAACACATTTAGCTCTCGGTCCTGTTGGTTGTAAATGCCTATTCAAACCGGAAGCTCTTCTAATTTTTTTTGACAAAAGTAAGAATCTCATGGATACCTTAGCTCCAATTCCCATGGCTACCTTTGCTCAAATGCTTCAAGATATCAAGGAAGAAATATATGACATGGAAATCCAACAAAATAAATCAATGACTCCATTTGAAAAACAAATGTATGATATCAAGTGTGAGAAACTTAAAGAAATGCTAAAACAATTATGTGATTTGGCAAGTGAATACCAACAAATAATTGACAATCAAAGAACAAATATCAAACAAGCTCACAAGACACCTTCACCAAGACATAAAGACATTTCCTCCAAATATTCCCTAGATAGACAGTTTACAACTTTGGGGCAATCTATTGAGTCAACTTTGGAAGAGCTTCTTGAGAACAATCTTATCATATTACCCAAAAAGACCACATGGGGATGGGAATTTTTGAGTAAGTATTGTGCATATCATAGACAAAATGAACATAAGACTTCACATTGCATAGAATTAAAACATAAGATTCAAGATTGCATTGATAATGATGTCATTGAAATTGAAGATCCTAATGACTCACCTAAAGAAAAAGAAGGAAATATTTCTAAGCATGATCAAAATCGTGAACCTATGTCTAGCAAGGCTCCATATGTAGCCTCCATCCCTTCCATGATGTCTTCATCTCCTAAGACTTCTCAGCAACAATCCATACCATCTCCTTCAAACAATGAAACTTCTTGTGTTGACCTTCAAGGGCTATCTCCTATGGAAATCTAAGTTAATGCCAATATTGATACAAGTTTCTCACATGATTTAAAAATCCCAGATCCTATGCCATCATGCACTCCAATTCAAATCATACCCGCTCCAGAAGGCCCTTTCCAAAATGCTTCCCCATCATGTCAAAATATGGGGACCTTCCAAGAATCCCCTATGCCTATGAAAAATCCTATACCTTCCTTAGAAGTGACTCCATGTCAAGAGGATAATCTGAAAAATGAAGAAACAAGTCCTATAATAAATCAAGATCAAGGCACCAAAACTCCTCAATCCCATCTAATGAGTAAAATAGATCCTATTTCACTAGAATCCCATTATGATCCCATTATACCTTTCCGCTTATTCTAAGATGACCCCCTTCCATCTCAAGATCAAATCATCCTTACAAATCCCATTCCTAATCCACTTCCTAAGCAAGATCATGATGCCTCTTCCATCTTTTCAAATGGTCCTATTCAAAATGAAGAGTCAAACACTCTTCCTACTCTATCCAATGGTCCTCTTCCATGTCAAGATCAAAGTATCCTTTCATCTCCTTGTCATAATCCTCCATATTCACCTTAAGGATCCATCATGCCTAGAAATCCCTCTCATGATCCTATCATTCCCTACATTCCACCTCCATCTCATAATGGACTCGTGCCTTCTTTCCAAAGCAAAGTGTATTCTACAAATCAAAATATTTATAAAGGCAAAGGGGTAGATCTCCACAAGCAAGAACCCCTCCATATTAAAGAAAGTGTTAAAGGTCATGGCCTTAGGGACATTTCTCAAGATGTTCATATCTCTCATAAATCCTACATTTATGTAGTTAAGTCCAAATACATGCCTTCTCCTTCGTACCTTCCATTCATTCTAGGTCCCTATATCCCTTCATCCTTTATGCGAGATCAACAAAGGAACACATCATCGAGTACCTTCCATCCATCTAAAAGACCTCCATATCATTCCTATCTATCCACGCATCTCCCTCCAAGCAATTTGGATGCCAAGCATAAAAGTCATAAACCAAGAAATGCACATGTATTCAAGGATCAACATGTCCCATCTAATTGACATGTCAAAACAAAGCAAAATATGATCCAAAAAAAAAAGAAAAATACAAAATGCCACAAAGGCCCACAAAGAAAGAAGAAAAGTCAAAAGTTATATGGGTTCCTAAGGCTCTTGTACAAACAATGTTCTCCTTCATCCATTTTGGGTTCTTATGCCCCAAAATATGTAACCTTTCCTCCATCCAAATCTCAAAATCTAAGATTCACTTCTCCTCCATATGTCCACCATCCCTCAAGGCGTGTGCCAATGTTGATCTTTCCAGCATTTCCATCTAGCCATACATAATTCTTCCAACATCCCATCCATTATCCCACACCTCTTTTTCACCCTTCCATCCCTCTTATCCAATCCTTTGCATAAATCCTTGGCCTAGTTTCATTTCATTATCCTGCCAACATCTTTGAGCATACCTTCATAGCCATGGTCTATTGCAACTCATATTATAAAGGTACCATCCAAAGCAGTGAGACATTGGGGTCCTTCTTCCATCCCCTATCATTCCTCCATTATCTTCTAAAAAGAAAAAGAAAAAAAAATTGATGAGAAAGTGAAAGAAAAAAAAAAAAAGTAAAGAGAAATAAATTCGTCCTTGTGTGAAAACCACTTCTTGTGGCGCCTTGGGCAAGTACCATGATGAAAATCTGGCAAACAGGCATCATGCGTAATCTATTATCCTTTTTCACTTTACATTGGGGGCAAGTTTCATCCATGTACGTCCATCTATTATCCTTCTTCCTCCATTATCCTTCATCCTCCATTATCCCTCATCCATTCTATCTACATTCATATCCCATTTTCCACCTTTGATCTTGATAAGGTTAAGGATCTTTACAGGCTTCATGTGTTCTATCTATTGCACTTGAACCACACCCTTTAGCTTCTATCCATTGCTCACTTACATCCTTCATTACCACCTTTGATCTTGATTATCCTATTTGTCCCCTATCCAGATCTTGATCAACACTATGGACAAAATGCAAAAACATGCTTTCCACAAACCTCTTGACATGGCCACTTATTTCCACCATATGGCTTTGTTACATTATGTCCTTACTTTGTTGCACTATATTCTTGCTTTACATCGCTAAAAACCTTGGTTTACATTGCTATATCTGGACCCTGTGCTTGGATCAACATTGTGAGATAGTCCTTGAAAGCATCCACCATCATTCGATTATCCATTCATGTACTCAAAATCCCTTTTGCCTTGCTAGACACTAGGAGAAAACATCAAAATCCTAAAAAAAATAAAATTTCCTGAACAAACTCCTAAAAATGATAAAATGTCCTAAAGAAATCATAAAAATTAGAAAAAGTCCTAAAGAAATTCAAAAAAAGAAAAAATGATGAAAAAAATGAAAAAAAAAATCATAAAAAAAAATCATAAAATGTCTTGAAGAAATCCAAATAAAATAAAAAATGAATCTCTACCAAGTAGGTGAAAACCTTGCAAATAGGCGCCTCTTGTACTCAAGCGCTCCATCTATCAACGCAATGTTGGCATTCTCACTTTCGGGCATCTTTGCTTTCACTTGTACATATTTCAGTCACTTTTGTGACATTCTGGTTCGTTGGAACCCTCATGGCTTGAAACTGATCAATGTCCTAGTCTTAGGTTAATTGCCAGAGCACTTTACTTGTCCTTAGCAGTATCAACCAAGTCATCTTTATGTCACTGATACCCAATCGTCCACTCCGAGTCATTCACCTATCTCCTAACTACTGAAGAGTTTTATCACTGAGTACACAAGCAAAACAACATTACTAAACATAACTACTAAACAGTTTGAGCTATGCATGAAAATTTTCTTTGTGTGTTGTCTTTTACATTGGCCTTCGCTTATTATTCCCTCTGAGTAACTCGAGGAAGTGTATCTTGACTAAGAGGAGCAAGGATTGGGGGCATAATATTTTCTTGTTTTCTGCCTGTAGGAATGATCCCAATGATCTGGAAACATCTAAATTAGCTGGGTGTCTGTGATAAGAGCCTTCACATCAAGGTGAAATCACCTCACATACCTCGACTCCGCTTATTTGAATGCTACAGGGAGGTTTCCATCATTTCTTTGTCTATTTTGAGGGAATTTCTTTATTGTGCAATCTGGGTCCATGCATAATCTATCCAAGGATATGAACAAAAAAAGGGTCATTGCGGACAAGATAATTAATATTGCATATGCAAAGAAAAGAACTCTATTCTGCCTGCCATAATTATAAAATGCTCAATGATGAAAATTAAGCTTTTTAAAGTCGAGTGACTAGGTTTAGGGTTGCATTTTGCATCTCATCTTGCATTTCATTCTGCATCTTGTGAATGTAGAGTGATTTCGGTATGGTAACACTAATCTCTGTATCTTCTGAATGAGAGTTGGAAGCATAATCATTTCTAAGCTAAGTGGTCCCTTTTCATCATTTCTCCGATCGAGTACTTGTGTTTTGAGGTGTTAGCTGCATACATAAACATATTATATAGATTCATACATTCATTATTACTCATCTGCATTCATATTATTGCATAGAAAAATTAAAATATTGCATTATTCATATTACTCATACTCATTCATTTATGTGCATATAAAAAGAAACAAAAATGAACACCCATATTCATTTGCATTACATACATCTATACTGAAAAGATATGCATACATATAGAACATCATCTCATAATCAATCAACACAAGTATGATGAAATCAAATCACGATCTTGTAAATTGGCTGTCCTGAGTCCATTTTCGAGATCGAAATCAAAATATGATGTCAACTCTCTCATCAAAATTTCACAAAATTTGGACCACTTAGTGCTTTTCATCAAATGCTCTTTCTTTAACTTTGCACTCAATTTCAATGCTGAATCTCAATTTAATTTCTACAAATCAACTTTGCACTCAATTTCTTATCAATCAATGCAAAATTTTCAAAAATTCCTCTGAATCAATTTGTGCTCAATCATTATCATCGCTCAAAATTGCCTATCATCATGTACCCTCACTATCTTTCGATTTTGCTCCCGAGGGGGCATACTCATGACCTTACGACCTTACATCTTCAAATATCAAGAAAAATTTCAAATCTTCATCGAAAGTCAAGCAAAACATCTTTTTCAACTAAAGAAAATCAATCAAATTATTATTGCTAGGGGCATCTCAACTTCATCACTTTATATCAAGTTGAGATCTCTCGACCCTCTGAATCGAATCAATCGCTAGGGGCATATTAGTTTCATCACTTCATATCAAGCTAATATTTGTCTTCATCTGAATCAATCTCTTAATGTTAATCAATTTCATCACTTTTCATCAAGTTGAATATTCGTTTAAACTCAATCAAGGGTTTAAAGAGTTCCTTTGATCACACTTAATCTAAGCAGGTGTTTAGTTTCAATGATTCTTGATCGAGCTGAATAGTTTATCCTCATCGTATCTTGATCAATCAAGTTCAAGATCATTTTTTATCATCACTCACTGTGTCTAGATCAATCAAGTTCTAGATCAGTAAGATCCGCTTCTTGGTCAATCAAGATCAAGTTCGGTATCTTTTATTTTCTATCGTTCCTAAGTTCAATCAAGTTTGGGAATGGTATTGCTTTAATCAGACTTCATTCAGCTTCATCGCTTTAAATCAAGCTAAACACCTCACTTTTCCTCTAGTTCGTGATCAATCAAGTTTGGAATTGGTATCTCCTAGACATCAAATTTTCTTTGAACCAACACGTTGCTCGCACATTAATTCAAAGAGGGGCAAATGTAATACCCTAAAAATGGTCATCTAAACCATGGGCCCCTAATCTCGACAACGTCACCAAGGTCCTAACCAAAGGTAATTAAATAAATCTTGAGCACACAATTAATCCTTTAATTATCAAATGTCACATGGCAAAATTAATCAATCAATATTAATCAAATATTTATTTAATTAATTAAATCATTCCAAGTAAATCATTTTAAACAATTATCTTATTTATTTTAATTAAATATACTTTGCATATTTAATTAAATAAATCAATTTGCCATAAAATCATCAAAAAGAGGAATTAATTTAATTAAATAAAAATGGTCATAAATCTTCAAAAAAGGAAACAAATCAAGAAAGATGAATTGGAAATTATGAGCACAAATCTTCAAAAATGGAAATAAATCAAAAAAAGAATTAATTGACCAAAAAAGAATTAAAAATTTGAGAAAAAGAAATCAATTGAAGATGATCTTGAAAAAACAAATTAAAAATTGATAAATAATTTCAGAGAAAGCAATTAAAACAATTAAATCTTAAAATTGAATGAAATAGAGAATAAATCAATTTTTCTTGATTTTATCTTAATTTTAGTTCAATTTTCTTTAAAACTGAGAAAAGCATCCAATCACATCAATTCACTTGGATTGTGCTTCCTCTTGGAAAATCTTGACCACTCATCATCATTTGATCTCATTCAAAAAAAGATCTTGGAGAATATATTGCTATTATGCCATTTTTGCTCTAGGTTCATTGAGAATTTGCATTGAGATATTGCATATTATTTATTTCATATTGTTTAAATCACTTAGCTCATTTATTTCTTAAATCATGCTAGATTAATCTTGCATTCATCTAGCTTAAATCCATGCTCATATAGATAAAAATCCTTCGTTTAGGTGATGTCTAGTCACTGGATAGCTTAGCAATCTGAGAGAAATCTAAACTCGCATCTACTAGAAGACAATGGGTCACTTTGTTATGGTTTTATTGTTCATTGATTATTGATTTACTAACCATGCATCTAATGACTTAATTGAATTGTTGTGTATTGCATATACAAATACAGGTCCACTTTTCACACGCACGGGTCTTGGTTATTGGTTTAGAGGTTTGGGATGGGAAATAAGTTACTGGTAAAGGAGGACACAATGAAAATCGATACAAACAATGTTTGAACCAGAACTCATCCAACATAGTAGATGCATTCTCTAAGTTTAGAATTTTGTTTGTAAACCAGCATTTGGTGTTTGTAGTCAGTGAGGCTCCTTTTGTGATGAGTAGTACACTCTAGGCTGTTGGCCTTTCTGCATGTGCAGGCCCCTATTATGATATTTATTCATTTGGCCAATGGAGAGATATTGTGGGTCACCAATCCCATCGTGTCTTTTCCTCTTTGAGGTTTTCCACCTATAAATCTCCGTGTTATGGTGTATGTTCTTGTGGTTGCATCATTTCTACTTACTATTATATTCTTTTATGGTTACCGGTTACTGAAATACTTTGTTAATAAGGTTCAAATTGATCTCACTGGTAGAATATTGATTCACCCCCCCTCTCAGTGTTCTTAAATTCCAATAATTCATTCATTATATTCTTTGTTGTTTGAATTTGTTGATGAACTTATAAGCCACTGAGAGGGGAGGCTGAATCAGTGATAGTAAAAACAATACAAATATGATTATTAATTTCACCAACTTAAAAATCAATAGGCATGCAAGAAATAACACCAAGTATGCATAAACCACATGGCACAAGAGTTTATATGTGGAACCCAAATGGGAAAAACCATGGTGGGAGTTAGTACCCACAAGATCCACTATCTGCAGTATAGAGATCTGACTGGTTAAGGTCTACAACACCAGGTTAGGGGCACACCTTGTTAGAAGTGTCTAAGCTCAATTAAGAGCTTTACAAAAAGGATTGTGAGGACCAATCCTATTAGAAGCTACCCAAGTCACTAGGATTTGCAAAGACAAGTTAATGTGTCACCTAGTTAGAGGATTTAATGATCAGAACTATTAGGATCTGACTGCACCCTATTAGGTGTGACCTTGTAAAAGGATTTCCTTGCTCCAACTGTTAAGGAGACAACAAGTACAAATGATCTCAGTATAACACCTTCAATGTCTGATAAGATCCGCTTCATAACATTACAACATCACATAGACTTCATCTCTCAACTCCTCTGATCATCGCACTATCAGAAAATAAAAAATTTACTCATAATCTTTCACACTATCAAGCTCATATACATATATCATTTCATACCTCATCACACATTTAAAATCATCATAAGGTCAGCTAGAACCTTGTTATAATTCCCTAGGTTAAATACATATAGACAATCTTTCATTGTATGCTTTAGTTATGCTGGCCACCAACATAACAAATCCAATTTTGTGCCGTTATACCGATTTGAGTGATTTTCATCACTACCGATTAAGTCTCCATCAACTAATCTTTTCTATCAAACAAATCTCACTCACCTAATTGAATCTATACATGTGGTCACAAACATATCTTCATCTAATAGTCTTCAATGTTTCTACAAAACCGTATCATGTCATTCTTCATGATTTTCACGTACTGGTTGTCAGAATGTAACACTATCAGTCTTTTACTAGTTGAAGTGCTAATAAACAATTCTGATAAAAATTGTCTTTGCTAACTGGTTAAGCCTTGCCGATTGAACTGTAAGACTTAGATGACTTAAATAAACATAGTTACCATCAATGACAACATACAAAACAATCATCATTTAACATTCTAACTTCATACAAGTACTGGTTGCATCAAGCAAACAAACATTACCGGTTGATCAAATGCCAAAATTCTCCCCCTTTGGTATTGATGACAACACTTAGGAAATTGTTTTGTTGACTAAGTGTGTAAAACAAAAAGTGACAACTTTCTGTTCTAAATACATAGACTCATACCGACTCATACTCTCCCTTAGCAATTACTGCTATTTACAAAAATGAAATCATTACTCCCCCTTAATAGTACATGCAAATTTTGACTCAAAAATTAATTCTACTCCCCCTTTCACAACAATGCCAAATAAAGAAGTAAAATACATACATTTCGTCAAAATTGGTCAACAAAACTGCATGTATATATAGAGATAAAAAGTTTGAAAGTCTTTACAATGAAATTCTTAAGAAAACATCACTATAATGAAACTTCAATTGTTTAAGATCATTGTCCCATGTTTCTAACAGTGTCTAGGCAATCTCAACATGTGTCAAGATCTGCGCTGCTAACTCCTCCATAGCATCAATTGTACTCATCTTAGGAGTAGCCAAATTTGCCTCTGACTCCTTGAATTCTCTCTGAAGAATATCTACTTTCGGAAGTAGCTGAGTCTGGATTTCTTTCAGTGATCTCACCCATTTTGCTTGTTCATGTTCACAAAGTTCTAATTGGTGTTGTAGTTCAATAACCTTTCTACCAAAAGTAATCACTGAGTCCTATACTGGTATGAATGTTTCACTTAAATTTTGTAACTCCTTCTCAGTAGCGACTCTCTTCTTTCTCAAGTCAACACAAAATAGTGAAAATTGGGAAATATTAGCCAAAATCTCACAACCAGTTTCCAATCCTATCTGCAACAAGTCTCTATTAACTGTTAGGGAAGTCCAAGCTTATCCATCGGTGTAACAAGATTTTCAAGATCAGTCTTTGGTAGGAGACTTGATAAAATTTCAATAGAAAACTTCAAGGTATCTATTTCCTTTTGTTGTTCCTTTAACCTTTAATTTTGTGCTCTTGATTGCATAACCTGTGCAGTTTCCATAAGCTATGAAGAACTCAAATTATCCATGTCTATTGGACCTTTTATGTTGATTGAGTCATCATCATCATCTATTAATTTCATCTTCTTCTCTTTTGTTTTCTTTTCCTCTTCTACCTTCTCTATTTCTTCTCTTTCTCTCTCTTTCCATCTTCATCTTCTTTCCTCTTCTCCTTGTCTTTTTCTATGTTCTCTTCATTAGTGGTATCCTTGACTAGTTGAACACTTTGAATTGAGAGGATTATTTAGTCCCCGGTTGAACACTTTGTTACTTCATAAGAGAGAAAGTATAGAATTGATGAATAACCCACATCGACAGACCTAACTGAAGAAGAACTTCAGCATACATTCTTAATGGGTTTGTATCTATTTTGGGAATATTGAAAACCTATTGGGATACTTAGGATTTTTGAAGGGTGCTTATGCAGATATATTCAATTACATCTAGATCCAGTAAACAAATTTTGATTTCATTCTTTCACTCATTTGCCCTAGCCTTTGTCATTGATTTCAAAGGGGGAGAGGTTGATGTGAAAAATGTTAAGGGACATAAGAAGTATTGTATAGATCAGGGGGATCAGGCCCAGTTTTGGTCATCAGTTTTGGGAGGAACCGAGACAACATTTTAGTGATCCATTTTTTCACATCAGTTTTGCCATCAATGCCAAAGGGGGAGATTGTTGGAAATTCACATGCATCTATTTTAGTTGTGTTGTCATTGATGGCAACACACATCATTTTGGGTTGGACACTCAATTGGTACTCACCGGTATTCATGATTCGACAACTGCCATTCTGGGAAAGAGACAAACTAGGAACTGCTATATTAGGCCGACATAAAAGATTGATCTGGCAGGTTTACACCACAACGATCAGTAGCATCGATGATGAAGTTTAATGTATTTATTTTTGTCTAGGCTGACATGTAAATAACTTGTAATATCATTGTTAGACAATATAAGGTATTTATGTTTGTGATTGGGAAGGGTATTTAAGTCAGTTCAGTTAGGTTATTTTAATAATACACAAAGAGAAGGAATATATAGTGATGTGATATGTGCGAGAAATTTTGATCGACTGAATGCGAATATAATATTCTGTAGTCGGTCTTGGTTATTGGTTTTGAGGTTTGGGATGCAAAGTAAGTTACCGATAAAGAAGAACACAGTGAAAACCGGTACAGATAGTGCTTGAACCAGAACTCATCCATCATAGTAGATGCATTCTCAGAGTTCAAAATTTTGTTTGTAAACCTATTTTTGGTGATTGTAGTCAGTGAGGCTCCTTTTGTGATGAGTAGTGCACTCTAGGTTGTTGGCCTTCCTACATGTGTAGACCCCTACTGTAATATTGATTCATTTGGCCGGTGGATAGATATTGTGGGTCACCAATCCCATCGTGGTTTTTCCTATTTGAGGTTTTCCATGTATAAATCTCTATGTTATGGTGTATGTTCTTGTGGTTGCATCATTTCTACTTACTGTTATATTCTTTTATGGTTACCAGTTACTAAAATACTTTGTTAATAAGTTTAAAATTGATCTCACTAGTAGAACACTGATTGACCACCCCCCCCCCCCTCTTAGTGTTCTTGGATTCCAACAATTTATTCATTATATTTTTTGTTGTTTGAAGTCATAAATAATTTTGAAATGGATCAAGAGGTAGCTACACCATTATTTTGCAAGTGGGTGCATGGAGCTAATGAACTAAAAATGATGTTCATGGCTTCCAAATTTCATGCTGATAGACCTCAAGCACTTCAACCAAATTATTTGTTGGTAAAGTCATTACAAGAATTTTAGACTCTACCAGAGAATCTAGAGAAGAAAATCAAGGAATTGATGAAAGGTTTCAATGAACTGCAAGACACATTGTTGCCTCGGATTATGGAAGAGAATGAAGATGTTAAACAATTGAAGTCATGGAAAGAGCAGGCAAAGAAGGTAATCGATTCTCAAGTAGAATTAATATGTGATAACCTTGATATAGATATGCTTGAGGATAGTATGGATAAGATCATCAATACATGCATATTTTTTAAAACTTTTGAGAGGGAAGCCAACCAAGTAGTCGTTAAGTATACTCCATATAGGACGAAGGCAGATGAGGTTATGAATTTTGAATGGCCATAAGAAGAGGAGTATAGTAATTGGGTGAAAATATACTTAAATGAAGAATAAGGTAGAAACAAAAAGTTAGCTACTTACTATCAAGAATAACAACTTGGTTCCTAGTTTTGGCATCTTGCAGTGGTTATTACCTTGGGAAGTAAATCCAGAGTGTCATGAGCCATCACCAGCATCATCTTCTGCAGTTTCTAATAAGGCCAAGCATAATGAATATTTTAAGAGACAATTAGTATATTTTTCCACTAAGGAATATTGTTGTAACAAAAAACACAAGCGGCCCAATTAGCTTGTGATGTGTGTTTTCTTAGGCCTGAAGCTTGTTCGCCCCCTTGTTTTATAAAAGGAAATTCAGGGCCACGCATAATGGTCTTAATCTAGTTTCTAGATTTTTTTGGTTCCAGATGAGTCCTAGCAGAGAGTCATAGGTGAAGTTGAGAATAATTTGTTAAGTCTAATACAGAGCAAATAGATAGAATGTTCAGTGTCAAATTTGTTGGCATTGCACACTCCAATGAGAATTGTAGATGATTGAAGGTATTGTCATTGATGGCAACCTTGCAATCCTATGGCACCGATAGGCACCGACACTGACAGACTCTACACCGACATATAGTTCACCGATAGCGACAAAGATGATTATTGGCACCCCAACTGACAGGATTTTGATTATTGTATTTTGTATTTAATTGTAATATCTTTTTATAAGCCGACAAGGTGTATTGTAATAAGACTCATATAAGTATCAGATCTTGTAGATCATTTTAGATGCAAACATGGGAAGATTATTGCAAAAGTAATGTGTGAATATTAAGGTAGATTTTTTTCAAGGTTTATGGTTATTGTATGAGCTTAAACCAGTATAGAACGTGGCATAGAAGATGCTAAACTAAAGCAGTACATTATATTGGATTTCCATAATCCATATTGTAAGTTAGTGAGACTTCCTTTTGTAATTGAGTAGTGAGCTCTAAGCAGTTGGCCTTCTTGCATGTGCAGGCACCCCTATTCTAAGTAATATCCATTCATTGGCCAGTGAGTGAATATTGTGGGTCACAAATCCCACAGAGGTTTTTCCCACACTGGGTTTCCTCGCCAAAAATATTGTGTTATGGTGTGCTTTCTATGTTGTGTTTATTGTTCATATTTACTGCATTAATTCTTGTTTACCGGTACACTATTTTGGAATGCAATTTATTTAATAAGGTCAGAAAATCTGTTAACTGGTTAGATACTGATTCACCCCCCCTCTCAGTATATTTGGGAATCCTAACAATTGGTATCAGAGCTTGGTCCTCTATTTTCAAAAGCCTAATAGCTTGAGGAAGATTCTGACACCGGTACAGATGAAAGTTTCAGAAAGCAATTGGAAACAACTCTTTCAAATTATGATGCAAAAAAGTTGAAGAATATCAAACTTGAAGATGATCTAAAGACTGCACAAGAATTCATTCAAGGACTTCAAGAGAATCTTACTATTTCTCAAAACAAAAGAAGAGAACTTCATGAGAAGATACAAAGTGATGATGATGAAAAGGAAACTCTTAATGACCTTGTAAGCAAGATGAAGCAAGAAAGCATCACCTTGAGGAATGAGATGCAAGATATGACTATGAGATTTTATAGAGACATTGAAGACAAAAAGAAGAATGAAGATGACTTGACTAGGAGAATCAATGATGTGATAACTTAATGATGAAGGAATAGTACCAAACTAGTACTGAGAGGGGGGGTGAATCAGTATAGACAAAAATACAATCCGAAATCGGTTTGACAACAAATACTCCAAATGACTATCAAATAGTGACACTAGTTGAAATAGAGTGCAACTGGTAAGACCCAGAACAACTAAAACAATCATAAACTAGTTACTCATTTAGCTTTCCTCTTAGCTCAATACTATAGTACCATTACACCCTCATGTATGAACAGGTAAACTATCATCAGTTCTTCACAATAGTTAGTTCAATATGTTTTATAGACAGGCATAAAACACAGAACCATCATATGATTAACAGGCAATAACAAAGCATCACACATGACACACATATTTTCATGTGGAAACCCAACTGGGAAAAACCACGATGGGGATGAATACCCACAAGCTACTTTTTGAACTCTTTAGAAGTCTGCTTTGTTAGGAGCCGTGTTTGGTTAAAGACATTACAATAGGTTCTGCTAGGAACTAATCCTATTAGGGATCACCCAGTTAAGGGATGGCTACAAGACCCGGTTAAGGGTTAAACCCGGTTAGGGTTACCTTGTTAGAGGATTTCAAGAGCTCAATAGCTAAAGGATCTCCAGAGCTCTATAGCTTCCTAGAACTCAATAACTTTGAGTTACCCTATTAAGGGATTTGTATCAAGCCAGTTAAGGCTACCCTGTTAAGGGATTTCACAACTGTTGAAGTGGTTAAAGATCAATAGGAATTACAATGATCTGGTAGCAGCACTCAATGCTAATGCAGATCTATTTTGGCTCCTCTTCACCTTCTGCACATTCACTTGGCAGGTATCTCCTCTCTCCTTTGGTCTGGCAAGAATCACGTATCTCTTCCCTTGGATACACACATACAAATTTTTCCAACAACTTTTGAAAGAAACACAATATCGACCTTACAGGAAACAAACAGGTTAGTAGCAAAAACCCTAAACCCTAAACCTGTTAGGTTAGGAAATTCAAACAGTTCAATACTGACCGTTGGATCATACTACATTAAATGAAAAAATCTTGAATCAATCTCAAGACATTCTCCATCATCCATTATCCACCAATTTCATTGCGGCTGATAACCCATCATGCATTATCACCATTTAACAAACTTCACACATTCCCAAGGTGGATAGGGATAGTCTTCTTCATGCAAGATCCTTCACGTGCACAGGGCTTACATGGCAACATGATCTTTTCTTCATTATACTGCCAACTCATCACACAAAGATCATTGGTTGATCTATACAGGCTTGAAGCACTTCAACCGAAAACCCTAAAGTTGAGACTACCAATCGGTAGTCATACAATGCTTCCATGTGCCGGTTCCCATAACCATATGCTGGTTCATCTTGAACAAACACACCACTTCGCATTGGCACAAATGTTGGTTCACAGTGTTATACCAGTTCACACATATGCCAGTTCATACCTCTTCAACATATTGACATCAATGACAACATATAATGTCATTATGTCCACATACCAGTTCACATAATGCCAACAGTCTCCCCCTTTGGCATTGATGGCAATATACATAGATATCTCTCTGCTTCACATCTTCTCCCCCAATTTTTGTAGATATCTTCTCCGCTTTACATCTTCTCCCCCTTTGACAACAATGCCAAAGTGGAGGCACAAGCTTCCCTATTCCATTATGATGCTCCCCCTGAGGAGTAGCATCCTTCAACACATCAATCCTAAAGAAAGATTTGACTATGCAATACATGACTGATGTGAAGCATATACCTTTAGTTCACCTCCTGAAGGGGAAATACCCCTAAGTCACCTCTTAAGTGTGTAAATATAGTCTTTGGGAGAGGCTTGGTGAATATGTCTGCTAACTGCTCCTTATAGGACACATGCTCCAGTGCAATCTCTTTGTTCTGAACCTTTTCCCTCAAGAAATGATACTTAAGCTCAAAGTGCTTGGTTCTAGAATGTAAAACTAGATTCTTTGAAATATTGATAGCACTTGTGTTATCCCAGAATATACTTACCGGTTCAGATACAGGGATTTTGAAGCCTTTCAGTACATGCTTCATCCAAATTGTCTGAGTGCAGTTCATGAAAGCTGCAACATACTCCACTTCCACTGTAGACTAAGAGATGCAACTCTGCTTTTTACTCATCCATGAGACTAGTCTACCACCAAGGAAGAATGCACCACTGATTGTGCTCTTCCAGTCATCTACATTACCAACCGAATTAGCATCTATGAACACTTTCAAGCTGAAGTCCTTGCTATATGGATATCACAATCCATAGTCAACAGTTCCCTTCAGATACCTAAGAATCTGCTTGATTGCAACCAAGTGGGATTCTCTTGGACTTTTCTGGTTACTTGTAGTAATGCCAACTACATGTGCAATATCCGGTCTACTATGCACTAAATAATGCAACTTACCAATCATTGATCGATATTCCTTCTCATCAACCAGTGTGGAATCATCCTCTTTTGACAATTTGCAACCGGTCACCATCGGTGTACCAACCGGTTTGCTATCTTCCATGCCAAAGGTCTTCAACACCTCTTTGACATATTTGGACTGAGTGATAAAGATTCCATCCTTCATCTATTGAATCTATAGTCCAATGAAGAACTTAATCTCCCCTATGAGTGACATCTCAAACTCTTCCTTCATCTCATCAGTAAACTCATGACTCATCTTGTCATCACGACCAAAGATAATGTCATCAACAAATACCTCATAGATTAGGATCTAATCTCCTTCAAACTTCAAGTAGATATTGCTATCTTCACTTGTTCTCTCAAATCCAATATTCACAAGATGGGAATGTAGGCACTCATACCATACCCTAGGTGCTTGCTTTAGACCATATAAGGCTTTATGTAGCCTACATACCATGTCACTGTCTTCAGATAGGGAAAACCCATCTGGTTGCTCAATATACACCTCCTCTTCAAGTACACCATTTAGGAATGCAAATTTTACATCCATTTGATATACTTTGAAGCCTTTAAAAGCTGCATATGCAAGAAGCATACGAACTCCTTCCAATCTCGCTACAGGAGCAAAGGTTTCTCCATAGTCTTGTCCTTCTTCTTGAGTATATCCTTTGCACACCAATCTGGCTTTGTTCCTAATCATTGTGCCATCCTCATTCAACTTTTTTCTGAAGACCCATTTGGTACCAATGACATTTTTATGCTCTGGTCTAGGTACCAAGGACCATGTACTTTTTTTCTTTATCTGGTCAAGTTCCTCTTCCATTGCCTTGATCCAGTCTTCATCTTTATGAGCCTCTTTGAATGATTTAGGCTCGAATTATGAGATCATACATGAGTTTTCTCTAATATTTCTTCTTGTAAGGATTCCTGCATCCTTATCTCCTATTGTCTGCTTAGGATCATGATTCAGCTTGACATACCAAGGAATGGTCTTGACTGGTTCTTCTTGCTTTTCCACTTCATCCTCATCTTCATTAGTATCAGCATTCACCAGTTCAGGAACACTATTACTGGTACTTGGTTGACTGACAACCTGTTCCTAGAAGGTTACAACCGTGTTCATTTATAGCTTGCTCACTACTAGTTTCCTTAGTTTTCTCAAAGGATTCATCAACTCTTACATTGATACTTTCCATAATTCTTTGAGTCCTATTGTTGTAACACTTGAGAGCTTTACTCTTAGTGGAATATCCTAGGAATATTCCCTCATCGCATTTAGCTTCAAATTTGCCTTGATGTTCACTCATCTTGATGTAACATTTGCTACCAAATACCCTAAAGTAGCTAACCACAAGTGTCTTACCGGTCCAATACTCATAAGGAGTTTTATCCTTACCTTTCTTGATGAGTACCCGGTTCATTGTGTAGACTGCAGTGCTCACCACTTCTCTCCAAAAGGTGTGAGCTACCTTTCCTTGAATCAACATGGTTCTAGCTGCTTCAACCACAATCTGGTTATTCCTCTCTACTAGGCCATTCTGCTATGGAGTCTGGGGGGCAGATAGTTGCCTCTTGATGCCAAATTCTTCACAATACTTGTTGAATTCATCGAAAGTGAATTCCCCTCTTTGATCAGTTTTGAGACACTTGATCCTTTTATCGCTTTCCTTCTCCACTAATGCTCTGAAAGCTTTGAACTTCACAAAGGCTTCAGACTTGTCTTTCAAGAATGTGACCCACATCATTCTTGAGCAGTCATCAGTGAGAATCATGAAGTACCTATCACCCTACACACTTCTAGTTTTCATAGGACCACACAAATCAGTATGCACAAGATCAAGCAAGTTGTCAGCAGTTAAATATTTACCTTTAAAGGTTGAGGAAGACATTTTCCCCAATTGACACTCTCTACACAATGTATTATCTGGTTTGCTCAGCACTGGCAACGCTCTAACTGCCTTGATCTTACTAGCCTTCACAATGTTATCAAAGTTTACATGGTAGAGTCTCCTATTGCATATCTAGCTATCATCAAACTTAGCCATAAGACATGTACTTATATTTGCATTAAGATGAAATAGGTTACCTTTGGTCTGCATGCCAGTGGCCACCAATTCACCATCTTTTCCTTTGATTTTGCAAACTCCATTCTTGAATTCCAAAGTGAGGCCACTGTCATTCAGCTAGGCAACACTTAGAAGGTTGTGTCTGAGACCATCAACCCAGTACACATTGTCAGCACTACTCTTTCCATTCAAAGAGATGGACCCTCTGCCTTTGACCATGCATGGTGCATCATTGCCAAAGTGAACCACACCTCCATCATACTCCTCCAAGGATAGAAACTTACTCCGGTCACCAGTCATATGGTGAGAACAACCACTGTCAATGATCCACTCATTGGAATTATCAAACTGGGAGACAAGAGTCTTCTTGTCTGACACATCTTCTTTGAGAGTAACAAACATAATATCTTCATTTTCTTCATCTTTTGATTCTTCATCCATGACACCTTCATCAACTGCCACAAAATAGTTTCTCTAGTTTCCTCCTTTGAATTTCTTGAACCTTTCTGGTTTGTCCTTGTTATCGCCATTAGGACAGTTTATAGCAATATGTCCTATCCGGTTACAAGAAAAGCATTTCAAAGGTAGCTTACCTTTATATTTACCGGTTCCTTTAGGAAGCTTCCTGGCAAGGAGAGCTTCAAATACGATCAGAATCTCCTCATCATTCATTTCTCTACTCTGTCTAGGTTCACCACTAGTGCTAGCTTCTTTTCCTTTTCTGGATGGTATAGCAGAGGCTTTAAATTCTGATTCAGTCTTTTGAACACTGCCATCAAAACTATTTAGCTCATAGGCTATCAACTTGGCTATGATGGAGTCCAAGGATACCTTAGTCTTGTCTATTGATCTCAGCTCCTGAATAGCAGCAACCCTTATTGCATAGACTGGCAATAGGGATCTCAGGACTTTGCTTACCACAATGGAATCTTCTATTTTACTACCTGCACTCTTGATTTCTCCAACAACTATTTTGATTATTATTCCATACTACTAAATGGTCTCACCTTCAACCATCTGCATATCTTCAAACTTCCCTCTCAGGCTTTCTTCCTTAGCCTATTTTACATGTTCATCACCACCATAGATATTTTCAAGAGCATCCCATACCTCTTTGGGATTTACCTTGTCCTAAACATCAATAAACTCAATGTCAGATAGACTACTAATAAGGGCTTCCATGACTTGCCCATTTTCTTGTATCTCTCTCTTTTGGTCATCGGTGAGAGTACCGGTAGGGACAACATAGACATTCTCAACATAACTCCAGTGTTGAGCACCCATGCTTCTGATGAATATCTTCATCCTATCTTTCCATATACCAAAATTTTCCCTATTAAACTTTGAACCTTCCATCTTCATCATTTGACTGGGATCTTTACCTCAAGCGGTTAAGCTTAAAACACAGAGGACCTGGAGGAGGCTCTGATACCAATTGATAACTCAATGATGAACGAATAGTACCAAACTGGTACTGAGAGGGGGGGTGAATTAGTATAGATAAAAATACAGTCTGAAATCGGTTTGACAACAAATACTCCAAATGACTGTCAAACAGTGACACTCGTTGAAATAGAGTGCAACCGGTAAGACCCAGAACAACTAAAACAATCATAAACCGGTTACTCACTTAGATTTCCTCTTAGCTCAATACTATAGTACCATTACACCCTCATGTATGAACAGGTAAACTATCATCAGATCTTCACAATAGTTAGTTCAATATGTTTTATAGACAAGCATAAAACACAGAACCATCATATGCTTAACAGGCTGTAACAAAGCATCACAAGATAAAAGCATCACACATGACACACATATTTTCATGTGGAAACCCAACTGGGAAAAACCACGATGGGGATGAATACCCACAAGCTGCTTTTTGAACTCTTTAGAAGTCTGCTTTGTTAGGAGCCTTGTCCGGTTAAAGACATTACAATAGGTTTTGCTAGGAACCGATCCTGTTAGGGATCACCCGGTTAAGGGATGGCTACAATACCCGGTTAAGGGTTAAACCCGGTTAGGGTTACCTTGTTAGAGGATTTCAAGAGCTTAATAGCTAAAGGATCTCCAGAGCTCTATAGCTTCCTAGAACTCAATAACTTTGAGTTACCTTGTTAAGGGATTTGTATCAAGCTGGTTAAGGCTACCCTGTTAAGGGATTTCACAACTATTGAAGTGGTTAAAGATCAACAGGAATTACAATGATCTAGTAGCAGCACTCAATGCTAATGCAAATCCATTTTGGCTCCTCTTCACCTTCTACACATTCACTTGGTAGGTATCTCCTCTCTCCTTTGGTCTAGCAAGAATCATGTATCTCTTCCCTTGGATACACACATACAACTTTTTCCAAGAACTTTTGGAAGAAACACAACATCGACCTTATAGGAAACAGACATGTTGGTAGCAAAAACCCTAAACCCTAAGCCTGTTAGGTTAAGTAATTCAAACAGTTCAATCCTAACTATTGGATCATACTGCATTAAATGCAACAATCTTGAATAGATCTCAAGACATTCTCCATTGTCCATTATCCACCAATTTCATGGTGGCTGATAACCCATCACGCATTATCATCATTTAACAAACTTTACACATTCCCAAGGTGGATAGGGATAGTCTTCTTCATGCAAGATCCTTCATGCACACAAGGCTTACGTGGCAACATGATCTGTTCTCTATTATACTACTAACTCATCACACAAAGATTACTGGTTGAGCCATACAGGCTTGAAGCAATTCAACTAGAAACCCTGAAGTTGAGACTACTAACCAGTAGTCATACAATGCTTCCATGTGCTGGTTCATCTTGAACAAGCACACCACTTCACTTTGGCACAAATGCCGGTTCACAGTGTTATACCGATTCACACATATGCCGGTTCATACCTCTTCAACATATTGACATCAATGACAACATACTGGTTCACATAATGCCAACATGATGCTGGAAATGAAAATCTAAGACTCAGTCATGAAAATGATATGTTAAAGACAGATCTGATCCACTTGGAACATGATAAAAATGAACTCATGAGACAGAAGGATTTCTTGGAAAATGAGTTGGCTACTACAAATCAATATAAAGCGAAATTAAAGAAAAGTTCAGATGAACTTGATGATATGCTGAAAAATCAGAAACTTAATGGAGACACTAATGGACTTGGCTTTGACGTTGGTGAAAGCTCCGGTACTACAAACAATCATGATCACTATAAATCGGTAAGACAACCTAATGCCTACAAATTTAATGGGAAATGCTTTAATTGTAACAAGTATGGTCATAGAGAAAATCAGTGTAGATCTAGAAACTATCATAACACTAATGCACCCACCGGTCAATGTTCAAAATGCAACAAAATTGGTCATAATTCAGAAAACTGCAGAATGAATGTAAGATATTATGTTTGTGGAAGATTTGGACACTTATCTAATCAATGCAGAACACATACCGGCATAGGATATGGAAAGGCTATTCAGAAAAAACAACGTGACTTGTTATGCTTGTAACAAGATTGGACATATTACAAAATTTTGTAGAAGTAAGGCATCACCGACAAATAATAAAGGACCCAGTTTAAAAGGTAAAGAAAAGGTTGATGAGGTAAAGCAAGAATTTTCCAAAAAATGGATTAGAAAGAGAGATCAGAATGTTGATGAGACTATTCCTTCACTGGTAGAACAGAGTATCACTCCATCGGCAGGAGATTTTTCATCTAACTGAAAAAGAAACCTTTTGGGGGTATGGCAACTAATTGAGAATCATGCTAGTTTACCCTCGGTTGATGGTAATAAGATGAAGTGCTTCTTTATCAGTGGGCATTTATTGTGGTAGTTGAAGGAAAAGACATTATAAAGCAAGTGTTTTTCACCCTTTTTCAATCACCGAGCATTCAAATTTCCTAAGAGCATGAAAAACCCAAGAGAAGGCATCCACATCGAGAAGTGAAGCAAAATCTTTCAAGCATCCAAACCTAAAGGTAGATTAAGGTATTTATCAATGGCTTCCTCCTCTGCTCCCGAATTCATTGCAAACCCTATTGTTATTGAAGTGGTTAAATGCTCTAGGCCCGTATTCAAGATCATACCCAAAGTAGCGAAGCAAGATGATACCCTAGGTGCATTCTCTAAAATCCCTAAAGGAGTTGCATATGCAGAAGACCCTATGATATACATACATTGTCATATTGAGGAACTAGGTGTTGATGAAATCATGAATATGTATAAGACTCTCATTTATGATGAGAATGGTGTTGTGAAACCAGAACATAATATCATAGAAATCATAGCTTTTGTGGAAATACTTGATATTATGGATTTCCCTAAGGAAGTTGTGAGGATTGTACTCAGTAGAGTTCATGGAGAATTCTTTTGGCTTGATTCTATCCATAAGATCACTAGAAAAGTAGTAAAGGCAGTGACTCGCTTACCTTCCACTAGTAGTAGGCCTAACAAAACTAAGAAAGTTTCAAATAAAATTGTGATGACATTAACTGGTGCAACCCATGACAACAGATCCTTGAGAGTCAATGATGTGAAAGACATAAATGTCAGATTCATTAGCATGATACTGGGATACAAAACTACACATGCTAATAGATTGAACTCTGTTTCTAGTCTATGTATCAAGAGTGCTTATGATATGGTGAATAGTAATGCTAAGATAAATATATGTGAATGGTTGAAGGATGAATTGATTGATAATATGAAGAAAATTAAAGGTGATTAGAAAGGTACTTTTAGATTTGGTAATCTACTTGTGTGCCTAATGCTATATATTACAAAGGAAGTTCCCGGTATAGGCAAGAAAGAATTTGGTTTTGACATATCAGTAGGTAAACAACTATTGGATATCTTTTCTAGCATGAGAACAAATGGGGAAAACAATATAATTGAATATATCCAAGCATTTAAGGCTAGAATGAAGACTAAGGGAAGGCTACCTTAGAACATTGTTGACAAATATCAGAAAGAAATTTGTTTTGTTATTAAGAAAGATGAAATCTGGATGGAGGTAGTGGTTTCTAGAACTATTTGGGTGACAAAAATGGGTTATGAGGCTGATGTAAACATAATTGAGACATATGCCAAAGCCCTACTTGAAGCCTCTAGAGAACCTAAAGAGAAAATATTTGGTAGTGCTGAAACCATTGAAAGCAAAGTTCAAACACTTAAATGAAGGAAGAAAAGAGAGAAATATATAAGAAAAGAAACTAAACAGGTGAAAGAGATCAGGGAAAATGTATTGAATATCACTGGTATTAAGGAAAGGGACTTGGAAGGGTTACAATCGGAAGCTCACCTCTCACCGGTTGGAACTTCATCTGATAGTGAAATACCAGCTGATTTAAAGAGAGTAGTAAGGAAAATAAAACCTTCACCGACACCCTCCTGCACCAAAGAAAACAAGAAAGAAACAACATGCTGTAAGGCCTCCAACAAAGAAAATGACAACAAGGAAGAAGAAGGAAAAATAGGTTATCCCTCCTTTAGACAATCTTCTTAATGAAATAATGGATGATGGAAACTTGTCTAATGTTAGTAAACTGTATGATATTTTTTAAATGAGGAAAAGGAAAGCATAGAAAATAGTATCATTCTACACCTACATATCTATAAGGAATTTTTGATAGAGTTTGTAGATGAGCTGCCCAGTGACTTGTATAGATGACTTGATGCCAAGAGGCTAGCTATTATGGAATTGGATAAGAAAATAAAAGTTGAAAAGATACTTGTTGTACACCTTGTTAAATCAGTAGAAGAAATTGATGAGCTAATAAGTGAGGCTAATGGGACAGTATTTTCCAATGGTCACCGACATGTATCTTTAATGAAATCACTGAAGAGACAATAGATAAATGGGATATCTTCTTTGTGGAGAAAGAGAAGCAAGAAGAACTCAATAGACCCAAAACATTTAAGGTCTATCAAAAGGATAAGGATAAAGGTAAAGGCAAGGGAGGTGGACTACCCAACATTAAAGTAACAGACAATTTGCCACCACCTCCATCTATTGCTTCACTGGTTGAAATTGGTGACACACCGACAACTGAGGATATGGAGACTATAGATGAGGATACAAATCCTGATTCTGAAGTTTTATACACAATGAATATTGATACACAAGAGGTCAATATTGTGGTTGATAAGGAAACCACTGGTGAGAAGAAAGATGTGGCTACTGAGCCACCAGTTGATAATGTTGCAGTTGAAACACCAATTGATAACATTGAGATTGGGGTTGAGACTAAACTTGAGCAAACTGATCAATCAGTTGATCCCCTGGCTACTGGCATGGATATTGACAATACCATTAATACAAACATTGAAAAACCTAGAGAGTTAGAGCAACTGGCTGATAACACAGAGAAACCAGTTGAGATACCGAAAGTGGATAGTATAGAGGTGCATACTGAGAAACTGGTAGTGAATACCATTGAGACATCATCAGAGAAACCGACAGTAGAGAGCACAGTGAAACCCACTGAGGTATAGGTTTAGAAATAAGAAGAGAATAAGGTTGAGTCATAGGTTTATACAGAGACAATGTCACTGGAAACAGCTGAGAAGCCTAAGCCTTTGTTGATAGAAATGTAGACACAAACTGACCTACCAGAGGTCAATACAAGAAAAGAGGTCACTCACACCGGCGGAATGCAAATTGTTAAGATAGTTGGACAATCATCTGGTTCTTCCATGACAAAATTTAGACCAACTAATGTAACAGAGGTACTATTGGATTCAATTAAGATAATCACAAAGTGTAATTCACTAGCATATAAGGCTATTGATGATACCATTCCTATTCTAAAATTGATTGCACCCAAGTGCAATGTGGAAAATAAAGATTCTTTAAGTCAATTAGATAAATTGTCTAAGTATATCACCAGTAACATATTGACAGTTGAACAAATAAATGAGGAGACATTTAGAGAGAAAATGAATAAGAAAAAAGAGAAATTCTTTGATGAGACAATAAAGAAGTGCATGGGACACATTGACACCCTCCTACCAGCGCTAAGCAAAACAATAATGGAGTTTAAGGAATTGTATAGAGACACATGTAAGACAAATCTTTTGACAATATATATTGATAAGGAGATTAGTAAAGTACAGAAAGAAATAAATGATATAGTTGACAACATCATTGGCTCCTCTGAACCAATATTAGTTATAGAGCAGGAGATAACAAGTTTTGAGGAGAAACTTGAGAAATTGGAGAAGGAAAAGGAAAGAATAAAAGGAAAGGCAAAATAACTTAAATGTAGACTCGGTCCCAAATTGGATTACCTCATCTCTTTAAGGAAAGAGATATCAAAGGCACTTGTTCAAGAACTGAAGACACTAGAAGAGAAAATGCATCACCTCACAGGTACAATTCAAAGAATAGAGGCAGCATTGAAGGACAGTGACAGGTTCACTAAGAGCCTAAATTTTGTATTAGTAGACCTTTTTCAGATTGTAACCAACTGGTTACAGGGTTCTAGCTGATAACTACACTCAATTGACATTTTGACAACCTTTACCATTGATGTCAAAGGGGGAGTAGTAGAGAAGAGAAAAATCCAATGACTTAGAGATCGTCTGCTCAGGGGGAGCACAAAGTTTTGGTAAGATTTTTGGACTTCAATTTTTTGATACAATTTTGAATTTTTCTCATGGGTGTTGCCATCAATGCCAAAGGGAGATTGTTGGCATTGCACAATCAAATGAGAATTGTAGATGATTGAAGGTATTGTCATTGATGGAAACCTTGCAATCCTATGGCACTAGCACCGACAAATGCTACATGGGCAGATAGTTCATCGGTAGTGACAAAGATGATTACCGACACCCCAGCTGACAGGATTTTGATTATTGTATTTTATATTTAATTGTAATATCTTTTTGTAAGCCGAAAAGGCCTATTGTAATAAGACTCATATAAGTATGAGATCTTGTAGATCATTTTAGATGTAGACATGGGAAGATTATTGCAGAAGTAATGTGCGAATATTAAGGCAGATTTTGTTCAAGGGTTTATGGTTATTGTATTAGCTTAAACCGGTACTAAACTTGGCATAGCAGATGCTGAACTAAAGCAATACATTATATTGGATTTCCATAATCCATTTTGTAAGTCAGTGAGACTTCCTTTTGTAATTGAGTAGTGAGCTCTAGGCAGTTGGCCTTCCTGCATGTGCAGGCACCCCTATTGTAAGTAATATCCATTCATTGCCCAGTGAGTGAATATTATGGGTCACAAATCCCACTGAGGTTTTTCCCACACCAGGTATCCTCACCAAAAATATTATGTTATGGTGTGCTTTCTATGTTGTGTTTATTGTTCATATTAACTGCATTAATTCTTGTTTACCAATACACTATTTTGGAATGCAATTTATTTAATAAGGTCAGAAAATTTGTTAACTGGTTGGATACTAATTCAACCCCCCTCTTAGTATCTTTAGGAATCCTAACAAAATTATGTGAAGTTGTTGAATCCTTGGAATGTATATTGTTTTTTGACAGAGCTGGTAATTGATTTTAAAAGGACAAAATTTAGATCTATTTCTCTCCAATGTACAATTCTATCATATTTTGAATGAAATAAATCAAGGGTTTCTTTTCATTCAGCTCATTGTTGTGGTGTGTGTAATTTCTATTTCATGCTTTAATCTAACATATTAATTAAAATGATTGAATAGAATTATAGATTGATAGGACTTATGTAGGGATTTCGATAAGAATTTTTAGGTTTGGTTTCAAATGGGATTTATTTTAAGGCAATAATATCTTAGAGCTATATACTAGGGTAACTTTTTGTCACATATCACTATGCACTCTATGAATCCAATCTCCCAATGGGATAAGACACTGATCTAGGCTAAATACTGCTCTTGTTATCATTATTTTGCATGAATCATGTTTGGCTTGATATTTCTTGATAAATAATAAATGTCTTTTCATTTTTATATATGGTTGTTGTCATCTCATACTCCAATTCATTGAGGATCAATGCAGAACTAGCCATTCTTGCAACAATCTCCCTTTATGTTGAGCCTTTTTATATGAGACTATCTTCTTTGTTGTAGCATTATTTGCAATTGTGGTGTAGAGTTTGTAAATTCACTAAGGGATCACCCTCTCGGGTTTCACAGAGCCCAAAGTGAAGAAGGATTTGTCAGGATCCTTGTCAGTTGGTCCAAGTCCTGGAAATTATTGAGTATTGGAGTTGGTTCCCTATAGATGATTGAAAGATAAACTTGATTGCTGCATTAGATAGCATAAATATTGTTTGGAAACCAATAGGATGTATCATATCAAGCAACAGTGGAAGACAAGTATGTATGTGATGATAGTAGCTGTGGAAGATATGTATGCATGTGATTGGTGCAAGAGCACCTAATTGGTTATATGCCTCAATGAGGCCAAGTTGAGTCTTTCATATTTTGTCTAGGTCATAAGGTCATGAATAAGGTGTAATAAACCATTTCTAATGGATTTGTGTTAGGTTTGTGTGTTTGAAAGTCTTTTGGTGTCATTACTCTAAAAAAATTGTCGAAAGTCCTAGTTATGTTGTCATGAGGACTCCAAGAGGTAATAAGCCTTCCATGGAATTATTGTTGATGTAATTAGGATGGTATTCATGTTTTAATAATTTTAAAGTCATTTTAAGCATATATGCAAATTTTGGAGTCCTTATGCATCAAAATACAAAAGTTGTCAAAATGTCAATAACACAGAAGGAAAATTGCAATTATGCCTCCAACTGTCATAAGAGGTTTGAAATTAAGTTTTGGTCAATTAAATGGTTGGTTGAGTCTATAAAAATATGTAAAACCTTAGTGGAGGGGTTGATGATGATTGTATGGTGAAAAGAATCAATAAACTTGGAGATTTTTGCACTTTTATGAGTTTTACCACGTAGCAGTCTGATTTTGAGCATTTCTCAACATCTAAAATCATTCATCCGCTTGGAAAACCTAGTGGATACTGATAATGAATGAATATAATTTAATTTCTCTTTTTTGGCATTTTATTTCATTGACTTTTGAGAGATGTCTTAATTTTTGTAAATACTGTCAAAAACCCTACCTAGGGTTGATAGTGACCAAATAAAATGTAGAACTTTGATTGTAGACATTGTAAAATCCCCAAAATGGGTGGAGACCTGTAAAATGTTATGCTCTTTCATTTTTGTAAGGTTGCAGGACTTCATGCTTGATTTTGCAAATGCAAAATTGGTGTCAAAATGCTGGTTGACAGTGCCACAGTCTAAGACACAGTAAACTCATGGAGTTTTGGGTGGTGTATTGGGTTTAAAGGTCTTGGGTAGTCTTGTAGAGGAAGTGGGTGTGTGTAAGAGGGTTTTACACATGCTCCAAGTGGTTGATACCCCAAAGAACAAAGAAAATAAAAAATATTTTATGACTGTCCTTAATCTAATGAAGACTGTCACAGTTTGACAGTGGAATAAAATCCTATTCTTTGCAAGGTAGAAAGTTGGTTGATGTTGAGTTTGATGTTAGAAGAAAGGAATGGAGGGGTCCTTCAATAATACTTGTTAGTGTTCGGAGTTCTAGGAATGGAGAATGATCCTTGTTATGTGTCTGTCCCAGGCCTATGTGACTATCACAAAGGGACAACGTTGCAACAGTGAGACTTCTTTTGTACTTTGGGAGGTTGCGAGAGTACAAACCTTTTTACTGCATGTTGAGAACCCTTTCTAGGGATGTCTAGGGTGTATATGTGTTGGGAGTATTCATTGTATGATAAGAATGGAGAATGGAGGTCCTAATTGAGAATGTACTAGGGTGAGTGATTAGCAGGGGGTCTTATGGTGTTGGAATGTTGGAGGACTTGGATTCAAGTTCATACATGAGTGGGTTTTATTTGGATGTATTGTTACCTTGTGAGTACTATTAACCTTGTGAGGGTTTAAAGGGTTAACACCTAATTGAATAGGTGAGTTGGGAGAAAGATCTCCCTTATCAATTGAGTTTTTTGGATGCTCTGCATCAGTGGTATTGAGCAATGAAGTATGTATGGATTATTGGAATTGTTTCCAGAAGATCCCTTGCCTTGAAATCTAGTGATTTGCTAGTCATGGTTGGGTTTTTCCTTTGGTATCAAGTGTTGGTATTAGTTGTGATAGTTGCATTGCTATCCATATGTTTGTATTGCAATATGCTCTATGATTTTATGTTCCAGAATCTATAGTATTTATATTTTGGAGATGGAAACAGACCTTTGTCTTAGAAATTGAAGCGTGTGTTCTGATAATTAAAAGGAAGTGTGTAGAAGATTAGTGAAGGCCGACTTGGTTATCTATTTTTGGTTAGGGCATGTTGATCTGAGCAATACATTATTGTATAAATATTTTATGCTTGTCTGAAATGTCATCTCAATGTATGTGGTTACTGGTGATACATATATATACATGTATTTTGTGACTCAGTGAGTATAATGTAAGTGAGAGAGTAGAGTGAGTAGAAAAGTGTGATGTGGGAAGTGTGGCATGTGTACAAGAGAAGAGAAAAGGTATGTGAGTAGCAGATGTGTGATGTGTGTAAGAGAAAAGATGTGTAAGTGTGGATAGTGCGAGTGTAGTGACAATGTTGTAGTAATCCCTTACCAAATCTACTACAAGTAGTTGTGTTGATAGGTTGGAGAAAGTGTTGTAGACATCCCTTACTAGATCTGCTGTAAGTTTGTTTTTTTCTACTTGAGCTTATCTTGGAACTAACTTCATGCATTTGGAGATGCAATTTTCCTCAATTCTTTTATTTCTATTGCAATGAGCATTCTGATAGTAACTCATGTTGTTATCAGGCAGTTTTGTAAACACCATATAACTAGTTATATTATCTTGAGAGTTAACCCTCTTTGTGGTTTTCCCCATTTGGGTTTTACATATATAAAAATTTGGTGTCTATCTTGTGATTATGTTTTCCATTTATTCTGCATTTGTTGTTTCATGTTGATGGGATTAATTGCTAAGGTTAAAATAAGTGGAATGTTTTTATTGTTGTGGGAATAATGATTCACCCATCCCTCTTAGTATTCCAGTCTATTCAACCATTCAACATTTGGTATCAAAGTCTCATCCCTTATTTGCTAGCTTAATTGCTTGAGGGAGATCCTTGTTAGTTGAATCATGGCATCGTTGAGTATGACCAAAGAATAAAATTTGGATGAAGAATTAAAGACATCTTGAAGATTTGGAAAGTGTGGAATTTGAAAATGAGGAATTGAAATAAAACATCAAAGAAGCAAATGAGTGTGTAGTGAAACTGTGGGGACAAATCCAAAAGTTCAAGTTGAGATATAAGGAGGTTAATAATAAGTTGAAGTAGGCGAATGAAACCATCAAAGATCTGATGCTAAAAATTGAGGAAAAGAACAAAGTGGAAGAAACTCTAAAAGATTCAATTAAACTAAAGATTGAAAAATATGAGAAGCTAGAACAAGAAGTAAAGAAGATGAAGGCAGAAACTAAAGCTCATAAAAGAAACAAACTACTAGATGACTTGATTAACATGCATAAACCTCATGAAGACAATAATGGACTAGGATTTCAAATTGGTGAATGTTCAAATCAGAATGACAAAGACAAAGGCAAGGAAGTTAAGCTAGAAGTAGAGAGGAAACTTGAAGATACAAGCAATATCCAGAATCAGAAATCTACTACAAGAAGATCACCAATACCTCAACTGCAATAATTTTTTTCATAAGGCTATAAAATGTAGAAGCATGAAGGAACTAAACACTCGATGTTTCAATTGCAAGAAGTTTGGTCATAAAGCAAGTTACTGTAGGAGTCATATTATGAATCAAAATTGTTATCCAGTTGGAGTGAATGGGATGAATAGTTATAGGACATTTCATGGCTATTGTCATCTATGCAACAATTATGGTCATAAAGATAATTAGTGCAGATCTAGAAAACACTTGGTGAATTCTGTGCAAAGGAACACCAAATGTTATAAGTACAAACAAACCAAAAATTATGCTATTAAGTGCAAAAATATGGTTGATGTGGAGAAGTCTAAGGAGAAGAATGTGGTCAAGACTTGTTAATCTAAGAAAAAAGAAGTCATGGTTTGGAGAAAGGAGGTAAATAATGCAAAAAAAACTTGATGTACCAAAATCTGGTGCAGGCATCTCTTCCTTCAATAACTAAGCTTGTTGCTTTGGCTCAGGGGGAGTTTTCTCAAGGAAATATTTTTGGTGAAGATGTTGACAAGACACTCTTTTTGGCAGGTAAACCCTAGAAGTAATTGACAAGATAAACATAGAATTTTAAAATTATTTTCTATATTATGCAAAGAAAGGACAGCAAGGAGAAAAAAAGTAGCTAAAGAGAAAGAGCAGAGCAAGAGTTCACATTATGGAATCCAAGATGATCGTCACGGAATTGAGCAGCAAAGAATTTCAATATCTGGAAAAGGTATGGCTGGATGAATTTGATAATGAAAAGATCAGGAAGAAAGAAAGCAATTTGAATGAGGCAAACATACAAAGGATTAAAGAGTTAGGGTAGAAAGGATTGGATCTATGGATCGAATTTCCCTGGTTTGATAACGAGGGTTTGATCAAGCTTATCTTGACTTGTGTACAAAATGATTGCATCATGTTGAACAAACCCTATCCAATCTCTAAGGACACTATTTCAGTAATTACTGGACTATGTGACAAAGGAACTATTTCGGTAAAGAAGATTATGAATAACAAGGAAGTTGAAACCCTAACCGAAGTGACGAGAGATCAAAGAGAGCTGTTGATTGAAAAAATGTTAATCATGTGGTAAGGTATGTTACGTATTGAATCTCTTACAAAATTTACTTAAAAATAGGGAAGGTTCTACCTTAGTTATTGCTATATTTGTTGCACATAAGCTTGTTATGGAAGATGCAGTTTTTGATTTGTGTGAATTATTGAGGAGTCACTTGTTAGAGAATATTAACATGACAAAGAATGAAGGCTACCCATTTCGGTTTGGTTCTTTACTTGTATGCTTAGCAATGTATTTTCTAAGATCTCCGTCATTGAAGGAAAATATGTTATGGAAGTCTCAAGTTCTGATTGCAAATCATATTTATCAATATCTAAAGTGTTTGGAGAATAAAGATGAAGCATGTGAAGGTTAATTTCAGACATTTCATGAGGTTTGGATTATTGGTTCGGTATCCCCTATTACCAGTTCTACTAAGGAGAGTCTTCTTTGGAAAGAGAAAGCTAAAGGATACTCTAAAACCTAAGAAGCAGAAGCAAGAGAAAAAACAAAAAGATGTCATTGAAATAGATGATGTAGAATCTCATGTGGCTAAAGAGAAGATGGTTGTTGTAGATAAAGGAGAAGATGTTCCAAGGTCAGATGTGGATGAGCCATATAGATTTAAAAATTTGTTGAAAATCCTTGAAGATACAGATGACATAAAGAAAATTAGTGATATGTGGCTTAAGTCTATTGAGTAGGACACAACTGAAAGAGTGCTAGTGGATCATTTTCTCTAGAGTAGCATTGCAATTGAAGATGTTGGTGATGCCCTTACAAAATCTTTATTTGAATAGTTTAGACAACATCTATTTTCCTCACCAAAACAAGATGATTAAGTGGATGATATGTAGAATATTTTGGAAAAATGCAATGATGATCAGAGGACTTTGATTGAATGCATTAGTGAAATGAAGGAATGTATTGATAGAGTCAGCAAAGTATACAAGTATTGTCTTCAATGGTTGGTTGCTATGGAAAATTTCTAGGTAAAATTTGAGTCAATTCAATCTAAATTCGACTCTATTGGGAAAACGTTTGATTTTCTGAATGATGAAGATGGTATTCAGAGGAAAAAGATAGATTCTTTGCAAGTTGAGTTGTTATCACTTCAAAGATAGAAAGAAGACATTGTGAATATTTTCTAGAAAGTGAAAGAAATTGTTGAAGCCAAATTATAACATTTTTTAGGACTTCTTAAAGATCCAGTTGAATATTAGTAGAATCCATCCATTTCGGATAATATATCTCATGCTAATAATCTATTGGTTGAAACCATAATCATTTTGGTGAGTATCAAACTAACAATGAATTCCTGGAAGGTTCTCCATCAGGAACTTATTAAAGAGAAATACAAGTGGATTTTTCAGATGAAGAGAAGTTAAGAATTCCTTTTGGTTGATACACAATTTTAATATCCTCTTTTTTTGTTGATTGAATGCACTCTTTGTCCTTGATGTCAAAGGGAGAGAAAGGTAAAGGGAGAAAGGGAGAAAGGGAGAAATGGAGATATGAGTGATATGAGTAAGGGGGAGATATATTTAGTATTGTGCAGATATATATGCGAAAATGTTTACGTTTTTTATTTTTGAGATTTTTCTTTCTGATATGTTTTTCCATCAATGACAAAGGGGGAATATTGTTAGATTTGTGTGAATTTTGTCATTGATGTCAAACCCCATGATCTAGTTAGGAATGGATGTAGCATATTGAGTAGCAGTGGAAGACATGTATGTATGTGATGATGCACAATAGTGGAAGATAGGTATGTATGTAATATTGAGCAACAAATTATGTATGGATTAATGGAATTCTTTTTGAAAGATCCTTTGCTCTAGAATCTAGTGTTTTTCTAGTCATGGTTGAGTTTTTCCTTTAGTATCAAGTGGGTAATAGTTGTGACAGTTGCATTGCTATCCGGATGTTTGTATTGCAATATTCTCTATAAGTTCTATGTTCTGAAATCTATAGTATTCACATTTTGGAGATGGAAGTTGATATGCTTGGAACTCGTGTCTATGAGTCCATGTCTATGTTGGCATTATGTGAATCGGTATGTGGACATAATGACATTGTATGTTGTCATTGATATCAATATGTTGAAAAGGTATGAACTGGCATATGTGAGAACCGGTACCGGCATTTGTGACAAAGTGAAGCGGTGTGCTTGTTCAAGGTGAACCGGCATATGGTTATGGGAACTGGCACATGGAAGCGTTGTATGACTACCGGTTGGTAGTCTCAACTTTAGGGTTTTTGGTTGAAGTGCTTCAAGTCTGTATGGCTCAACCGGTGATCTTTGTGTAATGAGTAAGAGGTATAACAAAGAACAGATCATGTTGCCATGTTAGCCTTGTGCGCATGAAGGATCTTGCATGAAGAAGACTATCCCTATCTACCTCGGGAATGTGCGAAGTTTGTAAAAAGTGAAAATGTGTGATGGATTATCAACCGCCATGAAATTGGTGGATAATGAACGATGGAGAATGTCTTGAGATTTATTCAAAGATCTACTGCATTTCATATAATATGATCAATGGTCAGGATTGAACTATTTGAATTCCTTAACCTGGTAGGTCTAGGGTTTAGGGTTTATGCTACTGACCTATCTATTGTCCTATAAGGTCAATGTTGTGATTCTTTCAGAGGTTGCTGGGAAAAGTTGTGTGTGAGTATCCAAGAGAAGGGATATGAGATCCTTGCCAAACTAGAGGAGAGAAGTGATACCTGTAGAGTGTAAGTGTAGAAGGTGAAGAGGAGCTTAAGCGGATCTGCATTGGCATTGAGTGTTGTTACCAGATCATTGTAATACCTATTGATCTCTAACCACCTCAACAGTTGGAAAATCCCCTAATAGGGTAGGCTTAACCGACTTGCTGTAAATCCCTTAATAGGGTAACTCAAAGTTATTGAGATCTGGAAAGCTAGAGAGCTTTGGAAATCCTTTAGCTATTGAGTTCTTAAAATCCTCTAACAAGGTACCCTTAACAGGGTTTAACACTTAACCGGGTATTGTAGCCATCCCTTAATTGGGTGATCTCTAACAAGATCTGTTCCTAGCAGAACCTTTTGTAATGTCTTTAACAGGACAAGTCTTCTAATAGAGCAGACTTCCAAAGAGTTCAACAACAAACTTGTGGGTATTCATCCCCACCGTGGTTTTTCCCAGTTGGGTTTCCACATGAAAAATATGTGTGTCATATGTGATGCTTTTATCTTGTGATGCTTTGTTATTTCCTATTAACCATATGATGGTTCTGTGTTTTATGCCTGTCAATAAAACATGTTGAACTAGCTATTGTGAAGATATGATGATAGATTACCTGTTCATGCATAAGGGTGAAATGGTAGTGTAGTTTTGAGTTGAGTGGAAAACTTAGTAAGTAACCGGTTTATGATTGTTTTATTTGTTTTGAGTTTTACTGGTTGCACTCTGTCTCAAACTGGTGTCATTGTTTGCCAATCATTTAGAGTAATTGTTGTTGAACCAGTTTAGGACTGTATTTTGTCTATACTGATTCACCCCCCCCTCTCTCAGTACCGGTTTGGTACTATTCATTCATCATTGAGTTATCAGTCTATGTGTTTGACAAACCTTTATTTTGGTAATTGAAGTGTGTGTTTCGGTAATTAAAAGGAAGTGTGTAGAAGATCAGTGAAGGTCGACTTGGTTATCTATTTTTGGTTAAGGCATATTTGAGTGGCGTTTTGATCCAATCAATGCATTATTGTATAAACTTTTATGCTTGGCCGACATATCATCTTGGTGTATGTTCTTACCAGTGATACATACATACATAAAATACACACACACACACACACACACACACATGTATATTGTGACTCGGTGAGTGTAATGTAAGTGAGAGAGAAAAGTGAGTATAAAAGTGTGATGTGGGAAGTGTGGCATGTGTACAAGAGAAGAGAGAAAAGGTATGTGAATAGAAGATGTGTGATGTGTGTAAGAGAAAGGTATGTACAAGTATGGATAGTGTGAGTCTAATGATAGTGTTGTTGTAATCCCTTACCAGATTTGTTGCAAGCAGTTGTGTCGATAGGTTGGAGAAAGTGTTGCAAAGATTCCTTACCAGATTTGTCGTAAGTTGTTGTTTTGCTACCTGATCTTATCTTGGAACTGACTTCATGGATTTGAAGATGCAATTTCCCTGAGTTTGCTTATTTCTATTGTAGTGAGCATTTCAATAGTAAGTTGTGTAGTTATCAAAAAGTAAGCCAACCAATAGTGAGCCATGTTGGAGTAATAAGGTCATTTACTTAATTAATTAAATCATCTCAATTTAATAATTAAGTCACCTTTTACTTGATTTTCACTTAAGCTAAACTTAGGCCCATTAATAATTAATTAATTAGAAATTATTAATTACTCATCCTAGGGTTTTTAATTTTAGGTTTTGTTCTCGTTTTATAAGGATTGATCCCTTTTTAATTATTCATTATTGTATATACTTTTTTGCTTTCGGCTTTTAGAGCACCTTGTTTGTGTTTTAGTATCTCTTGTACATGACAGGTTATTTGCATGTAGGTGTTCACTGGGTTCTGTGAAGTTGTATTTCACAAATTTAACATGGTATCAGAGCTTCAAATCTGTCACTTCTTGTTCGTCTTTTGAGGGATCCCATCTTGAAAGCGAATATTTGGTGCATTTTCAGTCATTTTTTACCTCACCATTGAGTTTGAAATGCTCGAATTAGTCAAGATTGACCTTTTCTTTGTGAATTTTAGACTCATGATTTCAAATATGTGAGGGTTTGAAGATTTGGGATTTTCCAAATCTCAGGGGGTAACTCCAATTTCAGAGCATTTTGGACCCAAATGGACCTCTGCATTGTGCTCAGAAAGCTCGGGAACCTAGAAATCGACTATAAATTTGTCCATTTTGGCCTCCGTGACCTTTGACACAAATTTTTTATTTATTTTTGAGTTGTACAGGTCATATCATACGACTTTATAAAAAAATTTATTATTATTATTATTTTTCACTCCCACAAGCAGGCCCCGGAGGCCACCGACAGGCTTAGCCGCCATCAGCCCCATAGATTATGCCCATGGTCGCTTGGGCAGCCAAAAAAACTGTTAGTAGATTGCCTCATCTACTAGCCACTGACCCACTGCCATAGGCACTCCGGCGATGGCTAGCCATTGGCGGTCTACCACTGGTCCACCACCACCACCAACCATCCAACAGGAAGAGCCACCCAGTCTTTGCTAGAGGTTGCACCCTAGGCCATTTTTGTGATATCTTGAGCACACAATATTGAAATCGCACAAACGAGATATCGTCGGAAAGATGATCCTAAGCACAATCTAGAGGTGTAGGTTATTTTTCTAGATTTTTCTTTTTTGCTCCATTTATTGCTAGTCAAAGTCAAACCTTATTTTTTACACTTTCAGGGGCGTATCTTTTGCATACGGACTCCATTTTTTGCAAACGAATAGGCATTGGAAAGGTGTTTGAATTCTCTTTCCAGATCTGTAGTTTATTTCATTAGAGAATTTTCTAGGTATACAAAATAGTTAGAAGTATTTTTTTCTTTTTCATGCTTTCCAGCATTCCAATTTGTATTGGGGTTTGGTTTTTTGTGTTCTCAGGTTTTTTTTTCTTGCTTTCTATATATTCACATCAGAAATCAAAAACATCTATATTTTAACACATTTCAAAATCATAAACATCATGGTAGATACCTCCTCAAGTGACCATCTTACTCCACACAATTATCATACCTGGAAGGCAAATATGACTAGAATTCTCATGTCTAAGGGGTTATGGCCCTATTTGGATGAGAATCAACCTCTATTGAAATGTCCCTTTGAGGTTCTACAACACAGAAACATAATGTATGAGGCCATGGGTTTGATGTCTTTACATGTTACATACAATCTTCTTTTTCACTTGGAGGGTTGCACAACTCCTCGTGCTATATGGAATAAGTTTGATGATCTTTTTGGCACCGTTAATTAGTTCAGGGAACTTCAGACTAAGATAGAATTTACCCCCTTGACACCTGATTCATTTCCATCTATTGAGGATTTCTTGATGAAATTTAAATCACTACGATCATTGTTATAGTGTTGTGGTAAGAACAAAATAGACATCGAGTGTATATACCTGATTCTATTTAAGCATCAAGGATGATTCAGATATTCTTTTCTACCTTCTATTTCACCATGGATGTTTTGGGTCCATGATTTACCATGCCTACATTTGACTACGTAATCTATGATCGGTTGACACGAGAGTAGTCCAAGCTCACATAGTTGGATTCTCTCCCAAGATCAAAGAACCAAGCATTGGTAGTTGAAACATCTTAGGGGAAGCAAAAGAAGAAATAGAAGTCGAAGACAGATTCAACAAGTAGTGAAAGTTCCTCTAGGCCACCACCAAAGTCTAATTCTAAACCACAAATCAAACCTTAGAAGGGTAAATCTTATGAGTCTGGTGAGTCTTCCTCCAAGACTAAGAAGAAATCAGGTGAACCTGGCAGTTTTTATGGAAAGGAAGGCCATCCAATTTCTATGTGTGTGAAAAGTGGACCTGTATCTCTATCTGGAATACACAACACTTCAATTAAGTCATTAGATGCATGGTTAGTGAATCAATAATCAATGAATAATAAACCATTACAAAGCGACCCATTTCCTTCTAGTAGATGCGAGTTTAGATTGCTCTTAGATTGCTAAGCTATCCAATGACTAGACAACACCTAAACGAAGGATTTTTAATCTATATGAGCATGAATATGAGCTAAATGGATGCAAGATTAATCTAACATGATTTAAGCAATATATGAATATTTAAGCTAAATGATTTAAGCAATATGAAATAACTAATGTGCAATATCTCAATGCAAATTCTCAATGAACCTAGAGCAAAAACAACATAATAACAATATATTCTCCAAGATCCTTGAATGAGAGATGAGAGCCTAAATTTATAGAAAATTCAAAAAGAAACCAATGGTTGAGATCAAATTATGATGAGTGGTCAAGATTTTCCAAGAGGAAACACAATCAAAGTGAATTGATGTGATTGGATGCTTTTCTGAGTTTTAAAGAAAATTGAACTAAAATTAAGATAAAATCAGGAAAAAACTGATTTATTCTCTATTTCATTCAATTTTAATATTTAATTGTTTTATTTGCTCTCTTTGAGATTATTTATCAATTTATAATTTGTTTTTCAAGATTATCTCCAGTTTATTTCTTTTCTCAAATTTTAATTCTTTTTTGTCAATTAATTCCTTTTTTGATGATTTAATGGTAAATTGATTTATTTAATTAAATATACTAGGATATTTAATAAAATAAATAGGATAATTGTTTAAAAATGATTTACTTGGAATGATTTAATTAATTAAATAAATATTTAATTAAATTGGTTGATTAATTTGCCATGTGACATTGATGATTTTAGAAATTAATTATGTACTCAAGATTTATTTTAATTGCCTTTGGTTAGGACCTTGGTGATGTTGTCGAGATTAGGGGGCCTATGGTTTAGATGACCAATTTTAGGGTATTAATTTGGCCCTCTTTGAATTAATGTGCGAGCAATACGTTGGTTCAAAGAAAATTTGATGTCTAGGAGATACCAATTCTAAACTTGGTTGATCACGAACCAGATGAAGAACAAGGTGTTTAGCTTGATTTAAAGCGATGAAGTTGAACAGAGTTGATTAAAGCAAAACTGGTCCCGAACTTGATTGAACTATGACCGATGAAGAGAAAAGATACCAAACCTGAACTTGATTGATCAAGAAGCGGATCTTACTGATCTAGAACTTGATTGAACTAGACTCATTGAGTGAAGAGAAAACCGATCTTGATCAATTTGAACTTGATTGATCAAGATATGATGAGCAAAGATAAACTGTCCAGCTTGATTTGATGCGATGGAACTGAACACCTCGTTAGATTGAGAGTGTGATCAAAGATACTCTTTAAACCCTTGATTGAGTTTAAATGAATAATCAGCTTGATGAAAAGTGATGAAACCAATTAACATTAAGAGACTGATTCAGACAAAGACAATATTAGCTTGATATGAAGTGCTGAAACTGATATGCCCCTAGTGATTGTTTTGATGAAGCTTAGTTGCTCGACTTGTAATGAAGATTTTTTGAAAAAAAATCTCGACTTTGAGGTCATGAGTATGCCCCCTCAGGAGCGAAATCAAAAGATAGGGAGGGTACATGATTATAGGCAATTGTTGGCAATGATAATGATGTGAGAACGAATGATTTAGAGGAATATTTGAAAATTTAGCATTGATTGATGAGAAATTGAGTGCAAAATTGATTTGTAGAATAAGCAGTTGATGAAAGCGTTAAGTGGTCCAAATTTTGGAATTTGACTAGCAGAATGATCTTGAATTTCGATTTCTATCCCAAAAATGGATTCAAGATGGGCAAATTAGCTAAGGGTACAATTTTCATGTCCATCAGAGCAAGTTGAAAAATTAGGGTTTTGGCTATATATGGGATAAAAGTGTCATTTTTATTTCATTTTAACCCTCCAAGTTTGAAAATTCAAAAAGCCTTATGTAAAGAAAAATGGTGGATCCCACACATGAGCGTCGATTCAAGTGCCACAGATGATATAATCAATCTCAGAACTATGAACCAACGGTAAGCGATTGATCTTATGCCTATTAATCATTTCAAAATTGAATTTTTTTGTTGAGTTTTTCATGTTTTTGGCATGTTTAAGTCAGGAAATCTGATTTGTCATGCGAGACAGGATCCTATCTCATACGACAAATTGATTAAGTTTTTTTTATCATTTCAAGTTACTAGTTTTGTCGTTCTACATACACCCTTCTGTCATACGAGAACATTCAAAAGAGCCTATTTTGTCATCCTAGGGCTAGTCATGTGTCCTATCAGACTGTTTTGTCGTATGAGACCAATTCCTGACTCGTACGAGTTGTTGCATCTATGATGTTTTGTCCTTTGGAAAACAGTGAGTATTTTTGAAGGTGTAAACTTGAAATTTTGATTTTGCAGTTGATGACATTGGATTTGCATGATGTTTTGCTTCCTTTATAGGCTAATTTGGAATGTTTCTTGATGATCTTTTGTTTATTTTTGCAGGTTCAATTGCCCCATGTATTATTCAGACATGTATATCCACCGACCATGAAATTAGTCTATTAGTTATCAGATATAGACTGGGCCCATATTGATGCATGCAGATTGACTCATCCTCTCAGGTTGCATGATATCCATGTGAATCATGGTATGTTCACTGCATTAGTGGAGAGGTTTCATTCAGAGCATAATATATTTCATTTGCCAGATGGGGAGATGACCATTACTCCTGAGGAAGTATGCAGGATTCTCTGTATCCCTTTTGCTGGGGATAAGGTAGGTTATGATTCAACACAATGTCCTAGCCTTCTAGCCCTGAGGTAGGTATTTCATGATGCAGACATTCTGACAGGGTCGATCAATTGGGATGACATGATGACTAGATACAGTGAGGACTTTCCACTAGCTTCCATCTTGGCAGGTTTCATCGGTTGTTTTCTTATGCCAGACTAGGGACAACAGGGGTTTTTATTTGGATGGGGCAGGATGTTGGAGAGACTCATTGAGCACCCCCAGAAAATAGGATGGGGTTCATGTATATTGGCACACATGTATCGTGAGATGCATGAGATCGTCTATCAAGAGGGGAAGAGTATGGCTCTCGGGGTATTGATTTTTTAGGTATGGGCCTGGGAGCATCTCCCAACATGCAGGTCGATTGTCCATGAGGCCAGAGATCCACAACAACCCATAGTTTATAGATATGTTGGATATGTGATGCAAGCCCATTTGGGTAAGACCGATTATTGGAGACGACAGCTGGATGATCTTATAGTTGTCACATGGAGACCTTGCAGGGGTTTGGAGTCATGGGATGATTGGAGAGTTGTGCGCAGAGACCTATTCATGACCCAACCTCTTATTGGTAGATCAACGCAAGTAGTTGAGCATTTTGTTGTTACTCAAGTGATGAGGCAGTATGGCAGACCTCAGGGGATCTCGCAGGATTTTACAACATACGTGTGTTATGCAGATGAGGAGAGGCGGGGATGGGGACCAAAGATATCATACGCCTTGGGCATACAAGAGCTGACTGGGTTACAGCGGCTCAGGTTGGATTACCTGGATGATATTGCATATGCGGGGGTATTGCCTCAATATAGGGATTGGTTTCAACATCACCCTTTCCCGAGATTTACTGATCCAGCAAAGTAGGCACCTCACATAGAGGAGGTAGAGGATGATGCCCCTACATAGGGATATGGACATTGACAAAGGCAGGGACAAAGAGTCAAGGCTCCGAGGTGGGCAGTTGGTAATCCTGGTGCTAGTAGCAGGAGGGTACCATCTAGTGGTAGGCAACAAAAGAGAGGAGAGGGTAGATCCCTAGGGGCTGTTGGAGTGAGGCTGAGTGGAGTGAGGGCAGCAAAGGGTGGTGGAGAGGAGGAGAGAAATCCCTAAGACATGTTTGATAGAGGAGAGAGGAGTAGGGGGGAGTCAGAGGTAGAGATGGAGGTGGAGAGCCTGTGAGGGATCAGGGGGCCGACGTAGCATGGTTGATGAGAGCACACCTAGTGGGTTTGTAGTCACAGTTGACAATGGCACATACACAGCTGGCAGAGTGAGACTGATAGATAGTAGACCTTAGAGTAGAGAGAGATCGTCAGTTAGCTGAGCTCATAGAAGATCGTGATCATCGGGTAGCTGAGCATGATCGTCAGGAGGTGGAGCTCAAGGCAGAGCATGATCGTCAGGTCACAGTGATGAGGGAAGAGAAAGAAGCTCTTCAGCACAAGGTTCTTCATCAAATGAGTTGAATAGCCTATTATGTTACAGCTTACAGCATAGCAGTTCTAGTAGCATAGCAGGTTGTACTATACTCTCAGTATATGGCTTGATTGGAGGGAGCTCGGGCACCTCGATAGGATTCGAGTTAGCAGGCTCCACCTCCTCCACCACCTGGCGATGAGGGAGAGGCAGAGAGCTAGATCTTTTTGTGTAGCTCTTAGATTTTTTTGTAGACACACCCATTTTTTGTAGCCCTTATGATTCTTGCTCCAATGGGAGTTTGTATATGTCAGTTGACATCATTTTGTACCCTGAGACTTGATCATTATATATATACGAGATCTTGATTTGACTTTATTGTACTTGTGTCGATTGATTTATGAGATACTTTTATATATGCTTTATTCTATATGTATGTATATCTTTTCAATATAGATGAAGGAATGCAATATGGATATGGATGTTTGTTTTTGTTTCTTTTCATATGCAAATAAAATAGATGAAAATGAGTAATGCGAGTTTTTTTTCTATTTTTTCAATGCAATAAGATAAATGTAAATGAGTGATAATGAATGTATGAATCTATATAAAATGCTCATGTATGCAGCTAACATCTCAATACACAAGTACTCAATCAGAGAAATGATGAAGAAGAGACCACTTAGCTAAGAAATGATGAAGCTTCAAACTCTCATTTAGAAGATAAAGAGATCATTGTTACCATACTGAAATCACTCTAAATTCACAAAATGCAGAATGAAATGCAAGATGAGATGCAAAATACAATGCAACCTAAACCTAGTCATTGGATATGAAATGCTTAAGGTTCATCACTGAGCGTTTTACAACCATAGTAGGCAGATTAGAGTTCCTTTCTTTTCATGTGCAATATTAATTATCTTGTCTGCAATGACCCTTTTTCGTTCATATCCTTAGACAGCTTTCATAGGGACCCGTATTGCATGATAAATAAATTCCCTCAAAACAGACAAAGAAATGATGTGAACCTCCCTCTAGCATTCAAATAAGTGGAGTCGAGGTATGTGTGGTGATTTAACCTTGATGTGAAGGTTCTTATCATAGACACCCAGCTAATTTAGATGTTTCTAGATCATCGGAATCATTCCTACAAGTAGAAAACAAATAAAATATTATGCCCCCAATCCTTGCTCCTCTTAGTCAAGATAGACTTCCTCAAGTTACTCAGAGGGATAATAATTGAAAACCAATATAAAAGACAACACACAAAGCTAATTTTATGCATATCTCAAACTGTTTAGTGATTGTTTTTAGTAATGTTGTTTGCTTGTGTACTCAGTGACAAAACTCTTTAGTAGTCAAGAGATAGGTGACCGACTCGGAGTGGACGACCAGGTTTCATTGACGTAAATATGACTTGGTTGATACTACTTAGGACATGTAAATTACTTTGTCGATTATCCTAAGACTAGAACATTGATCAGTTTCAAGCCATGAGGGTTCCAACGAACCAGGATGTCACAAAAGCGACAAAAATATGTACAAGTGAAAGCAAAGATGCATGAAAGTGGGAATTCCAATGTTGCATTGATAGATGGAGTGATTGAGTACAAGAGGCATCTGTTTTCCAGGTTTTCACTTGCTTGGTAGAGATTCATTTTGTTTTTTTACCCAGATGCCTGTTTACCAGGTTTTCACCAAGGCATTTTCTCTCTTTTTCCTTTTTTTTTTCTTTTGTTTTTTGTTTTTTTGGGATTTCTTTAGGACTTTTTAGCTGCATAGGCTGCTGGAGTAGAGAATATTTAGGTGAATAATTTCTTTAAGTGGATGGTGTTGATCGGTTCATGGAGCTTTTCTCCTTACGATGTTGAGATTTGATAGGCACTAGAGCCAAAGGTTGTAGTAATGATGTAGGGACCCAACCAGTTGGGTTCAAACTTCCCTTTGTTGTCTTGAAACTATTGTTTCTTAGGATTTTCTCTCAAAACAAGGTCACCAACTCAAAATTCTCGTTATCAAACCTTTTTGTTATACCCTCTAGACATTCTCTTTTGATATGCTCTTAGATGATCAAACGCCACTTGCCGACATTCATCTAGCAATTTGAGTTCTTACAATCTAGCTATTATGTAGTCTTCATCAGTAACAAGACCTTGCAAAGAAACTCTTAGAGATGGTATTTCCACTTCAATAGGTAATACTACTTCAGACCCATACACCAAAGAAAAAGGTGTAGCCCCAGTAGGTGTTCTGATACTTGTTCTATAAGCCCACAGGGCAAGATTGAGTTGTAGATGCCAATCCTTTCCAAATTTATTTACTATTCTATGTAAGATAGTCAACAGATTCTTGTTAGATGCTTCAACTTGTCCATTACCTTGAGGGTAGTACATAGATGACTAGTGTTGTTTTATTTTGAATTTTTCATAGAGTTCATTTAGATCTTTGTTCTTGAACTGTCCTCCATTGTCAATTATAATGGATGAAGGTATACCATACCTGCAGATGATATAATTAAGGATGAACAGAGCTGCTTGTTTATTGGTTTCTTTGATGAGAGAAAGAGCTTCTATCCACTTAGTGAAGTACTCAGTGGCAGTTATGATAAACTTGTGTCCGTTAGATGATGCAGGATATATTTGGCCAATTAGATCAAACACCCACTGTTGAAAGGGCCAATGTGTAACAAAGGGTATGGATCCCTTGCTGGAGCGTATATAAGGTTCCCATGTAGCTGACACTTTTCACAAGTTTTAGCAATTTTTATAGCTTCTTTCTCTATGTCTGGCCAGTAGTAGCCAGCCCTTAGTAGTTTTCACGCTAAAGTTAGACCGTTTAAATGGGATCCACAAACACCTTCATGAACCTCAAATAATGCGCATTGGGACTCCTTAGTTTCTAGGCATCTAAGAAAAGTACTATCTAAACCTCGCCTAAGTAGGTCATTAGCAATGATGGCGTACCGTGATGCATTTTGGATTAGGTTTCTTTTTTCATTTTGGGAAAGATAGCAGGGACAACTTGGTCACGTAGGTAAGAGTAAATGTGGCTATAGTGAGATGATTCATGTTCAATAATAGAATAGACCATCTGGGACTTAGGAGAATCATAGGTAGGATAATGTAACTCTTCCACCAGGTATTCAAAGAAAAAATTAGATTCCTGTAGCTGTGGTATGGATGCCAAGGTGGCCATTGCATCCGCTGCTTTATTTGCTGATCTGGGGATCTGCTAAAATGAGACAAAGGTAGAGTATTTCTTAAGATCATCCACTATTCTCTTATAAGGCATTAGTTTCTCATCTCTTGTCTAATATAGATAATTGATTTGGTTGATAATGAGTTGAGAATCCCCATAGATGTGTAATTCTGCAATGTTGTTTGTGCAAGGGAAGAGAATCTTGTAATCTTTTGGGATTGAATATTTTTGAGGATTAATAAAAAGTATTTTGGCACCAGAACCGTGTTGAGTGAAAGACCCATCAAAGAACATCTTCCATGATTTTTGAGTAAGGTGCATGATTGATTCATTTAGAAATTCTATATGCAGAGGTTGAGTGTCTTCAAGTGGAGCATCAACAAGTTGGTTTGCAATAACTTGTCCTTTGATGGCTTTATGTTCCACATATTCAATACCAAATTCCATAAGAACCATGACCCATTTATCTAGTCTTGCTATGAGCATTTCTTTATTGAGAAGATATTTGAGTGGGTCAATCTTAGCTACCAGCTTAATAGAGTGTGCTAACACGTAGTGTCTTAATTTTTGTGAAGCAAAGACTAATGCCAGGCAGGCCTTTTCTATCATTGTATAGTTTATTTCATAAGACACCAATGTTCTACTGATATAATATATGGCTCTTTCTTTTTTATTCTCATCCTGTTGTGCTAGAAGTGCCCCCAATGAAGTATCTGTAGCTAATATGTATAGAATCAATGGCTTACCTTGAATCAGTGACATCAAAATGGGTGGATTAGAAAGATAATCTTTGATTTATTTTAGATGTTGTTCACAATCTTTATCCCAGTTGTATTGAACTCCTTTCCTTAATACCTTTGTGAAGGGTTGAGCTTTGTTTGCTAGCCGAGATATAAAGCCCATTATTGGTTGAAGATGTCCTTGTAAACTTCTCATTTGACTGATATTATTGGGTGGAGGCATTTCCATTATAGCTTGGACCTTTTTAGGGTCAACCTCAATTCATTTCTTTGAAATTATGTAACCAAGCAATTTCCTTGATGTTACTCTGAATGAACACTTTTTAGGATTTAACCAGAGCTTGAATCTTTCCATTCTATCTAGTATGAGGCCTAGTTCTTGAATATGTGTAGATCTCTTCATGGTTTTTACTAAGGTGTCATCAACATAATCTTCCATATTTTTGTGCATCATAACGTGGAAGATAGTGGTTACTGCTCTTTGGTAAGTTTCTTCTGCATTCTTTAGCCCAAATGGTAGAACATTCCAGCAAAAGGTGCCCCATGCACATGTGCAGGTTATCTTTTCTTGATCTGATTGTAACTAGAGAATCCATCCATTAATGAATGCATCTCATATCCAACAATCATATCTACTATCATATCAATGATGGGGAATGGAAAATTGTCTTTCAGACATGCTTTGTTGAGATCCACGAAGTCTCTGCAAACTCTAATAGATTTTTCTACCTTTGATATAGGTACTATGTTTGGTATCCATTCTGCATAGTCTATAGCTCTGATAAATCTAGCTTTCAGCAATTTTTCTAGCTCAACCTTGACTAGCAGTGCCACATGAGGATGCATCTTACAAAGTTTTTTCTTGACTAGTTTAACCCCTGGTGTAATAGAGAGATGATGCATGATGAGATCGGGATCTAGTCCTAGCATATCAGAGTATGTCCATGCAAAGTTGATCTTCTTTTCTGAAAAGAGGTTGCTAAAATATTTCAATTCTTTTACTGATAGTGATTGAGATAAATGAATGATATGTGGCATTTCCTGACTTCTAATATTGACTGGTTGAGTTGGTTCAATCAGTATCAAAGACCTTTCTTGGAAGTGAATTGGTAGCATATCAAGTATCTCACCTTCAGATGCCTTAGAGAGGTTTTCACCTTTAGGTACATCCTTTATTTTCAATATTTTTGATTTTGACACCGCCACAATGTGTTTTTCACCATCAAATCTCTTATTTTTCTTTTCTTGATTTTTGTGACTAAGACACTTGATGTCTGTTTCAGTCATTTTCTCACTTTTCTCACTGGTGGAAGAGTTCATTGGTTCCACTGCATTAAGATAGCAGGATAGTGTGTAGTCATTGGCAAAGGTGGGTATATTCAAAGGTTGGTTATAAAGAGTACAATCAATCAGTTCAAGATGTATCAAAGATAAAGTTTGAACAGGTTCAAGGGAGTTCATGGTACTATCATCATGACTTCAAACCGACCAGTCGAGTTCCAGAAGACTACCTTGCATATGTGTCTTGAGACCAGGAAGAGTTACAACATGATTATCGAAATTCATGTTAGTATTTATTGGACCTAACCCAACTGACCTACTTCTAGTGTTCTCACCTAATTTGGACTAGACTACATACCATGGTGTGACATAATAGGGTCAGCAGACAACATCTCAACATTCATGACAGAGTAGTCATAATGTGTTGTTGAATAGTTATTGTTATAAATAGAGCTTCTGTCTGAGTTACCAGAGTCATAAGATGAAGTTTTTGACTCGTCTTCAAGTGGTTAAGTAAAAGTATATATAGTATCAATACCTACATCTTTGATGATGAAAGTTCCTTCATGATTTGGTTCATTGATCACTTGTATTTGACACACTTGTGGACATAACCTTGATGGTTCTGTTAATCCCTGTTGTCTATTCCATTTAGCTTCCTCTGGACTGATAACTAATCCTATTTCTATAGCTTATAATTCTTCTTTTGTAGTTCCATACCTGATTTGTCCTATCTCATTAGAGGGAGAGTTAGTAGGTGAAGAAATTTCTTGTGTCCTTTCTTCCTCCAACTATTGTTCATAGTCTTCTTATCTTTTTAATCTGATTTCTTCTATTTCTTTTTGCATCTTTAAGTGTATCAGCTCTTGTGTGTCATCTGGGATATCATTGGATTCTTCAGGGGTTTTGTAGTAGATGCATCTAAGAGATGGTTTGGACCCCATTCATACTCATTTGAATCAGTTTCGAAATCATCTACTTGTTGTCTGCCAGTATACGTGACCAGAATGTTCAATGGTACATGCAAACAATTCTCTAATTTTGTATACTTCTTCTCTCATATCTTTTGGGATTTCTACTTCCTGTAGTGTTATAGCTAATACAATCGGAACTTTATTACCATCTTCTTCCTCTCTCTAGGTTGGCAATTCTTCTTATTCATCATCACACTCATCCTGAGTTTGTTGAGTATTAATTTCATGTGATGTTGAAGTTAGTACCTTTTTCCTCTACTTAAGTTGATGGTGAGGAGTACATTTCTGATCTGATGACTTTCTTGGATCGTATCCCAGTCTAGCTTATTCATTCATAGGCTTAGTTTGTAACTAAATAGGTTCAACAATACCTTCTTGATGCTTACCTAGAGGACCGATACTTGAATATCCCATGCGTTGAAGCATCTTATAGCCTGGACCATATTGTGTCGCGGAAATCTCACAATGTCGTATTTCTTCGTTTGCACTATCTTCTTTGAAAAGTCATTTGAGAGCAGCATCCTCTTTTGTTTCATCTGCAAGGGAAGTAGAGGATTGTATAAAGAGACCATTATAAATGACTCTTGGAGCTGAGATTTGTGGCTTCATAACCTCTAATGATTTTCTCAACTGTCTTGGTGATAGAGGAAGATACATTAGTGAGAGTATAGACTCTATCTTGTAGCCATCCATGCCAGTGTTTGTGATTTTCATTTTCTTCTCTAAATCTTTCAACAAAGATTTCGAACTTTCAACTGTAGAGGCTAATCTATTATGAGGAACAAAAGCATCAACACTCTACGTTAATGCATTGCAGGTATAGCTTAAATCAATAGGAATATTGACTTCAACTCCATTATAAGGAAATCTCAAGCACTGATGATACGTAGATGGTACTACTTTCATTTCGTGAATCCATGGCATGCCCAGTAAGATGATGTATGAAAGAGGAAGGTCAAGGACCTGAAAGATGACATCTCTTTCCATAGGTCCTACCCTAATTGGTAATAGTACTAGACCTTTAGAGGTTCTTTCTTCCTCATCATAAGCTTTGATTGTTATTATCTTTGTTGGATCAATAACATTTTTAGAAAATCCTAGTTGTCTCAGTAGATTGTAGGTACAGATATTCAACCCAGCGCCTCCATCTATCAAAACACATTTAACTTGGTGTTTATGGATCATAGCTTCGATGTGTAATGGCTGGTTATGCGGGTGACTTATTGAGTTATCATCTTCTTCAAAGAAAGTGAGGTAATGAGGTGAAGTTAGGTGACCCACCATAGATTGAAACCGATCTACATCTAAATCTTTAGGGACACTAGTGGTGAGAAAAGCCTTGCCCAGGACCTCTCTATGAGAAACAAAGATCTTAAGCAGTTCCAAAATGTTTGAGCATTAGTTCTTTTCAATTGTTCAACAATACTATAACTGGGAGAGGATGATGAAGATAGCTATTTTGATTTGGCCGTGATTGTGTCTGTTTTTCTATTTGAAGGAGTTGGTAGGTTTGATGTTGTTTGAGCAAAAGTTGAGGAACTAGCTCCTTGGAGAGTAACCTTCTTTTGAGCGGTGCGGGTCATAGCATTAACAATTTGTGCTTGATTTTGTTTATCTTTGATTATGATCACATTGCAATATTCAGGTTGGGAAGATTCAATCATGTTGATCACGTTGTCATTGTTAGTGTAGGTATAATTGACTCTAGCACCTCCCTTGGATTTTGAGGAATCTCTTTGTTCATAAGTTAGTCAAGGATCTTTAAAGGCCTTATGATCAGCATTAGTCGCATGATTTCCAACAATAATTTTGCCAGCATCGATGAGATCTTGAATTTCATGTCAGAGTTTCATGCAATTGTTTGTGTTATGTCCCTTATTCCGATAGTAGTCACGGTATTCGGTTTCTCTCCACCATTTGGGTTTAATTTCTGCATCATACGGTCTAGAATTGTTTGGAAATGTTATCAGATCATTTGCTAATAAAGTTTTAAAAGCTGATTCATATGATTCATCTAGAGGAGTAAACTCATGCTTAGGCTTTGAAATCCAAGATTTCTCTTTAAACCATTCTCTTGATTTTTGTGGCAAATTTTTTGCTGCAGTTTCAGCTGCCTTGAGTGCTTGCGTGCCACTAGCCAAGTTAAATATTGTGGATTTTGTTTTTTCTTTAATGGTGTCTACTACCCCATCATTAATGTAGATAGGAAATGTGGAAATCATCAAAGCAAGTAAACATTAGCCTAGTTCAATCACGAAAACTAAAATGCAGTGATAACAATCCTAAAAACACTCAATAAAGACATGAAAACAAGACATCAATTCAAATGCAAACCATTGCAAACTTGAATGTCTCCTTCATGTGGCTCCATTGTCCTTCTTTCTCCTTCAAATAGCTTTTGTTTGCAGACCTCACCTTCAAGTGCATAAACCTAATGTGAAAGCAAGTAGACAAGATAGTAGCGCAAGATTACTAGAAGCGTGATTGATTCGACCAGGGATCAGGGATCAAGGGTTCAGGGACCTTGATTGAAGAAATTCATCCAATTTATAGACAAATTGGAGAAAAGATCAAATTAGCATGAAGAGATTCAAATGGAAATTGCAAATCAAGAATGACACATATGACAAATTATGACAAATTTGCACTTTCTATGCAAGATTGATTGATTGATAATTCATGACAAAATTATGACAAATTTATATGTCAAAATTGATTGATTGTCAATTATGACAAATTATGACAACTTGAAATGTCATTCCCATGAAATTAGGAGAAAAATAGCAGAGAATTGAAATTAGATGAATTAGAAATTAGGAAATTAGAAAATAAGGAAATTGATGAAAATTAGGAAATTAGGAATTAGGAAAATTAGAAAATGAGGAAATTAGGAATTAAGTGAATTAATTAACAATTTTTCATTTATTATTTAATTCACAAAGAGGGAGGAATTAGTTAGCCAATTAAATAAACATTTAATTGCGATGAGAAGACTTAGGATAAATAAATAAATCATTTATCCTAGAGGGAGAAAGGACAAACAAGGTCAAATGAATAAATCATGAAACCCTAGAAGATGAATTAGAAAATGCAAGAATGACAATTAGGTCCTGATAAAAGATTGATTTGATCATGATTCTGACTTGATAAAAGACCAATGCTAATAAATGATTTGATTAACAAATGTGCCAATTGACGAGGAACAAATGAAAAATTGATCCAAATTGACATGATTGAAAATGACCACGATTGATGACAAATCGATCGCAAGATGACAAGATTAAAAATAACAACGATCGATGACAAATTGATTGCAAGTCAACAAGATTGATAAGAGGACAAAACCCTAATTAGGATTGACGATGTCCAAAATGATGACAAATTAACACGCACATTGATGCGACAGGATAAGATCGATCAAAATCATACTGAAGATTGTTATCGACAAGACCAAATTCAAAAGCGAGATAAATGAAAAATGCAGAAGAAGGACTCGATGTTCGCAAATGATAAAGACCAAGTGCACGACATAGGAGAAATGTTAATGTGACACAAGAACCCTAAAATAAGGCAATGCGCAAGTGTTGAAGTATGACTCCGCAAGCGTTGACCATTTTGAGATGTCTACATTTTGCCCCTCTTTGAGACAATGCGATTTTAAGCATTGTTTCAAAGAACAATAATGAAAATGCCCCAAACACTGACAATGACATATGCATGCCCCCTCAAGGAATTGGCTAGAAACATGTAGAAAAGAGGCCAATTGATCAATAATAATGATAGAAAATGATAGGTTCGAACGGATCGCCAAGACTGACCGAAGAAATGTTAGTAAGAAGAAATTAGATAGAGGATAGTTAGAGATGAAGGAAAACTTGCTTTCACAAATGCACATAAGTAGGTGAGAACCTTTATTTGATATGGCAAAATGGATTTGGTGCAACATGGCAATGAAGGCCAGAGCGATAATGCAACCCCATTTGCAAAAGACAGACACATCACACACAAGGAATGAGTGAAGCATCCTAGGGTGCATGCATCAAGGGTCGAGGTATGTGCAGCATTCACAAAGTGAACGTACTTATCACAGACACCCAATGATATATTTGCCCCAGTTTGTGACAAACATTCCACAAACAGCAAACACCACAAAAAAAAGAGGACCATGAACCATCCCAGTCACTCTAAATCACTCAGTGACATCATCGAGCAACATAGGAACATGATCGAAGATAAATCAATAAATGATAAGACTCGCTAATTCCAACAAGTCAAACAAACATCTTGATCTACATTTTCAAAAGTTGAAAGTGTTGATAAGACGATCATGATGTCTGGTTTCAGGGAATGCGGTACCCCGTCTAAGACAGGGCACAGCCTGGTTTCGAGTATACCACACCTTGTATAAGACTCATGATAATGTGCCAAGGACGAATGATATTGATGTTGAGTGATTGATATGACAATTGTGATCAGCTTGAATGTCTGATTTGATTGAAAAAGCTCATCTGTTAATGTGTGATTTCAATAAAGCACAGTGTATGATTGCATGTCGTTGGAGGTATGCTTAGTGATCTGTCTAAGCACAAAGGGGATATTTTCTTATTTTTTTCGAGATTTTACAATATTTTTTGTGTTCATTTTTTTAGGACATTATTTGATTTTTTTTAGGGATTTTTTTTTCAGGACATTATTTGATGTTTAGGGATTTTTTTCAGGACATTTTTCAATTTTTATGATTTTTTCAGGACATTATTTGATTTTTTATGATTTTTTCAGGACGTTATTTGATTTTTTATGATTTTACCCCCAGTGTCTAGCAAGGCAAGGAATATGATAGGTGAATAAATAGGCTTTCTGAAATGTTGGTGGATAGAGGGAAGAAAAAGGCCTTTTATCATGGAGACAATATAGATGCAATTTTCAAGGGCTATTGCGTGATGGGACAAGAGACTAGATATGACAATGTAAAGCAGGAACATGGCATGAGGGACATGTCAAGAGGTTTTTGAAACCATGTTTAAATTTTGTGTCCTTATGTCAGATCAAGATCAAGGAATGAAACAGAGTGTATGGATAGTGATAAGATATGGATAGGATAAGCAAGACCAAGAATGGATAAGGGACATGGACTGAAGGTCGAGATAGGCTAAGGGATAGTGGCAAAAAGTTACAATAAGCTAGGGAATATGGATGAAAGGTTGTAATAAGGAAATGGATAAATGACCAAAAGCTATGATAGACTGAAAGCTACAAACAAGATGCATGATGCTCATGATGATCCTCAGCCTTGTCAAGATCAAAGGTGGAAAGGGAAAATGGACATGAGGGACAATAGGATATGAAGGGTAATGATAGGAGTTCGATAGGATAATGAAGGGCAATAGGATATGAAGGAGGAAACCTGCCCCCAAGTGTGGTGTGCAAGAAGTTCATAAATTACGCATGATGCCTGTTTGCCAGGTTTTCATCACGGTACTTTCCCAAGGCGCCTGTTTGTCAGGTTTTCACCAGTGGACGAATTATTTTTGCTTTACTTTTTTTCTTTTGTCTTCTTTTTTCACTTTTTTTTTTTTTTGTATTTTGACTTTTTAGTTGAAAATGGACACATGATAGGGGATGGAAGAAGGACTCAAACATCTTTTTGTTTGCATAGTAGCCTTGAAATAAATGGACCATGATCTTTAAAAGCATGCTCAAAGACGTTGGCAGGATAAGGACATGGAAAATGAGATGAAACTAAGGCAAGGATTTATGCAAAGGATTGGACCAAAGGGATCTAAGGATGGAAAATATGCATTGGATAATGGATAGGGTATTGGAAGAATTGGGCTTCAATGGATGGAAATGAAGACAAGATCAACATTGGCACACACCTTGACGGGTGGTGGACTGATGGAGAAAAAATGTATTTTGGATATTGAGATTTTGAGGAAGGTTTTGGAACCCTAAAATTTGCAATTTTTAGAATTCCAAATTCCAAGACAAGGAGCAAGAAAATTTCTAAATATATATATACATATATATATTGAATAGGTACAAGTAATATATTTTATATTTGTTGCACAATACGAAACCATAACATAAACACAATAATGGGCATAAAAAATGGAGTATGAAGCACCAAAGGGGGTATTTACATCATTTAAAGACCATTTATCCATTATATACCCATAAAATAGCCTTAAAATACCTCTAATATGCCTAAACAACTTGTAAAGTGACAATTAATTACATAAACTAAGGCAATTTCGGGATTTGGAATTATTTTTATTTAAAAGGGGGGTGTCTTTTCACCCAAAGGGGTATGAAAACCATTCAAACACATATATATGTGTGATGTAAAATGTAAAGAGAGAAGAAAGAATATAGAGAGACAAGAGGTGGAGGCAATTTTGTACTTTTAAACTTTTTATCAAAAATTATACCAGTTGCATTTTCTTTCTCATATGTGTTGAGAGTTAACATATTTTCAAAAGGTAGTTGTTTGTGATATTATCTAAAGGAGATAAGGTTATTTGTGTTCTTCCAGTGAAATTTTGTGTTTCATATTGTAGATTTGGATCAAAAAAGATTTACTTGTGAATTTTAATTGTTCCCTGTATTTCTTCCTTGGATGGTCTCTTAAAGTTAGGGTTAAATTCATTCAAGCGGTTTACAATATAGACATTGAAGTAGAGCTCATAAGAAATAGTAACTGACAGACTCATCGAGAGGGGGTGGGTTTAAAAACTATCTCATAAGTTTACACAATAAGTCCTGAAGAAATATAAGACTCTGTAGCCCAAATAAGAGGAAAGGCACTAATCATTTGTAAACAAACCCTTTAACCATCCCAATTACCCTTTACTTTTAAGCATTAGGATTAGTAGAGTAAGTATAGTAAGGTAATTTAGCCAAAGTGTAACATATATGCTTTTACAAGATACATAGATCAATACACACATCTGAAATCAATCTGTTTAAGAAACTTATGCCATTCTGAGACTAGGAGATATCAGATTAAGACACTAAATCTGCTATAAAAAGCATTAGCTGAAGGAACAACTAGTGAGTAGGTATACCTGCCTAGGTCCTGCAGAGCCTAAAGTGAGAGAGTTAGTAACCAAATAGGTTCACTCTATAAGTTGGCCAAGTCAATTGGAGGGTTTGATCATAGGAGTTGGGATCATCGGAAAGGATGGAAGGGATATCTTGATCTTTCTTAGGAAGTGAAATGTCAATGGGATTTGAAAGGACATTTTTTTCATGAAATGGAATGGGATCATTTGGGACTGGATGGACTAGGATATCTTGATCTTGCTCAGGGAAGGGAGTGTCAATAGGACTTTGGATAGGATGGACAAGAATAGGGGAATCATCGTGAGTGTCTGGGAACATGGGGTCCTGGTCAACAATTGGATGGGATGATAAGGTTTCAAGATCTTGATCTTCATCTATTTCAAGACATGTTTCTTCATGCTCTAAATTATCCTCTTGACATGAGGTTGGACTTTGGATATGCATGGGGGATTTTGGCAAAGGATTAATGTTTTGGCATGAAGGAAATGCACTTTGAACATTTGTGATGGATTCTAGCAAGGAATCAATGCTTGAACATAAGGAAGAGGGACTTTAAATGGGGTCCTCCAAAATAGGTAATGGCGATAAAGTGCATGGTGGCATTGGGTCTTGTATTTCTGAAACATGACAAGGATGTGCATCATGAATTGGATTATCTTGGCAATCAATTATGGATAGCCCTTGGATAATTGCATCCTTGGGTGTATTGTTTGATGAGGACAATATAGAAGGTTCTTGTGAAACTTCTAAAGTTGTAGGGATAGATGCCACTGGAGAGTCCATTTCTTTGCGGGGGGATGAGGCATTGCTAGACATAAGTGTATTATCTTGATCTTCTTTAAATAACTCACTTGGTAGGTTCCTTAAGAGCCTTGCAATGAAGCCACCTTTCTTTCGAGGTTTTGACATGGTTGTATCTGGAATTTGAACTTGTTTCGCAAGAATTTGGTCTTGGTTTGATGTCATGTTTTGATTTCGAACTAGATGTTGATCAAATTGGTTTGAAATGTTCAAAATTTGGCTTGGTGCATGTTGCAAGCTTTGTTTTTGAATGTTTGGTTGTGGTTGTTGACATTGATATGTTGATTGAACTTGTTGATATTCCACCATTGGTTGAACTATTTGTTGACATTGTATAGTTGGTTGGACATATTGTTGAAATTGGACCATTGGTTGTGTCTGTTGGAAATGTTCGAACTATTGAACAATTGGTTGTGATGGTTGAAAATATGATTGATAGTAAACACCTTCTTGTTCTTGTTGTGGAGGCACATAATGTTGAAATTGATGTTGTCTCTTTTCTTGAAATTGTTTCATCATCTCTATTTGTGAGAGGAGAACTGGTATGTCTGATCGTTCAAGAAGAGATCTTACATCAATTGGCTCAATCTTTGGATTTTGACTTGGAAATTTTTGAAACATTTTGGACATTTGTGATCTATTCTTCTCAATTTTTTTCACTCTTTGTTCCAAAATCTCATTTTCTTGAGCTAGTTTCTCCTCTAGTTTTTGTATTTGGACATTTACATCATCATGATAAGTTTGATCTAAGTTCTGAGACATGTAGAGATTGGATTGACATGATTGATTGCTCAATTGTGATGACATGGCTTTGTAAGAAGGTTGAGACCTCATTTCAACAAACATGTCACTATGCAATGCAACTAATGGGATTGACAAATGCAACCTAAAGGATGACAATGCAACTTAATGTTTTTGTTGTTTTTCAAGATTTTGACAAACTCATGAATGCAATTCTAAAAATGAGACCCTTAGGAAATTGAAATGATGTCTAGACCTCAAAGGACAAAAGGACCAAGTGACAAAAGGACAAAATGACAATGTCTCCCCTATATGCTTGGATACTAAGCTAGGTTTGACCAAATGACATTGATGACAAAAAGACAAAAGTTTGATAATTTCTAGACTTCCTAACAATGACTTAGGGTTTATTCAAAGATTTGGATTATTCAAGTATGACAAACCAAAGTTTTGACACTATATGCAAAGGGACAATTACTATGCAAATGATCCTAATATGATATGATAATGACCTAAGCTTAATGAAGAGACCTAGGTATGCGAATATGAATGTATGAAAATGGTATTACTCTAATGCAAGAGGACACATGCAAATGGATGACCCTTATTGATATGCAAAGGAGTATGACCTAGATGAAACCTTAACCTTGGTAATTGACAATGAATTTGCAAAATGAAAACCTAGGATGAACCTAAATCTAAGTGACATGAATGTTGAGACAAGATTTTGAACAATGTTTGACAACCATGTTTAAAAGTGTTTTGAACTCTGTTGGATGAAATGTTCTTATGTTTAACCTTGTTTTGAATCAATTTGCCTTGTTTTTGAAATGAGATACAATTCAACTTTTGACAAGCAAAGAAGACAAGATATTTCAACTTAGACTCAAGACAATCATGCCCATTGACACATTTCTTATGGTAGGCAAGGACATTAGGTACTTGAGAGGTAGACTCGTTATGGGATTCAAGGAGAATATATAGATGCTTGACCCCACAGGCTCCCCTCCACGGTACTCACTTCTTAGGGTAGCCAAGCATCAGTCCCCATGGAAATCTCCCCATGGCGAACTTAGTATCTCTTCCAAGTATCTGAACTTGTCCTTCTCAAGCAACTAGAAGGATTTTTGGTCTCTAAATACAAGGTGTTTAGTAAGGATTTTTGTTAAGTGTTACTCCTTGGTGTCACGCAAGCATGATTGAGACATTAAGCCCACCAAGATACCAAACAAATGTAGTCACACAAGCACAATTTAGACCATGAGGCCCTAATTAGATGTTGATATGAGAAAGAGTCCAAGGGTCATCACTTCCCAAGTAACTACAATTCCCACATAACCCTTCCTTCAAAGCTTTTGCTCATCAGGTATTTATTTATAGTGAGTTAGAATGCCAAGGTATTCTAACTGTACTCACTTTGGGTCGTTCCCTTCTCACGATTGTCAGTTTCTTGCAAAAGCAAATGGTTGGGAAGGCAGGCCCTCTAAAGGTAACACATAATCAAAACATGAGGATGGTATCAAAGATCTAGATTTTTTATCACCCTAAGAAGGATGAGAGCATACTCTCCTACTCCAATGTCAAACTCAACACTCAAAGCAAACATACATTCATTCCATTCTATTTAGAAATCATACTAGTGCCTAATTATTAATTACAAACACCAAGTTTAGTTGGAGTATAAGGCAACCTGCAAAACCACCAAGTCAGAAGTTTGATTTTCTTAGTCTTTGACTAGCGAACCTACATACAATGTGTTAGTAGTTTCATTTGTTGTCTTTTTCATGTGTATGCCAAGGTGTTGCACAGAGAATCGGTACCAAAAACCAAAAAGCAGAAACAAAATGCAAAACAAAACAATTTGCAAGTAAAAAACACTACCTTTTACCTCTGTTTCTGGCCCTACACAGGCACAAAATGTCTCACACAGGTGCAAAATGCTTGACAGAGGCACAAATTGTCCTTGACACAGGCGTAGAATGCTTGACATAGGCGTAGATTGTCTCACACAAGCACAGAAGTTCTCAGAAAACCCTGCATTACCCTGTTTCTTGGGTTTTTCACTTGTAAATCAACTCAAAAGCATGGTTAGGGGGTTAGTTCACATCGGGTTCACCAATTAATGTAGATAGGAAATGTGGAAATCATCAAAGCAAGTAAACATTAGCCTAGTTCAATCACGAAAACTAAAATGCAGTGATAACAATCCTAAAAACACTCAATAAAGACATGAAAACAAGACATCAATTCAAACGCAAACCATTGCAAACTTGAATGTCTCCTTCATGTGGCTCCATTGTCCTTCTTTCTCCTTCAAATAGATTTTGTTTGTGGATATCACCTTCAAGTGCATAAACCTAATGTGAAAGCAAGTAGACAAGATAGTAGTGCAAGAATACTAGAAGCGTGATTGATTCAACCAGGGATCAGGGATCAGGGGATCAGGGACCTTGATTGAAGAAATTCATCCAATTTATAGACAAATTGAAGAAAAGATCAAATTAGCATGAAGAGATTTGAATGGAAATTGCAAATCAAGAATGACAAATTTGCACTTTCTATGCAAGATTGATTGATTGATAATTCATGACAAAACTATGACAAATTTCTATGTCAAAATTGATTGATTGTCAATTATGACAAATTATGACAACTTGAAATGTCATTCCCATGAAATGCGGAGAAAAATAGGAGAGAATTAAAATTAGATGAATTAGAAATTAGGAAATTAGAAAATGAGGAAATTGATGAAAATTAGGAAATTAGGAATTAAGTGAATTAATTAACAATTTTTCATTTATTAATTAATTCACAAAGAGGGAGGAATTAGTTAGCCAATTAAATAAACATTTAATTGCTATGAGAAGACTTAGGATAAATAAATAAATCATTTATCCTAGAGGGAGAAAGGACAAACAAGGTTAAATGAATAAATCATGAAACCCTAGAAGATGAATTAGAAAATGCAAGAATGACAATTAGGTCCTGATAAAAGATTGATTTGATCATGATTCTGACTTGATAAAAGACCAATGCTGATAAATGATTTGATTGACAAATGCGCCAATTGACGAGGAACAAATGACAAATTGATCCAAATTGACATGATTGAAAATGACCACGATCGATGACAAATCGATCGCAAGATGACAAGATTGAAAATAACAACGATCGATGACAAATCGATTGCAAGTCGACAAGATTGATAAGATGACAAAACCCTAATTAGGATTGACGATGTCCAAAATGATGACAAATTAACACGCACATTGATGCGATAGGATAAGATCGATCAAAATCATATTGAAGATTGTTATCGACAAGACCAAATTCGAAAGTGAGATAAATGAAGAATGCAGAAGAAGGACTCGATGTTCGCAAATGATAAAGACCAAGTGTGTGACATAGGAGAAATGTTAATGCGATGCAAGAACCCTAAAATAAGGCAATGCGCAAATGTTAAAGTATGACTCCACAAGCATTGACCATTTTTAGATGTCTACAATTAACAATGTTTCTATTTTTATCTTTGTCATATTTCCAGTATTTGTTCTTTTCTTTAGAACTAGAACCTTGAGATGTTTCTTTCCGAAGTGATATATCTCCCTTTTTTATAAGCACATCTTCCATTTTGAGGGCATTATCTACCATTTTGTTGAATGAAGGATGTACTTGCATCTAGATGTTGTATTTCAATTTAGGGATTAAGTTGTTAATAAAGATATCCATCTTCTCAAAATCTGGAATAGTTCGTGAATATCTAGAGAACATCTTTCTCCATTGTTGGAGAAAAGTGAGAAAGGGTTCTCCCATTTTTTGTTTGGTATTGCAAAGCTCTATCATAGTGACTGGGTGATGAATGTTATAGGAGTATTGTTGTAGAAATAGTTGGATTAATTCTTCAAAAAAAATTATTCCCATAGGTAGACTTGAGAACCATTCCATAGCTTGCCCCCCTAAACTTCTCGGGAAAAGGCGCATGAGATACGTTTGGTCGTGCATGAATTCCATACATAAAGAAAAAAATTCTCTAATATGATCTTGAGGATTTGTATTCCCATCATATTTTTTAAACTTAGGCATTTTTACGTTTGAGGGAAATGGAGGCATGTAGAGGTTTTTGTCAAATGGGAATGGGCATATTGTGTCCAGAGAATATTGCTTTGGTGATTTGTCTTTGTTTTTTCAGTTTTGTGATCTTAGTTTGTAATGCTTGTAATTATTTGTTTAGAAATTGAAATGGTGTCTCTTCCTCTTTAGTGATGAGGGTCTCCACATCATAACCAGTAGGAAGCTTAGTGCCTTGTTTTGCTAGTTTTAGGAAATAGTCTTCTTTTTCTCTAGCCATGATAACCTTCATCATTTTTTGGAAATATTTATCCTTTTGACATTTATGAATATCTTTTTCTGGAGGTTCAAAGGCTTCAGATTCACTTGATGAGGAATCATTGTTGGTATCATGGATACTGATGTCATCATAAGTTTTGTGTTTAGTAGCTTGTTTTTCTTGCCTTTCTCTAGACATGGTGGGAGATAAGGGCTGACCAAAGATTGGTAGATCGTAAACTGGTATTTGTGATGATGATGGTTTATTTGAGATGAGATTTTCTACAAAGAATGGATTGTCATTTGATGAAAAGGGTGTTCTTTGTCCTTTGTCTATTTTGCTATGAGAACTTTTGGTTTGAATGGGCATTACAACCAATGGGACTGAGAGCTAGATGTGTTGTAGAAGTCAAGATCAAATTATAGCTAGTTGTTCATTTTAATATAGTGATTGAGTGAAGTAACTAAGATCTGGTCTAGTTTCAGGAATGATATATCCTATGTAAGATGCTATCTAAGTTAACTTAGGTTTGATAAGTAGTTGATTGAACTAGCTGGAAGATGATCGAAAAAATCATGCAATGCAATGACAGGGGTACACTATCAAGGTTGTTTATGCTTGGGAGGATAATAACCAGTTTCAAGCTCCCTCTAGACTATTTTAGGCAAGTTTGACTATTTTGGAATCACAAAATCAGAGATTCGTATGATAGGTTTAATAGGACCATACGACAGTGCAATAGCTTCAGGAAAATGACAATACTATTTCGTATGAGTTTCTGCCTAAGACCGTATGACAGATGGGTATGTCTGAAATGACATACTAATAAATGCAATGTTTTATCGTACGACACACAATTCGGGATAAAACAACAGTTCTTAGACCTGGACGATAGACAATCAGGGCTTGTACGACACAGGATGGAGGCTAAAATGACAAACTGTTAGGACTGATGGAATATCGTATGACACAGAATATGAAGCAAGACAATAAAACAGAAGACTCGTACGACTGTGTCTGGATAGAGACTAAATTTTGAGTTTTTAATGACTGAGTATGACCAATTTTGAGATGGACTGAGTTTTCACTAACTAACGAGGACTATTTTTTGACACTGACAGAGTTTATCACTGAGTTATTTGGTATTATTTTCTCCATTTTTGGTATTTCAATTTAAGTTTTATGGATGAAAACACAAAAACCATGTAATACGAATAATAAATCCAATCACAGCATGTAAACCCTATGGAAGTTGGCTTAGAGAAGAAAACCTTTGCTTATTGACTTAGGTACACACCTAACAGCTTATCAGAATATGGTCGCTGAGTCTCACACAATGGATTCTCAACACCGTATTAGTCGACTCCAAATGCTAATGGGGGCACAATATGGCAAGTGTCTTGGGAGAGTTACTATCTCTCTTGCACAAATATTATCAACCTTTCGGAGGTGAACTGGGTAGCTTCTAATTTGAATTGAAACTAGTAAGGGGTTTGTTCGGTGCATCGAGGTATAAACTCAATTAATAGGTCTCCCAGCCTTGAAAACCAAGGTTTAATATACCCAAAGGTACAGAGGAGAGCTATTCCCGAGCATTGTCATTGACTCGATTTTCATCAAATCACGTTTGTTTTATAGTGGGTTGGAGTACTTGGTGTTTAGTCATTCCCACTTGGGTCGTTCCCCTCTCACCAGTTGTAATGGCTATAGAATTATTAGCTCCTCGGGAGGGTAGGCCCGCTAAAGATATACAAATCTCAAGCTTAAAGAAAACACCTCAAGGGTCTAGATTTCTGATTGTCTATACAGACAAGAGCATACTCTCCCGCCTCTCAGAATTTTCTTAAAACACGAAATACAAATTTGTTCTTTAACTAGATAGCAATTTAGGTGCCTAAAAATGAATTTAAAGAATACATGATGTTTGGTTGATTCTCTTTAGGCAACTTGCAAAAACAATGCATCAGTAGTCATGTTTTTTTTATTCTTTGACAAGCATTCTGTAAGAAAATGGTTAGGCTATGAAAATCTTAGGCAAATAGAAGACAATTTAGGGTTAGTGTTAGTGTAATCAAAATTGAAGAGAAAACTTGAAGAATGAAACTTGTTTTAACCCAACAGAATATAGCATCGTACGAGAATTCTCATAGAAGAAAATGACAAAAGCCTTTTCTCGTATGAGTTAGAACTAAGCATTAAATGACAAAACACAGAATCAGATATTCAAAGCAGAAACTCATACGAGCCCCTTTCCTGATTCACACGATAAAACAGAGATCTTGACAGAATGTTGTACGATGCACTAATACTACTTGTATGATATTTAGTAGTGACTATACAGACGAGATCTATAGGATAGAAAAAAGTAATTTTGAGGCCAAAAAAAGTAGTCTTCTACCCCATGGAGGGTGCCAAAAATATGTGTGTGAAAAGTGGACCTGTATCTGTATCTGTAATACACAACACTTCAATTAAGTCATTAGATGCATGGTTAGTAAATCAATAATCAATGAATAATAAACCATTACAAAGCGACCCATTGCCTTCTAGTAGATGCGAGTTTAGATTGCTCTCAGATTGCTAAGCTATCTAGTGACTAGAAAACACCTAAACGAAGGATTTTTAATCTATATGAGCATGAATATGAGCTAAATGGATGCAAGATTTAAGCTAGATATGTAAGATTAATCTAACATGATTTAAGCAATATATGAATATTTAAGCTAAATGATTTAAGAAATATGAAATAACTAATATTCAATATCTCAATGCAAATTCTCAATGAGCCTAGAGGAAAAACAACATAATAACAATATATTCTCCAAGATCCTTGAATGAGAGATGAGAGCCTAAATTTATAAAAAATTCAGAAAGAAACCAACGACTGAGATGAAATGATGATGAGTGGTCAAGATTTTCCAAGAGGAAGCACAATCCAAGTGAATTGATGTGATTGGATGCTTTTCTCAGTTTTAAAGAAAATTGAACTAAAATTTAGATAAAATTAGGAAAAAACTGATTTATTCTCTATTTCATTCAATTTTAATATTTAATTGTTTTATTTCCTTTCTCTCAGATTATTTATCAATTTTTAATTTGTTTTTCAAGATTATCTCCAATTGATTTCTTTTCTCAAATTTTAATTTTTTTTTGTCAATTAGTTCCTTTTTTGATGATTTAATGGCAAATTGATTTATTTAATTAAATATAATAGGATATTTAATAAATTAAATAGGATAATTATTTTAAAATGATTTACTTGGAATGATTTAATTAATATTGGCTGATTAATTTGCCAAGTGACATTGATGATTTTAGAAATTAATTGTGTACTCAAGATTTAGTTTAATTGCCTTTGGTTAGGACCTTGGTGACGTTGTCGAGATTAGGGGGCCTATGGTTTAGATGACCAATTTTAGGGTATTATAGTTTCCAGGTGTTGGAAATGATTAGAGGCTTTAAAGGAGGCCATGCAACAACATCACATCACCTCACCTCAGTCACCATCCCCAGCTACAGGGAAATGACATACTCTTTCTACATGAGCATTGCCTTTAGGATCCACTTGGATCCTAGATTCTGGTGCTTCTCACCGTATGACACACACTCAGGAGTTTGTCCGAACACTTTCCAATTGTGGTACTTCATAGATTGATGTTGGTGACTCTACACAACTATCTGTTATGGGTTTAGGTATTGTTTCATTGGATGGTGGTTATCTTTAGGATGTCCTTATTGTTCCTAATATTTTGACAAACCTCCTTTTCATCTATTAGATTTTCTACTCAGGCACTAGTAAGACAGTTGAGTTCTCACCACATGATGTGGTTATTCAAGACCTTCATGATCTTGATTTGGTTGTGGCTACTGGGAGTGTTGATCCTACATCCCGCTTATACAGATTTGATGGCTTTGAGATGACAAATGGTACAAGTTTATCTCTTATAGCACATGTAAACATAGTGAGTAGAATTTGGCATGAGCATTTTGGCCATGTCAATTATAGATATCTACAACAGATGAGTACATAGGCACTCGTGATTGGGATCCCACAGATTTCTTGTATTGAGGGTGTTTGTCTAGGTTGTGTACTTAGCAAACATCACCAAGATTATTTTCCTATGGGTAGAGCCACACGTGCTAAGACACCCTTGAAGTTGGTACATAGTGATCTCATGTCATTTCCAACTCCTTCTTTTTTAGGGGTTAGATATGTGCTCATATTTATTGATGACTTCTCCAAACATACATGGGTGTACTTTCTTAAGTAAAAGTCTAATGTCTTTGATTCATTCTGAATCTTTAAGACATTTGTGGAGAAGAAGTTTGGACTTTCTATCATGCGGATATACACAGTCTATGGATTATAACATTAGTTTACAATACCTTACACCCCTGAGTAGAATGGTGTTGTTGAGAGAAAGAACAAGACTTTATGGGAGATGGACAATTATATGATTCAATCACAGTCTATGGATTCTTCCTTTTGGGATGAGGCAGCCAATTGTGCCACTCATATTCAGAATTAGATGCCTCATAAGGTATTATGACATATGACTCCCAAGGAGGCTTGGACCCATGTCAAGCCCGATGTTTCTATATTGTGAGTATTTGGTAGTGAGGCTTGGGCATTTATTCTAGATGCTGAGTGAAAATCGATGGAGAGGAAGAGATGACCACTCATATTTATTGGCTACTACGAGGATGTTAAGGCATACAAGTTGTTTGATCTTGATTCCAAAGAGGTCTTGTTTTGACAGGATGTCCAGTTTGATGAGTGTTTTCCTCAGGTGGATTCTCCATCACTAGCTTCTCCCTCACTGCCTACTCCTCCCTCTTCATCTCTTGAGGATTTTTTTATCTCTTGATAATGATGCACATATTGAACCACCATCCCCACCACCACTAGATCCACCACATTTTCTCAAGTGGGCCCACTTTACTGTAGAGGTAGCTAGATCTATGGAAGGCGACCCTTCAGATTCATGTCATACACAAGAACACACTTCAGGTGCTAGTCTCTTGAGTCATGCCATTTCAGATGATCCTCAAATGTTTTTAAAGGCAAAAGGCCACCCTGAGTGGGATAGGGCTATGGAGGAGGAGTATTCTTCTTTGATGAAGAATAATACTTGGGATCTTTGTTCTCTTCCTAAGGGAACAAAGGTGGTTTGGTTCAAGTGGGTGTATCATACTAAGTTTTTTGTAGAGGGTTTGATAGATAAGTACAAAGCACGTCTTGTTGCAAAGGGGTTTTCTCAGGTTGAGGGTATTGATTACTTTGAGACCTTTGCTCCTATAACCAAGATGAATTCCATTCGCTTTGTAATAGATCTCTAGCAACTTCACAGGGATGGCGAGTTTTTCAAATGGATGTGAAGAGTGCTTTCTTGCATGGATACCTACATGAGGAGATCTATATGGAGAAACCTCAGGGATTTGTGTGGGACACTTCTTTGGTTTGTAGACTTCAACATTCATTATATGGTCTCAAACAAGCCCCTCGGGCTTGGTATAAGAAGATGGACTCTTTTTTTCTCTCCTTTCACTTCACATGTTGTCATTATGTCCCACAGTTTATATTCAACATCTAGAGGGTGATCTTTTGATCCTTGTGCTATATGTTGATGATATCATACTTATAGGTAGGTAGCTCATCCTCTATGATTCGAAGTGTTCAAAGAGCTTTGATGGAGCAGTTTGAGATGACAGATCTCAGTCTTCTGTACTATTTTCTTGGTCTAAAGGTTATTTAGTCTTCGGATGAGATTTCCATATATCAACAAAAGTATGCTCTTGACATGCTCCAGAGATTTGGCATGCTTGATTGTAAGCCTACCCCGACACGATTTCAATCGGGTGTTGTTATGTCTTCCACTTGCTCTACTCCTTCAGTAGACTCTACATTATACAGGTAGTTGGTTGGCAATTTGTTGTATGCATTCATGTCTTGATCTTTCCTTTGCAGTTGGCCTTGTCTCTAGGTTCTCACATGATCCACATGAGAGCCATTGACAAGCTTCCAAACGTATTTTGAGGTACTTTCAGGGTGCTACACAGTATGACATTCGCTACACATCAGGGGATCCTCACATTGTTGGCTTCACTGACTCATATTGGGTTGGTGATGTTGATGATTGAAATTCTACTTCTAGCTTTGTTTTCTACCTTGGTTCGGGTCATATCATATTCTCTTGCAAGAAACAATCTGCTATTGCATTATCATCTACAAAGGCTGAATACTGAGCAGCACTATTAGCCAGTCATGAGATTTTATGGCTTTGATAGTTGAGGACAGAGTTAGGGTTTCCTCCTGATAGTGCCACACTTCTTTGGTGTGACAATCAGAGGTCTATACACATTTCTCATAAACCAATGGAGCATCAGCGAATGAAGCACATTGCGATCCATATGCACTTCATCCAGAAGTTGATTCAGGATGGTTCACTCATCTTGGAGTACATTCCTACAAAGGAGCAGGTTGCTGACATCTTCATGAAACCTTTGGCATCACCATACTATTTTCAGTTGTGCTCTATGCTTAGGGTGAAGGAAGTTGTCCTTGGGGGGTCTTTGTGAGGCCTTCCTTCTTTCATGTTTTTTTAAGCATGCTTTCATCTCTTTTAGGAGAGGAGTTTTTTTCCCAATGGGTTTTCTCCTTCTCTCCACTTTACAGAGATTTCATTGTACTTGGGTACCTCATCAGGCTTTGTTGCCGGAACCCATTTTTTTTCTTTCATCCATCTAGTCCTTAGTTTTTTAGCTTCTCCCTAAGTTCATCTTAAGGGGGGGTGTTGGAGTAATAAGGTCATTTACTTAATTAATTAAATCATCTCGCTTTAATAATTAAGTCACCTTATACTTTATTTTCACTTAAGCTAAACTTAGGCCCATTAATAGTTAATTAATTAATTAATAATTATTAATTACTCATCCTAGGGTTTTTACTTTTAATTTTTGATCTCCTTTTATAAGGATTGATCCCTTTGTAATTATTCATTGTTGCATATTCTTTTTTTCTTTAGGCTTTCAGAGCACATTGTTTGTGTTTCAGTATCTCTTGTACATGACAAGTTATTTGTATGCAAGTGTTCACTGGGTTCTGTGAGGTTGTAATTCACAACTTTAACAAGCCACCCTTTTGTAAACACCATATAACTAGTTATATTATCTTGAGACTTAACCCTCTTCGTGGTTTTTTCCATTTGGGTTTTCCACATATAAAAATACGGTGTCTATCTTGTGATTATGTTTTCCATTTATTCTGCATTTTCTATTTCATGTTGACAGGATTAATTGCTAAAGTTAAAATCAGTAGAAATTTATATTGTTGCGGGAATACTGATTCACCCCCCTCTTAGTATTCTAATCCATTAAACCATTCAACATTAATGATAATTTATTTTATATATTTTTAAATAAGAAATAATATTTTAGTATTATGTATTATATAAATTCTAAATATATAAATTATTATATATTTTTTATAATTTATTTATAATATAATTATAACTTCAATGTTTCTTTATTTGAAGTGAGCAACTTGCTTTATGAAATCAATGGTTGCAAATACATTGTATCAATGCAAGATGTTTGAATGGATTGTGTTCATCTATCTCGTCACTTGTTCATTAGTTATTAGAAATGAGCCTTAGTAGTAAGAAGGAAAGGTAGATACAATTGTCAAAGAAAGACAATCTACAAAAAAATATTCTTACACCTAAATTTGTTCCCTAGCATGGTTGTTGTTTCCCAACTACAAATAAATGATTGACATTCGTTGTTTCACATTTGTTGTTTCCCAACTACAAATAAATGATTGACATTCGTTTCATTATGAAAATAAATATTCTTAACTTCTTGCAATGGAAACTTAAGGCTTGCAATGAATGCAACTATAAAGTGAAGAAGTTTAAATGCTATTTGTGAAAATTAAAATTGGGCTTAAGCAATCCAAATGAATTTTCAGATTATTTATCAACCATGTAAAAATTAAGAATAATACACACACATTCATATACATATACATATAAATAATATATTTTATAATTTAGATATAATAAAACTTATCTACATATAATATAAATTTATTTTATGTATTTATAAGAAATAATATATCAATATTATAAAGAGTATAAATTATAAATATTTAATATATATATTATTTATATATTTATGACATATTTTATAACTTATGTATAATATACTTATAATTATAAATATATAATTTATAGTATATCATATAACATGTCTTATTATCCTTCCATCTCTCTCTACCCTTATATCTTTCTATGTATCACTTCCTATGTCTATCTTTATCTTTCTATCTCTCCCTCTCTATATATTTATCTCTTCCATCTCTATTTATCCCTCTATCCTCTCTCTTTTTAGCTCCTCCTCTCCTTCTTCTCCATCTCCATCTCTATCATCACCCCCCCCCCCCCCCCCCTCTCTCTCTCTCTCTCTCTCTCTCTCTCTCTCTCTCTCTCTCTCTCTCTCTCTCTCTCTCTCTCTCTCTCTCTCTCTCTCTCTCTCTCTCTCTCTCTCTCTCTCTCCATCTTTTCCTGTTACAAACATAACATGAGCCTATTGATAATTTGGAGTCTTATTATCTTCCTAATTTAGAGGTTTTATTTCTCTTATGTTTGGATCCACATAAATTGATCCATAGTTGATTCAAAGCCATCACTTGTGCATTGAGACATTTGTTGCATAAACAACAACATTTTCTAAATGGAATACCAATTGATAATACTACACAAATGTATACAAAAAATAGACCAAAATTTTTCCTATTGACCTTCCACACCTCTTCGGCATACCCATTCTACGCCAAAGTGTGAACTGGTAGTATTATTGTATTGAGTTAGCAATGACTTCATTTCTTAGAAAGTGGTCATATTCTAGATCTTTATATACCATGTGAGGTTTTTCTAATAGCTTAAGAATAACTTTTAGAATACATAATTGATATTTGTAAAAAAAGTCTATATAAGAATTTTTTTCTTGATTATATAATTAGATTTATAGATATTTCAAGCTCTATTATTCATATTATTGAGATAGATTCACCTCCCCAACTCACACAATCTTTTCAAATCATTTATAAAGTTCTAAGTATAAATATGTATTTCTCATGAAACCAAACATATTTCTTTATAATTTATAAGTTCAAATAAAAAATTTTCCCATGAAAAGACATGTCTTTATTAAATAGCCTCGCAAGTCCCTTTCCTAAAGAAAATGAAATATTCAATTCACTAAATCAACATACATTGGAATAAGTTAGACAATAGAGAAAAAATTCTAATTCATAAAGTGGTTCCAATTTAATTTGTCATTCAAACCATAGTGCTTATCAAATTATGATGTTTGAGGACTACAATATTATATTCCTCTTTCAAACCATAGTGCCTTTTTAATCATTCACATAAATTTTCCACAAATATAGCATTCTTTATTTTGAAACTTCATGCAATCATATCTTTGAAGAAACATATTTTCACTATAATATTTTCAAAATAAAATTTTGAATGTCTTTTTAATAACTTATATTTTTTTACTATTTTCCACGTTTTTTAAGCACGAAATGTATCCTTCAAATCTTTGTGAAATTGCATATTTAATATAGTTGCACATTATTCATATTGTTCACATTAATTTTAATATTAGCAAATAAGACATGTTTATTTCCTTAGCTACATAAATAATTGTTTTTCATATTCATAATTAAAATAGTGACTGATTATTTTTATTGTCTTAACAAGTGTAAGTAATGATGTATATATATAATCTTTTATTCATTTAATATTATTTTAATTTGTAATAATTCAAACCAATCATTTATTATAATTATTATTATTATTTAAGACTAAAAAGTAATTAAGAGGAATAAAATTAATCTAAAATAGAAGAATAACACTAAAGATTACAAGATTTGCACAAGATTCGCCTTGAAAAATATTTTTAGAAAAAGCTAATAAAGAATAGCATCACTCTAATTATATCAACTAAAAGAAGTGTATAATATAATGAGAATGAAATTATACCATAAGAAATCTTCAACATATAAAACTGTCATACAAAAATGATATTGAACTCTAATACAAGCCTTGTATTTATAGGCAAGAGGCAACCTAATTCGTAAATTGTGTAATTAGAATTCATGAATCAACAAATTGTTTTAGTTACTTTCTACTAAGTAATACATACAAAGTTTACTCAAGAAAGTAGAATATTATATATTTAAAATAGAAATAAAATTTACATAAACTCCCACAAAACCATAATTTTATGCTAAAAAATCTTAAATGTGTAGGAAAATAAGCTTTTGTGGTATTAGGAAGGGCCTAGCTACCTTGTTTAATAGTTTGGGAAGATAATTATAATAAGTCTAACTTTTATTTGTCCCTCTACCTCTATTTATCTCTTCCTTATGAACAACTAAACTTTCTCTATAATATTTATCTCGTGTTCTTATAAAGGGGAAAATTTGATTTGAAAATTTATAACATAGAAGGGAGAAATCATAAAATCAATTTTGCTTAAAAACCCTTCACATTTAAAGAGGAAAGGGAATCCACTAGATTTGGTCACAAATCAGATAAGGACTTAATACTGAGTGGATTGATTTAATTATTATGGGGTGTTTTTCCCCTCTTTTGTAAGTTGAAATTCTGAATTAGGGTAAAGTGCTGAAAAATGAAGGTAAAACTGAGAAAACAGTGAGCTACAAATGTGAGATTTTTGCATGCACTTTGATCTAAGCATTATAAGCCAAGTCAGATCTGACCCTTGAAAAAGCTCCTAAAAATTTGGGACCATGGAACATCACATCGATCCTTCGAACTTTTTGCACACCGAAAAGGGTTGATTTGTGTCTATGAATGAAGCTTATTCTAAAGAGTACAACTATGTACCTATTTGCTGCACATGAAAAGAAGGGGAAAAAGGTTGGGAATAGGGGCTTGCCTTAGGTCAAACCCCTATTTTGGAATCAACCATGAAATTGAAATAAATGTAATTGAAATGACTAAAAGGAATGGATCTCCTTTTGAGGGAGATGTTGAATTATGACTAAAAATTGAATGATGATACCTCCTTGTGAAGTTTTGCTAGCCTCCACATGAAATTAGGGTTTCATGAAATAAGATGTGAATCTCCACTTCAATTCTTGATCCTTGACTTTATTGCTACTAAAAGGCTTGAAGGAAGATTGACAATGCTCAATTGCTCTTGAATGCTTGATTGCTTGATTGCTTGTGTGTTCTCAATACATCTTGATTCTTGTGGATGTTCAAATGAGAGGGGAAATCCTCTTTATATACTTGCTCATCAAGAAAATTGATTAATTTTCTGACATGAGCCGACACAGAGAGGGAAATCCTGCCCAAATTTTATATGTGAAAATGGGTTTAAGGGGCCCCAAAAATGAAGGGGACCATGGCATGGCGCCATGGTCCTATTGAGGACTAGGGTGCCACGCCCTGGTCCTACCCTATTTTGTGGAAAGGATCAAGTGCCTTATGAGGTGCATTTTGAGTTTCATAGCATTTGTGATGTGTACATGAGCATAATCAGGTCTTTAATCAGGAAAAGGGGCGCAAATACTAAGGTGAAGACCCAAATGCGGTCAAAATTGCAAAGGGTTTGCAATTTTAGGACGCTACAGTTCTCATTGTTTAAAAGAACATTTTTTAATTTTTTTTATTGGCATAGTGTTATGGTTAAGTTGTGATGTTGTTGTTGTTATTTCCATCAAGGTTCAATCCCCACTAGAGTGTTATCACTAAATGTTAATATTGAGGATGAGGTCCCTTATTTGTGACCTCATTGGTTCATAGCTGAATCAAAAGTGTTTACCCCCAAAAATGTTTTTTAAATTATGTTATAGTTATGTTCTATATATTTCTATTACTCGTCCTAAGGAATTCCTAAATACACAAAAAATTGAAACATTGACTGTACAATTTAGATTATAAATTTGAAGTGCTCATTATTATTGGACATTCTTGTAGCTATAGTCCTAACCAATTCATTATCGTAGTTGTGATCCTATCTACCCATATTTTGTTTTTAATTTATAGTAGTAAACCTATCCCTAAAACTAAATTTAATTGACTAGTCAATCTTATATTTCTCATAGATTTTTAGATTCAATGTGAATTACTCGTCCCTTATTATGGATCTTTTGCTCCCACAAAGGCTCAGTGAGACAATAAGTGGTTCTCCTTCTCTTTATTTTTAATACCACTTTGATTGAATCACTTTGGTAACTTTGAATCCTAGTTTTCATATTTGTTGGACTCTAGTTTAGATTTTCCTTAACTTGTCAAACACTACATCCTTTGTGAGTATTATTCTTCTTTCCACACCAAAATATTTTAAGGAGATTGCATGCTCTTATTATTCATCAAGCATGGTGGAATATGTTGGTTCTCCCACTTTATTACTTAAGAGTTTCTAAAGATTTCTTTCTTTCTTATGCTAAAAAACCTTGAGTCAGTTGCCAACAAACATGAAATTGTAGGAGGAAAGATTGAGCTCTAGCACCATGCAAGAGTAAATATTGCTCTTTAATACCATGTAGAATTTGATGATAAAATCACATGAGCTAAGAATCATCAACAAACAAAACACTTATCCCACAAAAGAGATCAAGCAAAGAGAATATGCTCCATAACAATCTGTGAATTCTATATTGATTGCAAACACAATTTGGATCCAAAGAGGAGTATGATAATTAGATTAACCTATAATAAAATTGGATGATTACAAATGAAGCAATGCATTTCTTTTATAGAAAGCAAGAGATGCCCTAATCCTAAAATTAGGAGAACTAAAGAAAATAAAAGAGGAGCTAAATAAATCTCAACTACAACTAAACTAAGTTATCACTAAGTGAAGTTAAGCTAGAAAATCACAACTCTAGATTAAAAAGAACCTAAGTTTAGCTTAAGTGAAAAAGTAATTAAATGACCTAATTAATAAAATAATTAGATTATTGTCCTAATTACTCCAAGATCCCCCTTTAAGATTAACTTAGGGATAAGCTAAAGAGATAACAATGAATGCAAAATGCATGCATGAATGAGTCTTGACAACAAAGACTTGGTTAGGTACTCTATATAAACCAATGCAACTCTCACAAATAGAGAAAAGGAGAAAAAACTAGTGGGAGAAAACTCCTCTCCGAAAGAGAGAAAATTAAATAACTATACTAGTGACAAAAGGAAAGAATGGGGACTCAATGTGACCCCCAAGGACTACTTCTATCACAATAGTACAATGAATGTCCCCCCATAAGAGAGAGAGAAAATGAGATTAGGAATCCCCCAATGAAGAAGTAGCTCCTATGCCAATGATGAACATCTAAAGATAGAACACGATCTATTGCCTACAAATAAAATTTCTCCCCTTAGGAAGAAACAAACCCATTGGAGATATGCAAATCAACTCCCATAAACAAGAAGATGTAGGAATCCAAATCAAAACCGTATGCCTCTAGAAACTTCTCATATGCTTCTATGTCCATAATAGATGATGAAGCCACAAACCAATCAGGTACATGCTCATTCAATTTGGGAGGTGATAAATCGAGAATCTGAAAAAATTAATGAACAAGCTCCATGGGTGATGAAGATGGGTTAATAACATTGATGAAACTATCAACAAAGAAGAGATGGGTTTCCTCAAAATAATCCTCCAAATAAACAATATGAGACTCCATAAATAATGGTGATATGTCTATAAGATAGAAATCCCAAGTAGCTATGTCTAGAAGAACAATATCCCACTGCATTATATCAATGGGGGCTATGCATGTGCCTATTCAAATTTGATCAAGAACAATAGAAAATAGATATGATTGATATGGGATCTCAATGTGAGGAGTAGGAACATGAAGATAGGCCTCTAATACATTGGAACATGCAAGACCTACAATAGATTCAAGCTCCTTTAAAGTATCGTTATGCAAGGGTATGAAATCTACATGTGCAAGGGGAAGAAGACAATCTACTACAAGATCCTCCAAGAATGGAGAGATGTGAGGTTATCCATTCATCTCCCAAAGTCTATTCCAAAGTACATGGGGACACTTAAGGTCCAATATAACACAAATAGTGTCATGATCAACACTAGAAAAAATCACTCCTACAACATGGTCTATGATATTACCCCAAGCTGATTTACCTCCTGATGTGGCTAGTTTATATATAAGTAAATACAAATAAGGCAAAATATCTAGCCACCTAAGATGTGTCAAGATGCCTTGTCACCAAGAATCATAATTTCCCTTTCCTAGGGTCATAACTGAAGGATGAACATAAAAACCCATGATACCACTTCAAATAAAATATGAAGACTCCAAAAACCTTATCATATGTAAAACATGCCAAATAAATCCCTCTCCAACAAATAGATCCATTCTAGGTGCCAAAACATCCAAGTAATTGACCAGATAGTGAAAACAAAATAATCTAAATAAAATATATCTAAGGAAAAATATGCAAATAATAGTAGTATATCTAGATGGAAGACCTCACCAACTTTCCAATGATATATGGTTTTTGAAAAATACAGTTTGGATGTGCAAGATATGGTCTAGAAAGCACAAAATTGAAGATCTAAATTTGCGGGCTTGGTACAAAGATCTGGAACACAATCTAACAAAAAAACCAACGTGCCACTAGATCGGTCCTAGAACTAGCTTTTTGAAAATATCTTGTTTGCATGATTTTGGCTTCGTATGACCAAGTTATGACCAAAAAACCATCTGTATATCAATTAGGGCTTGGAAGGCTTAAAAGGTTTCTAGAAATGGAAAATTCCTAAAATAAAAAAAAATTCAAATTTCAAATTTCAAAAAATAGAAACTTTTTGAAAATAGAAAGATTTTTAAAAATAGAAGTTCCAAAAAATATAAAGTTTCTAAAAATAAAATGTTTTGAAAATGGAAAATTTGTGAAAATGGATTTTTTTTAAAATGGAAAGCAACCTTTGTTTGAGCCCAATGTGCATAGAAAAATCACTCAAGGTTGGATCCCTCAAGAAAATGGGCAAAAAAAAAAAGATTTGAAGCTCTGATACCATGTAGGAGCAAAGATTGAGCTCTAATACCACATAGGAGTAAAGATTGTGCTACGATTCCATGTAGAAGCTGATGATACAACTATAGGAGCCAATAATCATTTGTAAGAAAAACACCTATCACACAAAATAGATCAAGAAAAGATAATATGCTTCATAACAATCCAAGAATTTTGTATTGCTTGCACACATAATATTGATCCAAAGAGGAATTTGATAATTAGATTTGCCTATAATAAAATTAGATGATTACAAATGAATGAATGACTTGCTTTTATAGAAAGCAAGAGATGTCCTAATCCAAAAATTATGAGAACTAAAGAAAGCAAAGAGGACCTAAATAAAGCTCAACTACAGTTAAACTAAAGTATCGCTAAGTGAAGTTAAGCTAGAATATCATAACTCTAGATAAAAAAAGAACCTAAGTTTAGCTTAAGTGAAAATGTAATTAAAGGATCTAATTAATAAAATAATTAGATAATTTTCCTAGTTACTCCAATGGAAATAACCCATAAGGAAAATTTCCTCTACACTTTTGGCTTTGCAAAGCCAAGGAGGGTGATCCTATGACAATACCCAATGATGAATTCACTTGAAAATCTTGGTATTGTAAAATAGAAATTATCTTCATCAATTGGACCAAGAAATCATAATATATGCAAAGAAATTGGCTAAATTATTGGGAAATATACATTGTTGACCACTTGAGAGCATATATTCAACATCAAATAAAGAAACGTATTGAAAGTATATTTGAGATTTATCAATTTTGATGTGATTCTAACTGACAAAGACAAGAAATCCTAATCAATGCCTATCAAGAGTTTCAGAGTCCATTTTAGAAAGCACATAACACATATTATAATGCCCCGCCAGAAACCCTAAAGGAAAAACATCACAATCTATGCAACTAAGGGTGAAATAATTTTTTTTAAAAGAACAAGTGCTTCAATTAAACCATAGCACATCTAATAACACAACGGAAGTCTAACTCCTGAATTTCCTAAGGGTTACCAACGAATATTACTTTGTAAATTATATTAACACCATGGGAAAACCTACTATTTAGCTTTATAGGAAAATTAAACATTTAAGATAAAATTTCCACAATGAAAGAATTCAAAGTACTCCAAAACAATCATTTAATATATACAAAAGATTTAAGTAACTGAAATAACATACATTACAATGTTTCTTTGCTTTACAATATTCAAAAATACATGTTTTCAAAAAAATTACATCATGAGTTAAAATGTTACAAAATGAAAGTTACATAAAGTTTCGATTCAAGACCTCAAGTTTCCAACTGAACAATGGTTATGAACAAGAGTTGGTACATGAACCACAAACCAAGAACATCAGCGAAGTCCTTCCTCGCTTGAAGATACATTCTAGTACATCCGATGGGAAGTGACACTACCACCCGACCATGTGATTCCGAAAAGGAACCACCCCACCATGCTAGAGATAGTAGATAACCCTCAAGCAAGCAAAATAAGACAAGAACGAAAGGACTACAAGACTCCACACACAACCATGTGACTCAACTCACAAAACACTAGTGACTCTAAGGAGAAAGTGTCATCGCATGTCTTACGGTGGATACCATGGTACAGCCTCCATAGGTCCCGGCCCCCATCCTAGGTTATCCTCGTAACCTCTCCCGAACCTCCAATTCCAACTAAGTCTCATGCAGACCCTACCAATCCTTTCATGAAGACAAGGTGGTAAGTTTGCCATTCCAGGCCTTCTTGCTACATTATGAGCCCTATACTAGCACTCACCTATGTGCGAGGCACATTATTTTATTTAACATTTATTATACCCTCCCCTAATCATTTATTAGGTTATCACTTTCTTAACCAACTTCTGACGGGTTATCCTGTCACCACTTCGGGCATGGCCCCCGCTCGAAAGCCACTCTCTCTCTTAGGACACTACAGGATAGTTCTCTCTACGGAACTCTATGGCAACACAGACAACCATACCTAATCCTGACATACCACAGGTGAAAGATACATAATTACTAACCTAAGGTTGACCATTTGGACCAACTCACAATGGCTCATTTCCTTAAGGTTATACATCTATATATCTGGCCAAAACATAGTAACACAGGGCATAATGACCACATACTCAATGTATGATAAAATTTGGACTTGACTGCAACCACCATTTAAACAAGGCAATCTTACGTAATAACATCAAAACACATAAATAACTTGTAGAAGCATAAACGTTGCCATTTGGTTGAGAAAAGAGATTATTTAACCTCAGACACTAAGGATAGTTTAGACAGTCATAAACTCAAAGTTTAATACCTTACAACATGATTAAGAGATCAATTACTCTTTGTTAACTATTATAGGGAAGCAACATTATATTAAGGCGACCTTGATAATTTCCAAATTCCACTTAAACCATACTTTAGGACAAAAATAGATATATTTATTTCTTCATAAAAAGTCTTACAAGAAGACATAGTACATTTCTCAACTTATAATAGATAGAAAGATGTCTTTATTTCTTGACATTAGAAGGGATACAACCCGTTACATCACTCTTCCGGAGAAGATGGAGAAGTGCACTCGTCAGACTCTATAAGATCTAAAGGAGTATAACCTTTAGATTCGCTTTCACTCAGGGGAAAATACCCCACAGATTCATTATTGCTTAAGGGGGTATACCCCTCCGATGAGTCAGAACTTATAACTATTGGCCTTACTGGCGAGCATTCTAGCTCAAGATTTTTTCCTTTTTCAACAGTAATATCTTTTGTTGGACATTGAATAGGATCTTCTCCTATCTCTTTTCTCTCTTTAGGAGCTGGGTTCACCTCAGTAGGGATGTCAACCAAGACAGGCTTGACAAGTGTCAGAGAATCTTTCTTGACTTTCAGACTATGGGTATATCCAGCTATGGATTTCTGAGTTGTCTGTTTGACACGCACCATTTTTGTAACGTTTTAAACAATAAGTCATTACTTCCCATACTCTCCTAGAGAAACGTCTAATAAATCTTCATAACTAGGTTTTGAACGAAAACATAAAATTTCTTTTATATAATAACTAGTGTGCAATATGTTCTAAAACAAGATTCCACTACTATAGCTACAATGTAATTACTCTTAATATTCTAACTCAAACAATAAAAGATAATTCACCGTAACTATAACATAAGCAAGATCTTAATCATTACTTATAACTAGGACTTTGTAAATAATAATGAACCCAAACCCAAAGAAATTCCTGACCTTTTGCAAAGTTAACACGAATGCAAGACCTCAACGCCCTTCTGCCGAATGATAGTGCGTCTTGCTTACGAACCTTATCTTCAATCTGCTTTCAAAACTCTATCACCAAAACCAACTCTCTTTGATTCTTCCTAAAATATTCTCTCTATCTCTCTATTTTACTCTATCTTTCTCCTCTATTCTAATTCTTTCCTCTCGAGTTCACCGTCCTTCCTTCGATGCAAAATGAATTCTCTTTCTTGCTTCCTTACTCCCCACCTCTATTTATACTAGAATTACCCATGAATTCTCCTACGTCTAAGGCTCAATTATGGAGTTTGATAAGGAGTCTTTTAATGGATTACTTTCAGTTTCATCTTCACTTAATCTCCACTCTTCAGTTATATGCCAAAAATTGTGGTAGACTGATACAAAGGATGGAAGGATTGGCAAGTTACAAGCAACTGTCAAACACGTAAGTGTTTGTCATGGGAGAGATAATAGTCCTCGCTGCCAAGTCGCCTTACTCTTATGTCACGTATGCCTCGCATTAAACTTACCACTCGGTGTCCCTTCCTACATAGTCACTATTATCACCATGAGGAGTTGGTTCAATACAAACTATTTTTTACTATGCCTCCACCGCATTTACCAACGTGGAGTTTGGTTCCATCGTGAAGGAGGAGTGGTGGTTTAGTGTGTTGAACAGCAAGAGGGGGGGGTGTCATTGTTTGCTGCGTTGGCGTGACCAAAGGAAGAGAGGAAAAGTGCGAGCTATGAGAGAGGAGGGTGGTCGGTGGTAATACCGACCCCTCCCTTTATTAAGCGGGGTGGTCGATATTACTATCGACCACCCTATATATTATATATTAGTTTACACTATAACCCCCGCCACCACCTTTTAAATAAAATTTGTTTTATTTGTTTAATTATAATTTCTTTATTATATTTTAATAATTAATTAATGACCTCTATTTAAACATTCAACCCTTAATCCTTCCTTAGCAAATTGAAATATATATTTTGATTTTCCAATATTTATAATTAACGGCTTTTCATATGTATATTTAAACAATTGATTTAGATATATATATATATTACATGTTTGAAAAGTATATTATATGTGACATTTTAATAATTCTAATTTTATATACATGTATCTTTTCAACATAATAGTTCGAATTGGCGATATTATCTAATGATAGTTCAATCACTTAATCTTTATTCAAATAACTACCTATAATTGACAATCGCCCCCCATGTATATAATGTCTATACATATATTCAAACGATCGAGTCACAATTATCGAACTAACATGCTGATGAGATTCATATCTACTTATACCAAGATATTAACTCATCCTTTATAAACAACATTAAGTCACTAGATCACTTGACTCTTTTTCCTCCAAATACCAAAACTACTCTTTACTCTTATAGACGTAATAAACGTAACAATTACCAATGTCATACAATAATTAAGAACACTAAACACACAAACTGAGCAAGCATCAAGCGACTTTTCATAAAGATCAAACAATAAAATATGAAGACCGAACAAATTGACGGAATGACTAACTGACGACACTCACCCGAGTGTAACTGAATGAAAATAGTGTCAACTACTATCTCCTTTACTTCCATCAGAAAATATATGGCATGCTTAGACCTGTGTAGCCAAGTGGAGACGTTACCCCGCACCTACCTGATACTTGTACCTGCATTATCCTACATCACCGAACCACACATGCATATATACCATATATAAAACATGACATACACACCGATGAAGGAGAATCACGATGTTCCCTGTCTCACCAAAATGAGTGAAGGAAAATCATCCCCTTGCATCCAATACACTTGCAGATACACAACATACATTGCATAAATAAAGTAAAGTGTCAGTACATTGCAATAAACCATACTATGCCATAAATCACAAATATAGAAATAGTGTAAATAAATCATGCATCTCATATTCAGATTAAGCATGGAATAATGTCATATAAATCTGAATAATAATTCACGGTAATGTATCCACTGAAAATAACAAGAACAAAATATGAGTCCAAACAAGTAGGGGTACTACACATATACAACAAATTTGATTTCAATTAGCCTCAACCTTTGGAGTCAAATAAATCTCCAAACACCTTAATTGGATCCCATTTATTGTATGGTCTTTGAATGCACCCTTTAATTATAATATTGTCATGCATCTTCAACATGTTGTAGTGTCTCTAACTTGTTTCCAAGTAGAGTATCAATCATATCAACCCTTATTTTCTTATCATTTTTCTTTGTTTCCTCCTCAACTTTTCTATTTTATCAAGGTCCTTCTCCACATTTTTTACATTTATTTTCATCAACCCCAATTGCTACACCAATTTCATTGTTTCTCTTGAAGTTGAACTTTGTTTGCCCTATTGTGGAAGTGGGAGCAATGCAATCACAATTGTGATATGATCTCTTAACCTTTAATTTTCATTATTTAACTTATTCCAGTTATTATGCGATTTCATCAAAATATCATATGCATTTTAGGAGATTGTTATGAAGGTTTATTAGATCAAATGCAAGATGGGTATTCAATTTGAAGGTTTGTGATTCATATCTTTGTATTTCAGTGGGATTGGTGTCTCACCTACTAAGTTGGTGCTCAAATCTTGGAGTAGGGGATTGGTGTCTCCTATAGTTGGTACCTAAAATTATAATTGGGGATTGTTGTTTTTAGTATGTTGGTTCTACTTTATATTATTAAGTGATTTATTATTTTGTGAGGCTAGATTTCAACAGATCTAAGTAGCTATTCTCATTGTGTTTTTTCTCGTTCTGGTTTTCCATGTAAATCTAGTGTTCATTGTGTCAATGTGTGCTTGTGTGTTGATTAATTTCTTTATCTTTTAGAAAATACTAGTAAATGCCAATTTTATGATTTGGGGATTATATTTAGAGAATTTTTTAATGATAATCAATGTTTAACTTAGTCAAAATTGGTATATATTGATTCAAACCTCCCTATTTGTATATTGTGTACCCTTCAATTGGTATAAGATTCAAGTTCCTTGGAAGAATCTTAATAGATTAAGGTAGATCCAAGATGGCACACTTAGTGGATCAAGAAGGTTGGTGTTCAAATAAGGCACCATCTTTTTATGGATCCAAATGTGCTTTTTGGAGTGTTAGGATGGAATAACATTTGATGGCCCTAGGATTTCATGTTTGAAAATTAGTTGTGGATGGTTATGAAATACCTAATAATCCTCTCAAAGATCATGATGGAAAGAAAGCTTGTGAAAATAATGCATTTAGTGTCATAAATTGTATCCTCATACAATTCAGACTCATTTTCGACACACTTTGGTGGTTTCCCTCACGCCCTTGATTTTTGACTGATTGTGCTCATCTCATAGCCAAATATGGATTCCTAGGACAATTACATGTTCATTTACCTCAAGTTTGGCTCAAAATGATAGGAATATTATGCATACAACTCTAGTCCTCCTAAACTACGGTACCTAGTCAAAATAGGCCCAAATTTGAACCTCCAATGGTCGGGAAATTGTTAAGAAGTGCTCTCCAATGTCACTCTTTTTCAAAATTTCATCACTAAATGTGTAAATTTGTGTCTAAATATAACTTCCACCCCCTCATTATATTATCTCTCTACAAGCATTCAATTCCAATTTGTACTTCAATTGAGCATTTTCAATCAAGCTTCTTAAAGGTAGTGAAGGAGAGATCTAAAGTCAAGCAGTTACATTAGCATCTATGATCAAGTTTATGTGTTCCTCCATGAATCAAGGCATGCATTAACTCGTATCAAGAAACATCGACCTTTTATGAGGCTTTGAGGCATGAAGATTCATATCAAACGCATCATTTGTCAAATTTGCATTTCCTTAAGGTTTTTAGCTTATGCCCTACCTAGGGTAAGCATTTTTTTTAATTATCATTATTGTAATGGAGCTTAATTCCTACCCAGAGTTTGACTTAGGTAAGCCTCTACACAACCCAACATTTTGCCCTCTTTTCTGTGTGTAGGTAACAAATCTGACTGTTGAAAGTTGCAGAGTTGTTAGAGTATAGACTAAGACCTAGAGTTATAGATTTAAAATAGGTAGAAACCCCTAGACTCTATCAATTCACTCACCTATTTAACACTTTTTTATTTAATTTTAGAGAGCGTGATCTAAAGAGAATTCTAATTTAGGATATGAAGTCTTAGGCTATAGGACACCTATCAAGATTAAGGCGCCTAGTACATTGGTATACCACTTTTAGGACCATATTTTAGTGATATGTTCTTTTATGTGTCATATTTATAGATCTATCCTATTGTGCTGAATTTTAGTTGTGTACCTTTCTATTTATACTAAATATTGTCATTTTCCTATCATTTTATCTAGCTTTTAGATCATTTCATATCCAATCATATCAACTCAAAAGAGAACAATCAACCACAAGTGCCCAACTCTCTTAAGGGATTGAATTTGGGCCTAATTGGTTGTTCTCCAATTAAATTAATGATGGGAATGGGAATAATTCCTAGTTTTCATGTTTAGACTAGTGAATCCCCCATTTTCCCTACATTTCATTTTGGTGAACCTGATATTACTTGCATAATTTCTGATTTGGATGTTTAGATATGAGTTTAACTGCATAAATTTCTTAGATTTAGAGAGATTAATGTTTGAAATTCATCTTTTATGTGCTTACAATCATTGATTAATCATCATTTTATTAGCTCATATTATTTAAATAGGCAATTAATTGATCATTTCACTGTAATATTACATTTTCAATCACTTGTGTCATTTCTATAATCACACATTATTTGTTAATTACTTGCATTATCATTCATAAATGTATAAAAGGAATTGAGAGCACAAATAAATTCCTTTTTCTTTGCCTCTATCCTTCCTTCTTTGTTTTTAGAAAGAATTGTGCGTTGTTGGAGCTTATGCTTATGTATGAGTTTTGTAACTCATGTTTTGAATCTAATATCTATGTGAGAACAAGTTATAGACTCATGGATTCCTGTGGTTTAAACACAATAGGTGTCGAGCTTGATTTGGTTTAATTATTCCCACCTAGGATATTGGGTGAATCCTCTTTTCTTAATCCAACACCTACCTTGCTTAACATTATCGATAATCCTTCCCTTCATGCTTCTCATGTTGATGAAGATGAATTTTTAACACGTGTCTAATGAGAAATTAGGGTAGATAGACAAGAAATTGGAAGATCTTCAACAATTTGTGAGTCAAGAGAACTAGTTGGAGAGGTAGTATCCTCAATTTAAGGTTTAAGGAGGTTAATTCAATACGCTGAGAATGGTGTGGATGTACTACATGGTATAGCTCACATAGTGGATGATAATAGTATAAAGTTAGCTATATGCATAAAGTTATTGGACATTTCACTCCTCCAACTCAGGTTGAGATACCCATGCTTATTTCTACATCTATAGACAATGTTCCTATACATGCAGATTCCATCACAACTACAACTACATAAAATGGTAATGATATCCATGTTAGTTGTAGGGGGATCCTTTAAATCAATATGTTTATATTCCATCTTCAACCAATCTCCCTTTTGTTTCTCAACCATCTCCTCCACCCAAGTATCACAATGTTCCACCTACCTATCATGCTACACCTTCAAATCCTACATCACAATCCAAATTTTAACATTCCAATTTATCCACTGAAGCTACCATAAGTCATTTTTTGCAAAATGCTTCATCTTTACAAAAACTATTAGCAAATATAACCCAATATAAATCCACTATCCCTACATATTTTTTAAGTAGTCTACTTTCCATTGATATCCTTCACACTCCACTTTCACAACACAGTGAGGTTCCCCATTTTGAGAAATATCATGGAAACAATGACCCCCACACTTACATGAAAATATTTTCTACTTTATTTAGTGATTTCTTCTATGACCAAAAGATTCTTGTAAAATTATTCCCTTGATCCTTAAAAGACATATACTTGGAATAGTTTTTCTCCTTGCCTACTTATTCAATTGTCAATTTTTAACAAATGACAGATGCATTCATTCAACATTTTCAAAACAATTTTTGGCCACAAGTCACTTTGACTGATTTATTGTGTTGCAAATAAGGTGTTAAGGAAACACTGACTGATTTTATTGGTAGATACAAACATTTTCATGTAAAAATTGCTTATCCTATTCTTGATGTTGATATTCAATGGATTTTCATTAATAATTTGGAAAAAGATATTAGAGATAAGATTATGTTCTGTGAGTACACATCCTTCACATAATTATGCACAACACTTCATATTATACACTTCAAGTTCCTCAATATGAAGCCTCTTCATCTTTGACTCTAGTTGATAAGAATGAAGATGCTCATCAAAAATTTCAAAACTTTAGAAAACAAAGAAAAAGTTCCATTAAGATCAATATCAATAATTCTTCCAAGCATATTGATACCCAAGTTGTAGCCACAACAACTCCTATTGTAGCTCATATTTCTTCTGAATTCAAGCATAGAAACTTCACCCCCCTTTTTTAGTCCTTACATAGCATAATGCTTCAATTGATTAACAATAATTTGATGAATCTTTCCAATATCCATCTTGTAGACACTTCCAAACCTTTACCATCTTCATTTTACTCAAATACCTTTTGTCAATACCATCGTCAATTTGAGCATGACAAAGAGAAATGTATGCATCTAAAGCATGAAATTCAAGATCTCATTTATTGTAATGTGATAGTGTTGGATGGTGTGAATGATAAAGGGAATAAATTTGTAGCACCTCCTAATCAAAATTTGCAAATGTTTACCAATCCTTTACCTTCTCACTCTAACAATGTTGTTGCGCATAACAATAATAGCTACATAGCTATTGATTACATATCTAATGAAGCCAACAATATTTTGTAATTGGTTGACCAAGAGAAACCTAAGACTATAAATGAACCTAACATTTCCTTTTCAAGTGATATCATAAAAGAACCCGAAAAATAATCATTGGTATATTCATATTTGCATATTTGCTTTTACCGAAAAATAGGTCCAAGTTATCTAGGGTTACACCGGCAGGTTTATCTTTTCTAGATCAGCATGGCACGCTATGGAGATGATTTATTATTGTTGTAAATACATTAAGCCGACATGTTCAATTGGTTATTGCATCGGATATTATATTGTTTGTAAAATATTTTTATTGTAATATCTTGTAGAGCCGACCTACTAAAATTGGTCTTAGGGTATGGTATAAATGTAAGATCTTATTTGTAAGATCAAGTGGGGAATGCGAAAAGAATTAAGTGAAGGTATATGTGAGATCAAGCAGGGATATACACGAAGACATCATTTGAAGGTGAAGTTAGGTTTTTGTAGAAGCATATCAGCATTACACTGGTACTGAATCTAGCATATGAAGATTCTATTTTGAGCAGTACATTCTTATTGGATTTAACCATCCAACTGTAGTTAGTGTGACTCCCATTTTGTGATTGAGTAGTGAGCTCTAGGCTGTTGACCTTTCTGCATGTGCAAACCCCATTTATGTACACATACTATCTGCAGTAGTATCATTTGATTGTGGGTAAGATTTCCTACCGTGGTTTTTCCCCTTACAGGGTTTCCACGTACAAATATTGGTGTCATGTGTTGTGGATGACTTTATGTTTATGTTTCATGCATTAATCCTTACCGGTATAGCAATTTACTGTTAACACTATCTACCGGCATACTTAACTGGTTTACCGGTATCAAGCATTAAGTTGGTTAGTAAGTTTTTGGTTCAAATTTATTTGACAACTGATTCACCCCCCCCCCTTCTCAGTTGTCTCCGAGACCTAACAATTGGTATTAGAGCCTAGTCCTCTTTTGCAGAAGTTTAACAACTTGAGGAGATCCAATGTCTACTAATTATTTCAAGAAGGACAGTCCTAAACTTGATGGAACCAACTATGGGATATGGAAGATCAGAATGGAGACACATCTGAATTGCATTGGTAAAGACATCTGGGAAGTTACTAAGAAAGGTTATACTATTGTTGTAGTTGGCCAGACTGCTCCAACTACCTTAGCTAAAGATGAAGAAAATGATTGCAAAGCAAGAGAAGCACTTTTGAGCGCATTATCAGATCAACAAATCATGGGATTATCAGATAGGTCTACTGCTAAAGCTATTTGGGATCATTTGGAAACACTGAATGAAGGAGATTCCATAGTCAAGATTGCAAAACTTGAAAGCTTCTAAGTCAGGTATGAACATCTGAAAAAGGAAGAAGATGAAAGGATTTTTGCTTTTATGGAAAGAGTAAATGAAATTGTTTTGGGTATTAAATGTTGTGGAGGAACTCTGAGTGAGGATGAAATTGTTTCAAAAATCTTAAGAGGTTTTCCATGGGCATATAAAATGAAGGTTACTGCTATAAATGAATTGAGAACAATGCCTAATACATCAGTAACTTGGGATACATTGATTGGAAAACTTTCAGCCTTTGAAATTGAGGAATTTGGTCCTGTTGCTATAAAGACTGATTTGGCCTTTAAAGCATCAACATCATCTACTCCATCATTTGACAAATCAGACTGGAGAGCCTTTTATGCAAGAGAACTTGAAGAAACCAGAAAGGAGAATGAAGAGCTTGAAGGACTTGAAGCACTATTTGCAAGGAAAATGCCAAAAGGTCCAATTGGAAGTAAGTATGAAGGTAAAGCACCATTTAAATGTTTTAACTGCAATAAGATTGGTCATATGGCTTCAAGATGCCCTGATAGACATGCTAGACTAAGAGAAGAAGCTAGAAGAACATACAAGCCTAATCCTGAATATCAGAGATACAGATTTAAAAAGAAAAAAAGGCAAATCTTGTTACATTGTTGATGAAGGTGTGACTAATGATTCTGATGAGGATCTAGTAGACAATGGATGGGTTTTTGTTGCTATAACAGAAGATCAACTGGCACCTATTGCTCAACCGGTAGAACAAGCCCTAGCAGCTAAAGTTGAAGCAAAGGATGAATGGATTATTGACTCAAGATGCTCACATCATATGACTAGAGACAAAGGTAAATTCTTGAACTTTCAAGAATTCAATGGAGGTTTAGTAAGATTTGGAGATGACAAAGCCTATTCAATCAAAGGTAAGGGTTCAATATCTCTTGATGGTAAACATAACACTGACAATGTCTACTATGTTGAAGGATTTAAGCATAATCTTTTAAGTGTTGGTCAATTAGTTGAGAAGGGATTTCAATTACAATTTAAAAATGGAAAATGCAAAATCATGAATAGAACTAGTTTGGAAATTGCAACCGGTAATCAAACTAGAGGAAATATCTTTCATTTGAATAATAGTGAAAAGGCATGCTTAATTGCACACATAGATGAAAGTTGGTTATGGCATAAGAGACTATGTCATGTAAACTTTGATTGCATGGTAAAAATCAGTACTTCTAAAGCAGTTAGAGATCTACCTAAAATTGTGAAACCTCAGAATACAATTTGTAAGGAATGTCAATTTGGAAAACAAGTTAGAGAAAGTTTCAAAAGTATTCTAGAAAAATCCAATAATGCTCTTGACTTAATTCACACTGATTTATGTGGTCCGGCTAGAACTAGAAGCTTACAAGGTGATAGATATTTCATGCTAATTATTGATGATTATTCTAGAATGTGTTGAGTTACTTTTCTCAGAGAGAAGTCAGAAGCACTTGGAAAGTTCAAACTATTCAAGGCAGTGGTTGAAAATGAAACCGGTAAGAAAATCAAATGTTTAAGATCAAATCAAGGAGGAGAATTCACATCTAAGGACTTTAATACATTCTATGAAGTGAATGGAATCAGAAGATAGTTATCAGCACCCTGGACACCACAGCAGAATGGAGTTGTTGAAAGGAAAAACAGAACTATCTTGGATGCAGCTAGAAGTATGTTATCAGAAGCAAATCTACCACATGTGTATTGGAGAGAGGCAGTTAGTACTGTTGTCCATACATTCAACAAAGTTCACATCAAAGGTGAAATCGGTAAGAGCTCTCATGAACTATGGTTTGGTAATACTCCTACTCTTAAGTATTTCAAAATTTTGGAAGTAAATGTTATATTAGAAGAGATAAGTATATTGGCAAATTTGATCCTAGAAGTGATGAAGGAATATTTCTTGGTTATTCATCTAAGAGCAAGGCATATAGATGTTTTAATAAAAGATTGCAGAAAATTGTTGAGAGTACAAATGTAAAGATTGATGAATAATTCAGAGGAACTTCAAGGTATATAGACTCTGAACCGACAATAGAAATTGTGACAAATGAACCTATACTGAATACACCGGTACAAAATGAAGATCTAGTTACCCCGGTATCATCAGAAGATTCCACAATAATTGAAGAACAACAACAAACTAAGACACCCTGGTATGTAAGATTGAATCATTCTGAAGATCAGATAATTGGAAACAAATTTAAAGGAGTTATGACAACAGGAAGATTGGAAAATGAAGAGGTATGTCTTATTTCTCAAATAGAACCATCATCTATCAATGAGGCATGTGAAGATAAATTTTGGATTAAAGCTATGGAATAAGAATTAGGACAAATTGAGAAAAATAATACTTGGACATTAGTTCCCCGGCCTAAAGATAAAAATTTAATTGGAACTAAATGGGTATTTAGAAACAAACTTAATGAAGATGGTAAGGTTGTCAGAAACAAAGCAAGACTAGTGTGTAAGGGATATTCTTAGAAAGAAGGAGTTGATTACAATGAAACCTTTGCACCAGTAGCCAAAATTGAGGCAATTAGATTATTCTTGGCTTTTGTAGCTCACAAGGATTACAAAGTTTATCAAATAGATATTAAATGTGCATTTTTGAATGGAGATCTTGAAGAAGAAGTATATATTGAACAACCTGATGGATTTTCTTTGACAGATGACAATGATATGGTTTGCAGGTTAAGAAAAGCTCTGTATGGATTGAAACAAGCCCCAAGAGCTTGGTATGCAAGGTTGGATAAATATCTTTTGAAGATTGGTTTTAATAAAGGAAATGCAGATAGCAATTTATACTACAAAGTAACTAATGATGACATCTTGATTATTGAAGTATTTGTTGATGATATAATCTTTGGAGGAGAAGATGGATTATGTAAGGAATTTTCTCTTGAAATGCAGCAAGAATTTGAAATGTCTATGATTGGAGAAATAAAATTCTTTTTAGGTTTGGAAATTTCTCAGACTGATAAAGGTATATTTTTGAGTCAATCCAAGTACTTGAAAGAATTACTAAAGAAATTTGGGATGGAGAACTCTAAACCAGTAAGCACACCCATGACTACAAATGACAAATTATCTCAAAGGGATGTATCTACACTTGTTAATCCAACTAGATACAAATCTATGATAGGAGGTTTACTATATCTGACACAAACTAGGCCTGATATTATGAATGCAGTATGTATTGTTTCTATATTTCAGAGTAATCCTAGGGAAAATCATGAATCAGCAGTGAAAAGGATTTTTCGGTACTTACAAGGCACAACAAATCTTGGATTATGGTATCCTAAAGATGAAAATTTTGATCTATGTGCATACACAGATGCAAATTGGGCAGGAGATATAGATGATAGAAAGAGCACCACTGGAGGAGCATTCTTTCTTGGAAAGAGATTAGTTTCTTGGTTGAGTAAGAAACAGAGTTGTACATCTTTATCAACAGCAAAATCAGAATATTTTGCAGCAACAACCAACTGTACACATGTAATATGGCTTAAGCAAATGTTGAAAGACATAAAGGTAAAATGCATGGAACCTATTACTATATACTGTGATAACACTATAACAATTGATATATCTAAGAATCCAGTATTACACTCTAAAACAAAACATGTTTCTATTAAACTGAATTTTCTAAGGGAAAAAGTTGAAGAAAAGGAGATAAAACTGGTTTATGTGAATACTAAAGAACAGCTTGCAGATATTTTCACAAAACCTTTGCCTAAGGAGACTTTTGAGTATCTCAGAGATCAGTTTGGAGTCATACCTCCACCGGTAGAGACCTAGACAATTGATGATTGTCATCAACCGGCAGAATTAAAAGACAAATCTTTTATTCCGGTATTTGATGAGGAAGCTACTTCTCAGGGGGAGTAGTTGGTATATTGAATTGGTTGGTATTTTATATGACCTTGACCTTTTGTGACTTTGGCATTTGATGTCAAAGGGGGAGAGATATCTATGGAAAAACACATTATCTTTTTTTGGGAGAGATTTTAGGGGAGAGATTTTGAAAAACACATTTGAGAGATTGGTATTGTTACTCCTAGGGGGAGAAATAGAGATTGTTGGTTTTTGTATTTGGCATTTCTCTTTTGTCACTTTGATGGTTTTTCCATCTTGTGTTGACATCAATGCCAAAGGGGGAGATTGTTGGTATTTTGGTATGGTTTTGTCATTGATGTCAACACCTACTAATACACCTACTTTGGAGATCCAACAACATTCATCGGCAAGCAAGTAAATTGTGCAATAGTTACTAGTATATGGTTCACCGACAGGATATATTGTTCACCGGTACCTGGAATGATATGGAAGACACTTGGTAATGTCAAAGACATCATGTGGACACTTTATTTTGAAGAAATAATCATTGGTATATTCATATTTGCATATTTTCTTTTATCGGCAAATAGGTCCAAGTTATCTAGGGTTACACTGACAGGTTTATCTTTTCCACATCAGCATCGCATGCTATGGAGATGATTTATTATTGTTGTAAATGCATTAAGATGACATGTTCAATTGGTTATTGCATTGGATATTATATTGTTTGTAAAATATTTTTATTGTAATATCTTGTAGAGCTGACCTGCTAAAATTGGTCTTAGGGTATCGTATAAATGTAAGATCTTATTTGTAAGATCAAGTGGGGAATGCGAAAAGAATTAAGTGAAGGTATATGCGAGATCAAGTAGGGATATACACGAAGACATCATTTGAAGGTGAAGTTAGGTTTTTGTAGAAGCATATCAGCATTACACTGGTATTGAATCCAGCATATGAAGATGCTATTTTGAGCAGTACATTCTTATTGGATTTAACCATCCAATTGTAGTTAGTGTGACTCCCATTTTGTGATTGAGTAGTGAGCTCTAGGCCGTTGGCCTTTTTGCATGTGCAGACCCCATTTATGTACACATACTATCTGCAGTAGTATCATCTAATTGTGGGTAAGATTTCCCACCGTGGTTTTTCCCCTTACAGGGTTTCCACATACAAATATTGGTGTCATGTGTTGTGGATGACTTTATGTTTATGTTTTATGCATTAATCCTTACCGGTATAGCAATTTACTGTTAACACTATCTACCGGCATACTTAATTGGTTTACCAGTATCAAGCATTAAGTTGGTTAATAAGTTTTTGGTTCAAATTTATTTGACAACTGATTCACCCCCCCCCCTCTCAGTTGTCTCTGGGACCTAACAGAAATGCAATTATTTAATCTTAAAATCAAATAACTAGGCTAAAACTAAACTGATTCACACTTTCTAAATTAAATCAGACTTCCAAATTAAATCACACTTCACACTTCCTAAATTAGAAGATTGGATTGAAGGTTTTGTTCCCTGTCACACTTGTACTGGCCAGGATCTATGATAGGAACTATCACAAACTGGTAAAAATAATAGTTTGATTACAAAAACTATATTTAATTCCAAATATGAAAACTGGACATAATGAACATTTAGATTCAATCCAAAGTAGTCATAACAATGTAATAGATTCTACTAAGGAATGAAGAATTAACTATCTGGAAATAATTGTATTTAGCAAACTATTCAAATCAAATCACACATAATTTAAAATTAAAACATCTTACACAAAAACCAAACACTAATATGAGAGTCACTGGGTAATCACAAAGTGGGCCCTACCTCCTTGGTCACCAAGTGACAAGCTAGAAATATGAACTATTACTATGCTCTAATCCTTCATTTATAAGAATGAACACGAATTCATAGAGATTGAGCTTCACACAAAGATATATTATGATGGTTATCAAAGTTCAAATATACATTCATATATATATATATATATATATATATATATATATATATATATATATCAATCATCTGTACTAATAATAAGTTTTAGGTTTGTTTGACCTATCGACCACTCAAAACTAATAGTTTATGAAAGTTACAAATGGTCACAGGCCGCTTATAACAGTAAAACAAACTTTAAACTATTTTTGATCAAAATGATTGGTTATCAAGCAAATTATTGTCAATTCTGCTCCACCGATCTCCCATGATCCACATGCTCTTAACATTTTTGACCTCTTTCCTAACCATCCCCTGTCATTTCAAACACAAAACAGTCAGCAGTATTACAGTTTTCGATAATTTATCAATCTCAATTTCATTTTCATATTTTATTAAATATTAAGGTTCCTTCATCAAATGGTGACAAGAAAATGGACAAATATAAAGGTAAAGAGAAAAATGTGGTTTAAAAATATTGGAATTTCCTATGCTCACCAACTTATCCTATGATAAGTTCGATCAACCTTCCCATAGAAGTTGGTACTAAGTGCTTATATGCTACCTTTGCAATTATCCCTACCTTGGACCCATTTTGTGTGAATTTGGGCCATACTTGGCTCACATTCATGAAATAATTCCCTTCTACCATTCATAAGTGTTTGACATTCCCTCATAGTGTGAAATTTATAATGATCCATCATTTTCTTTTCCAACCCTTAACTAATTCTAAAAACTTTACCCTTGATTTGTTTTAGCTAAAAACCTCAACCACTCAAACCTCATCAAGATATCCCATTCCTTTCTTATTAGAATTATAAAGCTAATAAGATAGCTTCCTTATGTAATCCTTTGTTGCTTTCTTCAAGTGCTTTTCTTAAGGATCCTTTGTTATTTGTCGAAATGAAAGTAGCTCATCTTGCTCCATATCTTGGACCAAGACTCCTTCCTACTACCATTCCCTGTATATATGGTATAGTTACACCTCCAAAATCCTATAAAGGAAAAGAGAAAAGAACCCAACATCTTCTATCTCTCAACCTAGTGTGGTTCCTTTCATTCCTCCTTCCATTCCTAGAGTAAAAGAAGAAAAGGAGTCAATGTTGAGTGGTCCCCAATTTTCTTCTACACAAGCTTTGAGTTGTAACAAAAGAAATCATAGTGCAAGAGAATACTAATTAATACATTGCACAAAGGCTCATGAGCTTGCTTCAAAAGCTGATTCTTCTTCTAAGCAATTAAATTCTCATTTTATCGTAACTTCCCAACCTTTTCCCAATCCTAGAGAGGAGCCTTACCTTGACCAACCTCATCAAAAGTTGAATTTGTCAATCCCTAATGATGCTTATTCTCCTCCTTGCATTAAGCCTCCTATTTTGATCAATTTAAACGATGATTCTAATGATATAGTTGAGGATATTAATAATGGTAATGATGATCTATCTCTTTAATATTTTCAAAATCCTAAACAATATCTCCTAGTGAAACACATGGTGATTCATCATTAGAGCATGGTCCTTATTTGGCACTAGAGATAGCTACATCTACAATACTAGTTGTAGCTCCTTTGTAATTGTATCTGCCATTTGTAATTGGTGTTAAGAAAGCTTGGGAGGTGGATGATTTTCTAGAATATCTCATTCATTCAATAAGATTATTTTGTGTGTTTTCTTTCATGTCTTGTACCTAGCTAGTTCCTAGTAGGGGACTTGTTCACAAGTTAAGTTTGTTTATGTCCTAGGTATCCTTATAGAAGTATTCATTTGATACATAAGATCTTATCATATCATATCTTATCCTTTTTTTACCTTTATTTAATTCTAGTTACCTAGGTCATTTAATATTTTATTGAGGTAGTTGTCTCATTGTATAGGATGAAGACATGACATAACAATCCTATCTAATCCTTTATCTCAGCCTTGTGTTTATAAGAAATGTATCTCATTGTATATTTTATATTAAATTAATCAGTCTTGCATAATTGAAGAAATATGTTCTTGTCATTTCCTCTCTTGTGGAAGATATTTTAGTCTAGCAACTAAAAATGGGGTATTGGGAGTTTACCATTTACTCCTACATGGTATCAGAGCTCCAGTGCTATAGATCCTTCCTAGATTTGAGTGACATCATCAGATTTGTTGGGTATAGATTAGAGTTTCAAGGATCTTATGGTTGAATCCAAGAAATCAAATAAAGTCAAGTTTTTCTTTTGTTTCATCATGTTTTGTCAAATCTACACTTGAATTTCAAGTAAGGTTAAAGTTGCTAGATCTAGGAGGTAGCTAAAATTTTGGAGAACTTTGTGCCAAATATGACCTTACCATCATGTACAAAGGCCCAAAAACCTAAGGATTTATTTTAAATTCATCAAAATTTGGAGACTTTCATCTAGGGGCATAAGAGGTTCTTTTCACAGTTTCACAAAATTTATATAGTCATAAAAAAAATGGTCTCCCCTCCTAAGTGAAATATTCTCTACACGATTCCCCTCTACATAGGCATAAGTGTAATCACTACATCATCCTTTTTATGAAATTTGCAATATGTTCTATTAGATGGTCTTCACTATTGCTTCAATTTAGTTTTTTTTTTTTTGCAAATTTTAAAATAAAAAATATATATATATATTTCTAAATTCTTTGATTAGCAATGAGTTTTGTTTGATTTTCTCCCATGCCATTTTACATTAACAATAGTTTTATCAATGACCTACACCTACCTAAGGGTGCTAAGCCCTAGGTGGCATGTGCTTAGCCACCACCCTTTGTCCACCAAAGATCCACCCACCATTGTTGTGTAACCATGCTTTATTTTTTTCTACCAGTTCCTTATATGGTCACATGGGTGACCATAAATAAGCCCCTAGGTGCCCAGTTTGGTCCCTTGTGTGCCTAAATAGGACCTTTTTCTCAAACTTGCATAAATTTTCATCATGGTATCATTTTTTTTAAAATGAGATATTGTAAGAAAATTGATTTTGTGAATTTTCTAGTGGTGTAGGATATTTTTTAAAATTTTGATGTTTGATCAGAATAATTGATAATTGAAGTCAAGTATTATATTTGGGCTCCCAAGCTCATAATTTTTTTTCACGATCTTTAATTTTCATGGTTCTTGTGGCATTGGATAGGTATTGAGGAGATCTATCCAACCTTTCATGCTCTTTTCCCTATTTCTATCATAGGTTTTTTTTCCTAGTGGGTATCTTGGAGGATTACTTGGACAATGTGCTATTTTTATCTAATCATTTCATTTCAGCCAAATTTCATGTATTGATCTCTGATTTTATCATTTGAAAAGTGTATCATTGTTGTAATCATGGGATACAACTCAAGCTTCTATAATCATTATAACTAGGGACAATTATAAGTCTTGGCAAAAAGACATCCTAACACATTGTAGGTGGCTCAATCTTTCTCTCATCTTTATGGATTCATCCTCGAGCCAAAGAAAATATTGAAAAAATAGTTTGGGGTAATGTGAATGAACATATTGAATAGGATTGACCAATTCTAGTTTTAGTTTGAGCATCTCCAAAGAGACCTACTATCAGATTTCAAGAATCAAGTCTCCACACATATTTTGGGCCAAGATTTAGGAGATTTTTGAATTTCCAAATTTTCCTCCATTCCAAAATGATTCTACATCAAATTGTCTCATTTGACTTGAAACTATTGAAAATTTACCTTTTGATGTTGATACCTTAGAGGAGTTTGAATACAATGTAGAACTTCAGTGTCTTCATGATCCAAAAACTTCTCTTGTATCTCCCACTTCTCCAATTGAGATCACACATTCATATTCTATTGTTGGTTCATGGATAATTTCCAATGATTCATTACAAAAGGTATCTAATTGTCTTCTTGATTGGGATTCCTATTTATCATACATTTCATCTTTATTTTTGGAGTCTCACATTTTAGATTTGGAGGCCCAATTTGAGGTTTTATCTCTCTTATTTGATGAAAGTCATGGTAGAACTATTGTCACCTTATTTTTTCCTTAAAGTTAGTTCACCATCAATTTCCATTTGTTCCTTTTTTTTCATTCCTTTTGTTGTGATTGGATTATGGCATCATCGTCATCTACTAAGGACTTGACAATACATGAGTAGATTTTACAAACATTTTTATAAATTTTGATTCTTCTTCCTACCAATTCATATCCAAAATGGGAAGCATTCCTACATTTTTACTTGGTTTATCTTCTTCCCAAAGGGAGAACTATTGTTTGTATGCATTGGACTATGTTTTGTCTTTAAGCACTCACCATTTCTGTCAGATATTATACATTGTGGGGGGTTATGTAGTCCCTCTCTTTCCCTCTTATTGGGGTATCATTGATTGTATTTTCAAGATGGATTTATTTCTTGGGGGTTGTCATTTAGTCCTCCATGAATCATCTTTGATCAAGTATCTTTTCCCTCTTTGGGAGAGGATTTTTGTCTCGATGGGTTTTCTTCATTTCCTTGGTTTTGGGAGATTTGCATTGCACACAAGTACCTAACATGGCCTAGTAGTTAGGACCCATAATAATCTTGCATCTTTGCATAATAATCTAATCCCTAAGTTTCACTTAAGAGGGGTGTTGTTGTGAATAAGTTCTTGTACCTAGCTAGTTCCTAATAGGGGAGCTATTCACATGCTAAGTTTACTTAGGTCCTAAGAGTCCTTCTAGAAGTTTTAGTTGTCTAGATAAGATCTTATCATATCTTATGTTTTTTTTTTTTTTTTAATTCTAGTTACTAGGTCATTTAATATATTATTGAGGCACTTGCCTCATTGTATTGTATTCAAACACATGTCACAATCTCATCTAGTTCTATGTCTCAACCCTATCTTTGTATGAAATACATAACATTATATATTGAATATTCAATCAATCAATTTTACATATTTGAAGCAATCTAATCTTTCCATTTTCTCTCTTGTCAAAAATATTTTGGTCTAACAACTAATCCTAGGGTGTTAGGAGTTCACCATTAACTCCTAAATGATGAACATAAAAATCATTTGAAATTTCCTCTCTTAAATGACACTTCATAAATTTCAACATAAAGACCTTCTAGAAAGATTTCTCCAAATCATTATAGACAAGGGACACAATGCATCATGTACCTACCAATAGTGTAGTAAGTTTAGAGTAAAAATAGAAAATGATTTGGTTAGTTTAGAGATAGAGGGGCCAAGAGTGACAAAGGAAGGTGACAAAGACTAGTAGAGAGAGATATTGGGGAGTAAGAGAGAGGGATAGAGATGCGAGTTCAAATTTTTCAGTGATTGGTTAAATAAATGCAAAACTAAAATTTAATGGATGCAATAGTATCCTGCCTTGGGAGGCACTAATACTTTTTTTTACATAATCATTCTAGGTTCTATTGAGATGAACATCTTGATCATAAAATTCTTAAGAGTAACTCCCTTATTATGATCTTGAGCATGATCCCCCTTACTAAGAACATAGTGATCAATAACTTCCTCCTCAATATTAATAATATCAAGGTAACCATGATAAGCAAATATATCTTCACTATGAAATAATATATTTTATTCCATCTTCATCAAACACTAATAAACTATAATGGCCTTATATATAATATTTTAGTATATTATTAATTATTTCGCAATAACATTAAGAAGGTACATATATCACTTCATTATCATATTCAACATATTAGATGTATAAAGGACTAGGATCTCAAAAGTTAGTTTAACTAAATTCTCGTGATTCTCAAGATAGAAAGGTTAAATAAGATTTCTTTAATAAGCAAAGTTTTCATTTATTATTATTATTATTATTGGGTGCATATTTTGATTATGTTATTCGTAGATTTTTAAATACTCTAAGGGTGCAATGGGATCATGATCTAAGATTTTCAAATACTCTAAGGGCGCAATTGGATCATGATCTATTCATGGGTGACTTTGATGGATTAGACTCCTTGCACATGATGTCAAAATTCACGTAAACAGATTATCTCCATAAAAATAAAAAATAAACTAAGAATATATTGTATCCACAACAAAAGTTCCAACTTTAAATGTAGCCCAATTTTGTAACTTGAGTGTTCAAGCCATTTTTAGGTATATAAATGATTAAAAGCCGGTCCGAGCATCAACAATGTGTAGTAAAACTCTAAAAAGGGAGAGCTTTATTTAAATGTGCAATGAGAAAGTATAAAGGGAGAACTTTGTTTAAATGTGTAATGAGAAACTATAAAATCCTTCTCATTATTGTTTGTGTTGTTTGTAGAGTCAAATTCACCTGAAATCCGTACAATTATAGATACGAATTTACAAAATATCAATAACAAAATAAATGCTATCAATTAACAATCGTCAATCACTATTAAAATGACAATTACAACATAATACCAAATGCTAATCACTCTGAAAAGAAATATACCTAATATCAACACTATCAAATGACTATACATATTGTCAATAATGTTAAAGAGGCATGTGCTATACATAATATCAAAATGTTGAATTCTGATTAAGAGCTAGTGAATAAAACTGTGTATGAATTTTTGTTCGACATTTCAAATCACACTCAATGATCCAATATCAAAATATCGAATTCCAATCACTATTAAAATGATGAAAGCGACAAGCAACTTATTATCATTCCATTATAAGGAATAGGAGGTTGTTTCTTACAAATCTAGTAAAAGAATCAGAATCAATAACCCTATCTTGTCAATTTTGGGCACTAAGTGATGTAAGATTGAGAATTGAATAGTAGTAAACGATATAGACATGATAGTTTGTTTAAAGCTTGAATAAGTTAACAAGTGTTAAAAAAGCATTCATGGGTGTTTTGTCTAGCGCTGAAATTTGCAGGCAATATCTTACTGTAAAGAGACAATTCATACACATTTTCTCACCATTGAAAGTGAGAAAAGCACTGGTAGTGCTTGTCTTTGTCTTTTGTCACACTCAAAAAGACTCTGATTTTTCAAACAATATATAATTTCAGTGCGTGTTTCTCGTGCTTCTCATTATCGTTTTTCAAGATAGAAACTGAAACTTAGGATGACAGAGTTGAAAATGGAGATTTATTCAAAAAAAAACAAAAAAAAATGGTTTTAGGTGTCTAAGAATGATTGTGTGAGTGTGATATTTTGTTATATTGTAGCTTTTGTTACAGTTTTATGGTTCACTGTCATTTTTTCTGTCAGATTTCGTGGTTTCTTCTTTCTAGCAGCTTTCTCTTTTTATCAGTAGTTTGTAAGTATTTACGTAGGCATCAGTTAGTATGATGTGTTATTTCTGTGTAGAATTGTTTCTTAATGTTTTTTAGAATGCTTTTCAACTGATTCATAGGTAGGTTGGATTATGTTTAGAATATATGGATTCATTACTTTTATGAATATATTGAAATGTTTTCAATATTTGATAAAGGCCTAGACACGTCTGAGATGGTGTGTGAGATTTTGGTTCTCAATTATCTTGGTACCAAGACATTTATGCTTATCTTAAAAATGGTATCATTTCTCCCATCCCACACAAAACCAATGTCAAAATATTATTCGTTGATCTTCTCATTTCACCATTCATGTAGATATCTTATATCTTCGAGGTTATCACAATGTTCTCTCTCGATGCTTAGACGTTATAGAAGCGAACCAAGCATTAGAAGTACAAATCAGAATTTGTGGCGCTCATACAAGTCGCATTATTTTGGCCAAATAGCTCATGAGAGCATGACACTATTAACCAACCATTGAGCATGATGCCTGTGATTTTGTAAAGAAATGTCTTCAATGTCAACAACACACAGTTCCCATCCATGCACCAGCTCAAGATTTGCACCCAATCATCACACCATGGCCATTTTCACATTGGGGCCTCAACCTCATCGAAAATATTTTACCTTCATCATCCAATGGGAAAAAGTTCATAGTTACTACCATAGAATATTTCACAAAATGGGTGGAAGCAATTCCACTCACTCTTGCCAGTGGTGCCCAAATATACAAATTCATCCTTTATCATATCAATTATCATTATGGCATCCCTTCCACCATCATTGATGTCAAAGATACTCCCTTCAAGAATAAATATGTCAAAGAGATTTGTGACACATACCACATTTAACATCAGTGGTCCACCTCATATTACCCCCAAGCTAATGACAACCAATAAAACGCTTTTCAAAGTCCTCAAGAAGGTTGTGATTGGCACCTCCATCTCTACCCCACCCTTTGGACTTATCTTACTAGCATTTGTACCCCTACCAACATCACTCCATATTCACTTGTGTATGGTGCCAACACAATCTTGCCGATTGAGGTTAAACTTCCATCCCTACGGGTATCATTCAAGCATCTAGTCATCGATGAGGATTACCATGTTGCACGGCTCACACAATTGAACCTGCAAGATGAGAAGTGATAAAAGGCTTATGATCACCTATTAGTTTATTAGAATAGGCTAAGGAGGAGCTACGATAATAAAATTAGGCCTTGATAATTTTAGGTGGGTGACCTAGTTCTTAAAGAGAACCAGAAAGTACAACAAGATTGTGAGAAGAAAGGAAATTTGAACCAAACTAGCATGGTATTTATGTGGTTACTATAAAATATGGTTCAGAAGCATATCAATTGTCTACACTAGAAGGAGAACCCTTGAGTGATCATTGCAATATCATTCATCTGAAGCAGTTTTATACTTGAATCATCATAGCATACCCCACTCTTCAAAAAAATTATATACAATACATATATCATCCTATAGTGAAAACCACTTCTTGTGGCACCTTGGATAGGTACATGTGAAAATTTGGTAATAGGCACCACATGTAGAGGCCTTTCCATTATCCTTTAGGTCCTTGATTTGTTTCCATCATCTTGAGTTTTCATCCACTTAGATCACATCTAGTTGCATCCCATTAGCATCCATCCTGCAAACCCTGCAACGAGCCACAACTATTGCATCCATCTTTTTCTATATCTATCCACCTTTGTTACTAGGTGTTCTTTTCATTTCTATTTGTAGTAACATTGTTCTACTATACCAATTCTTAAGCTTTGTATAAATCAATTGTATATTTTTGGTTCATTGGTCTTGTATATCTTGGTTGGTCACGTTTCCACCTAGAGTATGATTATGTATATGAGTAATTTAGTCCTTGCTTGTCACATTAGTCAATTGTGTGTCATCTAGATCATGTCCCTACATAGTTGGTGCTTCAACAATCATTCCTTTTAGTCTACTAAGGTTTGCATCTCTTAGTGGTCTCTAGCCATATCAATTTTAGTTAATCTCATCATCTTCGGTCTTTACAAGATGTATTCTTCCTCACATCAGACCAATCAATCCCTATCCGCCAATCAGTATTTGACAAAAGATATCTGACATATGTGTTACTTATTTTGACTTTTTGGACTTTTTGTACATCTTTGTCTTTGATCTTTCTAAGTCTTACCTCCTTAGAGTTGTCACGATCTTGTATATCATGTTGCATAGTAGGTGGTAATTCTTGGGGCATGGTCTTGCTCTTTTGTTTCTGCTTGCTTGTGTTTGTAATATTTTTTCCCATGTTGTTCCTCATGAGATCTCAATTGTTTAATGTTACCTTGGGTCATATCTCTTTCTTGTGGTTTATCTAGCCTCGTTTCCTTCAAAGTTCTCTAGGATAGACTAACCTTTTCTATTTGTTGAGCCATTCCATGCACTGCTTGTGAGTTTCACCTTGGTTCTTTATACCTTGGTCCCTCATAGACAATGCTAAATCAAAATAAGTTCTCACTACATGAAAGTTACCATACAATGCTCAATCTACCCCCATTCATCCTATCTTCCTTTCCCCCATCTTGTTTCCTACATCCCCTCGTCTTTTGCATTATCTCTCCATCCACTTTTATTTCATTCATCTTCCCTTGCATTTATCCATATCATTGTATTATTATCTCATTGCATCTTACATAATAAAGACTTGTTAATCTATCTCTTATCATCCATATCATTGCATTATCATTTAGTTTCGTCTTGCATAATACAGACTTATTAGTCTATCCATTGTCATTTCCATGCACTAATCAACATCATAATCTTGGGTTATTGCATCCATAATGCATCTACCTTAAACATCCATACATCATGCATGTATCATCTCATCCATTTCAAGAACACATTTGTGTTCTTTTGAACCCGTATGTCCTCTTGAGGGGGCATCCTTGCCCTTATCTCCCATCATCTTTCCTCCTTGACACTCTTTTAAATAACCGGGGCATCTTCTATAACCTAACCATTTTCTTCAAAGCTCTATGTCTTAATTTTCTTTGAAATGATTCTACTTCATAACACCATCTCAAAGAGGGACAATATGTAGACGCCTATATTTGATCACTTGCATTTGATCAAATTATCCTAGTATTCCTCTATCTTTTTATGTAAACTGATTTATTTAATTTACCTATTTCATCTATATATTTACTTAATCATCTATTTAATTAATTAAAACTCCATGCGTATTTAATTAAGTCCCCATCTCTAGTTTCCTCCAATTTTGAATTAAAATCAATTCAAAAATCTTATTTTCCCTCATCCATTTGCATTCTCCTAACTTTCCCACTTACCTCCTAATCCTAACCCTAATCTCTTCCTAATCCATTTTACTAAGCATGTGCACACAAAATAAATGCTCTCGATTAACAATTGTCAATCACTATTAATAAGACAAAATGACAAATACAACATAATACCAAGTGCTAATCACTCTCAAAAGAAATAAACATAATATCGACACTATCAAAAGACTATAAATATTGTCAACATTATTAAAGAGGCATGTACCATACTTAAAATCAGAATGTCGAATTCTAATTGAAAACTTTTGAATAAAATTCTATATAAATTTTTATTTCATTTCAAATCACACTCATGATTTAATATTAGAAACTTGAAGCCAATCGCTATTAAAGTGATGGAAAGCTACAGTCATTTTATTATAATGGATCCTTCCATTATAAGGAAGAGGAGGTTGTTTCATACAATTCTAGTAAAACCTTGTCTTGTCAATTTTGGGCAATAGTAGTAAACCAAATAAACATGAGAGTTTATTTAAGGCTTGAATAAGTTAATAACAAGTGTAAAATAAGCAATCATGGGTGATTTGTGAGACATTTAGAAACTATGACAGCGCTGAAATTTGCAGGAAATATATATTACTTTAAAGAAACAATTCACACCCATTTTCTCACCATTGAAAGTGAGAAAAGCAGTGGTAGTGCTTGTCTTTGTCTTCTGTCACGCTCAAAAAGACTATAGATAATTTCAGTGCATGAGCATAATCTTTTTTCAAGATAGAAACTGAAACCCAGGATGACAGAGTTGAAAATGAAGATTTATTCCCAATAAAATGATTTTAGGTGTCTCAGAATGATTGTGTGAGTGCTATATTTTGGTATGTTATAGTTTTATGGTTCACTGTCATTTTTTTCTGTCACATTTCTGTGTTGTCTTCTTTCTAGCAGCTTTCTTTTTATATCAGTAGTCGTCAGTTAGTATGATGTGTTATTCTGTGTAGAATTGATATAATTATCTCTAATTCATTACAATAAAATAATAAAATATAGATATATCAATTGAGATGATTTGATTAGGTGAATTTTGGCACACAAAGTCAATCAAAAATAGATTATGATCCATTTAACTCTTCGATTGTTTTAATATTTATAGATAACATAATAAAAAAATATTAAAACTTCATTCAAAAACTTCTTTCATTAAAGAAATTTCATTTAAATTTTATCTATCGTGAATCATGAGAATGTAGTGAAAGTAACTTTGAAGATCCTAGTACTTTATATATCTAATAAGTTGAATATAATAATACTTCCTCAGTCTTATTGTGAAATAATTAAGCATATACTAAAACATTATATATAAGGCCATTTAATTTATTGGAAAGAATTATAATATTTGATAGTGAAGAAATATTTGTTTATTATGGTTATCTTGATAATGTTGATATTGAGAAGGAAGATATTTATCATTGTGTTGATAGTAAGGGGGATCATCCTCAAGTTCATAATAATGGGGTTACTCTCAAGAATTTGTGATCTAGATGTTCATCTCAGTAGAACCTAGGATGATTACGTGAAAACTATTCTCCGTAATGCTTTGGAGAAAGCTTTTTAGAAGACTTTCTATGTTGACATTTATGATATATCTATTAGTAATTTATTGATATCTATTGATATATCTATATCTGTATTTTATTGACATTTATGATGACATATACATACATACATATGTATAAGTTAAACATATGCAACACATAGAAGTTCAATACCCATATCTCAAACTTATGATACCTTTTTGACATGCGACAATGCACAAGTGGAAGACTTAAACCACAAAAAAACTACCAAGCATAAGGGAAGACTTAATAAACCTAAGGCAAGGATTACAATTTTTTTTTGACTCACACAAGACCCCTCAAGAAGTTACAAGACTCCACTCGGCAAATTAGGCCTTCTCCTAGGCCCTAGGTGTGATGATCGGCCTCTTGTGGACAACACAATGCAAACTAAAACAATCGACAACAATTGAACTCATTCATGATACATCTAGGTTACCTCGGAGATTCCCTTGACTTGCTAAGGCCAATCAAAAAGTTTGACACACTCAAACTATGCTTTCAACCTCTGAAAACCCTGCTGATGCATGCTCAAGACTAGGGTACCCACAAGGGACTATGATACCCTAATAAGACATGGGAATGCCAAAAGGACACTAGCATGATGTGCCTTAGTCCTCTATGTGTGTTGGTATCCTCTAAGTGTACTAGTGTCCATTTTGGGCACTAATGTCCTTAGCAACCTAGTCTTGTGTTGTTGTCCTCTATTCCACATTGTTGTCCTCTATTGTCCTAACCAATGAGAAATCAAAGCTAGGGATTGGTTCCATAGACACCCTAAATGCATTTAAGTAAACAAAATACCTTGGGAATGCTCAAGGAGCACAAAAATGTCGAAAAGGATTAGGGGATGAAGTATGCAAACTAATCCCTTGGACACTAGGTACCACTAATGTGCACAAGGAGATGATGGGAGGGATGAAAATACCTCCAAATAATCATAAAATCCTACTGTAAGCTAAAAAATGCAAGAACCAATAATTACAACACTAGAACACTTTTACAAGACTACACAAGTTGCATCTGGAGAGCCCCAGTCAAACCTAGATTGACTCAAAACCACTCAAATCTTCACAAGACCACTTGACAACATCATGACAAGACTACAAAACCCTCAAAGTGTTGGCAGTGGGCCAGCATCCCTCACAGGGATTCACAACATGGTTTAATAGCCTCTTGTGGATTCTATAAGTCTAGTGGTTGTATCGAGCATTGACAGGTCAATCTTTTGCTGCAACGACAACCCTAGCTTGTAACCAGCTATATCAGAGCTTGGTCATAGGTTCGAATCACGCAGACCATGGTGAGTGACATTGAGAGGGGGATTGTTGGCAGTGGGCCAACGTCCCTTGTGGGGATTCACAACATGGTTTAACAGCCTCCTATGGATTCTATAAGTCTAGTGGTTGTATCGGGCATTGACAGATTGATCTTTTGGTGCAACGACAACCCTAGCTTGTAACACAAAGATCACAAAAGACACTAATAAGTTACCCAATTGAAAGGTTTTTATACTCATAACCATGGTACAACATTAGAAAGTAAGGTAAGCATGCATGAAACTCATGCATGATACCAACATAGATGCACACAAGAATACTCTATTATATTTATATTATCATTTTATTAGATCATCCTCCATGAGGATGATGGTATGATGAAATAATAAGGATCCGATCAACTACTAAGAGGGGGGGTGAATCAGTGGATAGAAAACTGACATAAACTTTTCACCAAACAAAAACAACCTCTCAAAGCAAACTCTAAACTGACTGGTTCAAACACTGAACTTCAAATGCAATAATACTAACAAGTTAAACCAATTGACTGTTATAACAGACTAACAGTAAAACATCTTTGAAACCCTCAAAACCTTTTAACTGAAACATTCAAATTGATGCTCTGCAAAATGGGAGATTGTTAGACAAAAACCTATGATCGTATAACACATAAGAAACAAAGAGAAATGTTAGTGTTAATCAACCAAAGACTAATCTAAGCAGGCATACCAAGAGAGACACTAAAAACATAATGAAGCATTTAACTATGCAAATAAATGCAAGAAGACATCTCCAAATGCCTTCCACCATGCTTGTAGCTCCTCCTCCCTTGTTCCTCTCCTCTCCAAGTTCCAAATTAGTGTAGCTCTTAGCATCTTTTTGCACTATGGATGTCTTATGGAGGTTCAAGATTGAAAAGCTTTAACTATGCTATGCAAGTGTAAAACAAACTAGTTATGATATGCTATGAAATGAACTAAGATTTATTTTTAATCCAAACTGACAATATATTAGTGATTTATGCTAAATGCTCTTCTCTAAAATTGGCTATAAGTTAAATGCATACAAGTTTTCAGGATCTGGATTATGAAGAAATGAGCTCTATTTATAGGAAAAACGGAGCAATGGATGGTTGAGATTGAGTAATCTCAACAAGGGTCGGGATTGAATGATATTCAATCCATGTGAGGGCTTTCAACCAAATCCTAGGATGACAAGTGTCAACATGAGATGGGTTGAGAGGAGAGGGAAGAAGCATTAAATGCTTGACATGACCTGAGGGTTAACTTGGGAGGTAAGGTTAATATTTGAGTTGAATGGATAAATTCATTATTCAAGGAATAATGCTTTTATCCAATGGATAAACTCTTGTGCAAGAGTTAGTGAGGATATCCATGGTCAATGCAATAAATACTTGAGGAGACATATGGGTTACATGAGGATTGAGTTAGGGGTCAAAGTCCTTAACCATGGGTGCAAGTGGATTTAACCATAAATGGTCATGTAAGAGCATTAGTGGTTTGGAAGACTTTAGAGATTAAATTGTTGAACACATCAAGCCTTAAATACTTTTCAAAGACTTTGAGGGCTTTGAGAAGTGACTCCAAGTTGCTTAGGAATGTGAAAATAATTAGGGGATGGATTAAGCTAATTAGGAAGGGGTTAGAAGAATCTAGAAGGGGTTTAGGATTGCAAGTGGGTTTGGTGGGTGAGGGAAAATAGGATTTTTATTAAAATAAAATTCATTTTTTTCAACAAATAGGTGCAAGTTGCATTTTTAGGAGAATGCAAGTGGGGGGGATTTAATGATTTAAATAAATATTTTATTTAATTTATTTAAAAGAAGAAAGGGAATTAAATTAAATAAATAGGATTTATTCATTTAATTGATTGTGAATTTAGTTTAATGAATTAATTAAAATAAATTGAATAATTTATTTAATTAATAGGAGAATGTTTGAAGATGAATTAATTAAATTTTAATTTAATTAACTATTGGCTAGTGGGTTTTTAATCAAATAAATATCAAATATTCATTTAATTAAACTGGACAGATTTATGTGACTACATTTGCCCCTCTTTGAGATAGTGCAATTTATCACATTGTTTCAAAGAAAGAAAAATAGGTGTGAAGAAATATGCCACATAAAATATTAATTTAATGGGTGGTATGCCCCCTCAAGAGATGGGCCGAAAATTTTGAAAAATCGGGCGATCTCTCGATAAAGAATGAGAAGTGGAGGGGAGGTACAATAGAAGAAATTAGCAATAACGGTGAAAGAATGGAAGAAAATGGATTGAATACGAAGAAACAACAAGCTAGCGAGTACCCTTAGGTCATGCAAGAGATATAGAGCAGATGTAGTGTGTGGTTTGGATTGATGCTATACAATTGATCAAAATTGGTTGGACAATCTGGTGCAATCAGTTTAATTGCCTCGGTTGAGTCAAAGCGTGACAGTTGATGTCAGTTGGTCGCTTGGACAAGATAAAGTTTGAGTAAGTGAATCAAAGTGACCTGTTGTGACTTAGACAATTGATGTAATTGCCCAATGAAGTCAAGGTATCTGAAGAAACTTACTCATTGAGACTTTAGACAATTGATGTAATTGTCTATTGGATTGTGTTGGATTGGTTGATCAATTGATAGTGTGAGCATGGGATGGATGGTTGTGGTGAATCATAGCAGCCCCGTTGAGACTAGGTCATTATGATAAATGCCTGATGTAGTCTAGGATTACCATGATCGATTGCCTGTTGAGACCTGAAGAGACTTGATCAGAGTATCTGTTGATAGTCTAGGTGTAGGGAGTCGATGTACCTATGCAGATAGAGTAACTTTCTTGATTTAAAGGATGACTTAGGATTGGAAACGCAGTCCCTCCTATTTAGAGATGGATGGTGATGAGCGTGGCTTGATTGGATTGAAGGGAAATGATGAAAGGATTTATGATTATGACCTAGATAGGGAGGGTGAGGGGGGGATTTGGTGTTAGATAGAAGATATAGAGGACCTAGGACCGAGTCCTATGGGAGAAGATGAGTAAAATAGAGTATGCATTGTTATGACTATGTATGCATGATATGCAACTATTATGAATGTATGGATGGGTGGAATGCAATGGAATGCAATATATACAAATGAGATGAAATGACAATCCATAGTGCTTTATTTTTCATCATTGAGCATGATAGTATCGATCTTAGATGAAGCAGTAGGAACCACGGATGGAGCATTGTACCTGCAAACAAGTAGCATAAATAAAGAATAAAGAATATGAACCCTCCATAATGGTTCATGCTCATATGGTCGAGGTATACGCTGTAGTTAGCAAGTCGTAGTGATCCATGACTGTATTTTGCATAAGATCACATAGCTTAGTGAACTTCCCACGTAGACACCATTAGTACATGCCCCAAAACTTCATTGGAATAATTCGCAGAATATAAACATACAAAATGATACTTAGGAACCATCCCGACCACTCTAATCACTTGTGGATATCCTGGAGTAGCATAGGAACTTGATATAAATGAATAAATAACCTACAAACCAACCAAGTACTTGATAGCTTAAACAAAATTTTCTTGTCAAAGAAAAATGGTATCATGTCTTTGTTTTGGTAAGGAAGGATGCATCCTTGTTAAGACAGTTTGCATGTTGATGTTGATTGTTTGGTTGATGTGATAAGTGGTCATTGTTTGAGTATTGCACAATGATTATTTGGTATCTTCTTAGATGCGTATGTACAAGGGTGGTTCCATGTTTTTGATTGATTTTTTATGTTTTATCATGTTTTTGGATTGTGTGAGTGTTTTTGAATGTTTTTGGTATTTTGTAAGATAGTTTTGAATGAAGAAATCAATGAATCTTAAGTAATGCAGAATCCACTTCCATCAATAGGTTAAGAGAATTGCCCCCAATTTAGACATGACTATGAAAAAGCGGGATGCAAGACGCATGAAGTACTATCCTTGATTGCAGATCAATAACAAGCCATGGTTTTGACTGATGGATGAGTGGATGCAATGAATGTGATCGCAACAAGTTTAAAAGACAATGGAGTTATAGACTTTACGAGTGGCTCCTGTTTGCCAGGTTTTCACCATCACCCTTACCCAAGGTTCCACCAGAGTGGTTGTTCACCATTTGGATGCATGATGTTTCTTTACTATTTTGATCCTTTTTTGTATTTTCTTCAGGACATTTATCTGAATGTTCTTGGTGTTTTTCCGATATATATGGGAGCTTGATGCTCTATATAGCTTATGTATAAAATTGTTTGAGGTGCATGTTGTTGATTGGGTCTGCTAGCGGTTCTCCTTTTGAAGTAGCCAACTGATATGCCCCAGACCCAAATACGGGAGTGATAACATATGGACCCAGCCATCTTATTCAAACTTTCCTTGATGTTCTTTGTTTGGTTGGTTACGAGGATTCTCTCGAAGAACAAGATCACCTACCTCAAATGTGCAAGGTCTAACTCGATGATTATAGCTTCTGCTCATGCATTGCTAATAGGCTTTGAGGTGATTGTATGCAGCTTGTCGTTTCTCATCAAGTAGCTCTAAGTCTTGAAGACGTGAGACTCAGTATGCTTCATCATCTATGAGATTATGCAAGGAAACCCATAGAGATGGTATCTCAACCTCAATAAGAAGGATGGCTTCTGCGCCATAGACCAGTGAGTAAGGAGTTGCGCCTGTAGGGGTTTGAATGCTAGTTCAATACGCCCATAGTGTTGGATTTAATTGAACATGCCAATCACGACCGGCATCATTAACTGTCTTCTTGAGGATTCTCAATATGTTCTTGTTCGATGCTTCGGCTTGACCATTGCCTTGTGGGTTATAGGGAGTGGAAAAGCGGTGTTGGATGTGAAAATTTTCACAGAGTTCACGGACATCTTGATTTTTGAAAGGAAGACCATTACCTGTGATGATGGACATGGGTACACCATACCGGCAAATGATGTAATTAAGGATGAATTAGGTGATCTGCTTGTCGGTGACTTGGGTAAGTGGAACAAATTCAATCCACTTTGTGAAGTATTCGGTAGCGGTAATAATGAATTTGTGGCCGTCGGATGAAGATGGATGAATCTTACCCACAAGGTCAAGTCCCCATTGACACAAGGGCCATGGTGTTGTGATTGGTTGCAATTCTTGTGTTGGTGCATGTATCAGGTCTCCATGAATTTGGCATTTCTTGCATTTTTTGACAAAATAATAGGAGTATTTTTCCATGGACGGCCAATAGTATCCAGCACGTATGATCTTTTTTGCTAGGGACGGGCCGCTTGTGTGAGTTCCACAAATTCCTTCATGTACCTCTTCCAAGGCCTTTGTTATCTCATCATGTTCCAGACATCGAAGGAGAGTACCATCAAGACTGCGTCGATATAGGGTTTCAGCAATAATGGTATATCGAGCGGTTTGGCGAATGAAGGTTTTACGTTGGTTATTCGATTGGTTACGAGGAAGTGTGTGATCGGGGAGGTAGGTGTAGAACTCACCATACCATGGGGATTTAGAACTGAAAAGGTGACATATCATCTCATATTTGGGGATATCATAAGCAGGAATCCAAATTTGTTCTACCAAGAACTCGTAGCATGTTAAATTCTATGGAAGATCAAGGAGAGATGTGATAGTAGCCATAGCGTCAGCAGCTTGATTCTAATCTCTGGGTATTTTCTCAAAGGTGATAGTAGTAAACGATACCTTTATATTGTCCACCATTTTTTTGTATAGCATGAGTTTGTCATCTTTGGTTTGATATTCATCTGTTACTTGGTGGATGACCAGTTCTGAGTCACCATACATCTGTAACTCTTTCAATTTCCATTGTATGGCTAGTCAGAGTCCTGTGATCAAGGCCTCATACTCAGCTATGTTGTTCGTGAATGGAAATGTGATCCTGTAAGACTTTGGGATGTTGTCACCTTGAGGTGTGATAAACAAAATTCCTGCCCTCGAGCCATGCCTAGTGTATGAACCATCAAAGTATAGTTTCCATGGTTGTGCTGCTATGATCATGAATATCTCTTCCTCTGGAAAATTGGAAATGAGAGGATGATCACCTATGAGTGGTGCATTGACCAACTGATCTACAATAACTTGGCCCTTGATAGCCTTACAGTCCACATACTCGATGTCAAATTCACTTAGAATCATCACCGATTTGGCAAAATGGCTAGTCAATGCTGCTTTGCTGAGTAAGTATTTTAGTGGATCGATCTTGGCAATGAGTTGTACTTTATGGGTTAATAGATAGTGCCTCCGTTTAGTGGCTGCCAAGATTACTACTAGGCAAGCTTGCTCAATAGGGGTGTAATTGAGTTCATAGCCAACCAGTATGCGAGAGATGTAGTATACGGCACACTCTTTCCCTTATGCATTATGTTGTGCCAGTAGTATGCCCAATGTTGTATTTGTTGCTGAAATATAGAGCAATAGAGGTCTACTTGGATCTGGTGGGATCAGCAATGGTGTATTCATAAGATATTCTTTAAGCATTTGGAATGCTTGCTAGCATTTGGTATCCCATTGAAAGCGGATGTTTTTGTGTAACAGGTATGTAAAGGGGTGACACTTATCTGCTAGTTGTGTAATGAATCTTCAGATGGATTGTAGCCACCCTTGTAATGTCCTTAGCTGACTGATATTCTTAGGAGGTGGCATGTCCATGATTTCTTTGACCTTTGTAGGATCAACCTCAATACCTTTGCTTGAGACAATGTATCCTAGAAGATTCCCAGAGATTATTCCAAAGACACATTTCTTTGGGTTGAGTCGAACATGATATTGTTCTAGTCTGTCAAATATTTTCTCTAATATTGCTAGATGACCTTCTCTTGTGAGTTATTTTGCTAGTAAGTCATCAACATAAACTTCCATTATGGTATGCATCATATCATGAAAGATGGTTGTCATTGCTCTTTGATAGGTCACTCCTGCATTCTTTAGACCAAAAGGCATTACATTCCAGCAATATGTCCCCCATGGACATGTGAAGGCTATCTTATGTTGATCCTCTAGTGTGATCTTTATCTGGTTGTACCCTGAAAATCAATCCATGAGAGAAAGCATGGCATGTCCTGTTGTTAGGTCCATGATTATGTTGATGTTTGGTAGGGGGAAGTCATCTTTACGACATGCCTTGTTCAGATCTCTGAAGTCAGTACAAATACAGATGCCCCCATTTGGTTTTCCGACAGGCACAATGTTGGATATCCAATCTGCATAATCAATTGGTCTAATAAAACCAACATCAAGGAGTTTCTTAATTTCTGCTTTGACTAGCACCACAATCTGGGGATGCATCTTGTGAAGTTTATGCTTGACGGGCTTGGCTCCTTTTGCTACGACGAGATGATGCATGACTAAATCAGGATCAAGACCAGGCATGTCTACATATGACCATGCAAAATTGATTTGACGCTTCTAGAAGAATTCTACAAACTTAGGTTGTTCCTTTGGAGTTAAAAGAGATGCTAGATGTATGTGGTGAGGGGTTTCAGGATTCCCCACGTTGTACTCTTTTGTTTCCTCGATGAGAATCGTTGATCATTCCTGTTGTGTACTAGAGGGGAGAATGTCAAACCTTTCATCCTCAAGCACCTCAGAGAGGTTTTCACCGTTGGATACACTCTTTCTTTTTACTTTTGTGGGATCAAACAGTGCCACAATGTGGTTTTCACTGGAAGATCCATGTTTTATTGTTATATTTTTGCAGCTGAAAGGTTTGGCATCTGCCCCAAAGTATGATGCGCTATTAAGTTCAATGGTGAATCCAACTTTGTGATCCCCGCTTGGTATGTTATCCCGTAGTTCCAAAAAGTTAATGATCACCTCATTGTTTTGGAAATGGTCAAGACATGGGGGATTAGGTTGGTTCCATTCAATGAGTTCAGGATGGATAATGGACATTACCTCATCGATCAGGTTAGGTTCATGAGATGTTTTAGTGAGAGTCAAGATGCTATGATGAAGGTTGTTGATGGTACTCTCCCTGTCAGAATCAGGCATATGATGTGATGTAGGGTCTTTGGAAGATGTTTCCAATTCAGGAATCCAAGAGGTCTTTATCTGTGCTTCTCTGTAAATAGGGATGTCTTTGCGAGGTGGAGGTAGTGATGCATCTTCCTCATCTAAAGTATTAAGCTGGATGAAATTAAATTCCCACTCATGTGAGTTGGTCTCTAAGTCGCTTTCCAGTATCCGATTACTATACCATACTATGATGTCCTTTGAGTTAAACACTACAGGTGTGATCATTTGATGTACCATTGTAGATGAAATGATCGGTGTTGCAGGAAGGATTATGGGGATTAGTGAATCTGATATAGGTAGTATTGGCATTGTTGAATCTGCTGCTTTTGCTGGAATTGTCGGTGTTGTCAATACTATTGGGGGTTCTGATACTGCTAATGGTATTGTTGATGTGGTTGTTGTTGTTGATGGAGTTGTTGGTTTGATGGGTGGGATGATTCGTGTTGTGGATGCTATTACTGGGATGTTCAACCGTATTGGAGTAATTGGTATGGTTCTGGGTGCTCCTGATATGATCAAAGGTGACCTCTTTATGTTTGTAGTCGGATGATATAGAGGTTTGTTGGGTTTCCCTTTGAATTTGAGTTTAGGAAGAATCTCCTTTTGAAAGCCTAATCATGTGTTATCTTTGGGCTTTAATTCCGGTTGTAATGGCTCGTGTCATCCTTGCTTGCAAGGTCCCAAAGAACTCTGACCATCATAGCCCATTCTTTGCATAATGAGAATTCCTTTTCCATATTGATCTGTGGGAAGCTTAGCTTGTGGGATATCCATGGTGATAGGGTCTTTATAGATCCATTCTGCTAAGTCTTCATCTCTAGTCTCTTCTTCTTGACTCTTTCCAAGGATGAAAGGCGTCAAAGTGCATGCTGGCTTGACCAGTGGTGTTTGAAGTAACTTTCGAGGTTTACCATGAGTTCTAGGAGAAGTGGGTAGTTTCCCAACACAAAAGAGTTGGTTGAGATTGTACTCCCTAGGACCTTCCTCTGCCATTTTCATCTTTAGCTTATCTTGCTTGGGTATAGTGGTGTTTGAACTAGAAAGAGAGGTTGGACTAACATATGAGGTGGATGAGGTGGCTTCTCTGTTGTTAGGAATGGTAATCTCTGGTTGATGGTTGATATTGTTACAATATGCAAATGGATTTGCATCACCCAGGATTGTAATTTCTACACCATTATGAGGAAACTTGATACACTGGTGGTAGGTGGATGGAACAACTTGCATGGTATGTATCCAAGGTCTTCCTAACAATAAATTATACGACAGAGGAAGGTATAGAACTTGACATATGATGTGCTTCACCACTGGGCCCACTTGGATTGGTAACACAACTGCTCCTTTGGATGAACACTCAGCATCATCATAAGCTTTTATGGTTATCTTTTTGTGGGGATCCACTGATTCAACTGCATACCCCAATGTGGTGACCAATTGTAGTGTACAGATATTTAGGCCTACTCCATTTTTTATCAAGACTCGCTTGATCTGATGTTGGTTGATAAATCCTTCAATATGGAGTGAGGCATTATGAGGTTGCTGGAAGGATGTATTGTCACTTTCCAAGAAAGTGAGACATGGCGATGACCTTATATTTCCAACCATAGCTTGGAACTAGTCTGTGTTTAGATTTGCAAGGACGGACGCCTCTTGGAGAGCTTGATCCAAGAATGTTTTATGAGATGGGGATAGGTGCAAAAGCTCTAAGATGGAAATAAGTGCAGGTGTCTTATCTAACTGTTCCACAAGGTTATACTGCTTTGGGATGGAAGGTGTTCTTTGTGGAGCTGCTTTGATGGTGATCTTGCTGCGACGCGTAACAACATTGTAGGTAGAGTTTGGAATTTTGATGGTAATGGTTGCAATTTGTTCATTGACATCATATAGGTGGTTTATAGTGTAATTATAAGCAGCTCACGTATAACCAGTGGTATCTGTGTTTCGCCCTGAAGTGGAAGGACCCCTTTGATCTTGTGATGGAAGTGGATTTTTAAACATAATATGATCATTATTTGTAGTTTTTGGGTCGTGGCCTTCAATTTCAATATCGCCTCGGTCAATGAGATCTTGAATAAGATCTTTCAATCTGTGACAATTGCTTGTTTTATGCACTTTCCCTTGATGAAATTCATAATGTTCATTGTCCCTCCACCATGAAGGTTTAACTTGAGGTTCGTAGTTGGATGTTTTTGGTAAAGTCACCAAATTTAAAGAGACCAACTGACGTAACACTGTTTCAACAGGTTCCCCTAAGGGAGTGTACATTCATTTTTGTTTATAATTTTGTTGGTGTTGTCTTGGTTCTTCTTGCAGTACATTGTGTCCTTGATTTGGTGGGGGAGGAACCGTGTTGGTCTTAGGAGGGGGGTTTTGCCCTGGAAAGCGGACCACAGGTTGTGCACTTTTAATAGTTCTTGCATCTACAACCCCATCATTGACAATGTTCTTGTTTTTATTCCAGAAATTAGGTTTATCACTGTTGAATCATGGGCAAGGTGCATCTTTGGGTTCATTGTATATTTTGATAAGCCCCTTTTTGATGAGGGCCCTTTCACATTTTAAACCTGTACCTTTCATGTCTAAATGAAATTCCATTTCTTCATTTAAATTGGAAATAAAGATTTCCACTAGTTCTCTTTCAAGTAGCTGAAGGGAACGTCTGCTAGACATTTGTCGCCATCGTTGCAAGAAAGCTAAAAATAGCTCCCTTGGTTTTTTCTTAGTGTTACATAGATTAGCCATGGTGATATCGTGTTTAATGTTATGTCAGTAATGTGCAATGAATTTTTGGACCAGTTCTTCAAATGTCCTAATGTTGCCTATTAGTCGGGAAAACCATTGCATTGTTGTCCCTACCAAACTTTGGGGAAAGAGTCACATTAGGGTATGTGTCCTCATATGCCACTTCTAGGCATGCTGAATGAAATTCTCTAACATGATCGTGAGGGTTGCCTTTTGCTCAATACTTTTCAAACTTAGGTGTTTCAAACCCTCGTGGAAAAGGTGGCATATGTAGATTGCTATTAAAGGGATAGGGACAAATATCATTAAGTGAAAACTGGTTTGTTTTCACACCATTGTGAAGTTGTTGGGCTAAATTCTTGACTTGTTGCCGCAACATGTCCATATCATTTGGAGGAGGTGAAGGTGGGGGATTTCCTTGATGAAAGTTGTATCTAATGTGATCTCAACCTCTTTCTTCCTCATTACAACTTTGGTGTTTCCTTAGTTGTACAATATCAAAATCAGAGGGTAGTTTGGCTCCCTCTTGGGCAAGTCTTAAAAAGTGAGCATCGACATTTCTCCTGAGTATTTCGTCAAAAAGTCGATTGAAGAGAGGGTTGTGTTGCTCCCTTTCTTTTGCTGTAGGAGTAGGAGTACTTGGATTTTCATCATTTGTATTTCCTTAAAGGGCTTCTTGGAATTCATTGAGATTTTCCTCCTCTTCCTCTTCAATTTCTAGTTGTCTAGACCTTGATCTGGTTTGAGCCATTTTGTTTACAAGTTTTTGTTGAAGTTTGATGAAAATGATAATGAGTTGGTGATGGAATGAAAGATTAATGTTTGGTGAAGTGTTTTGCATATGGATCTCTAACACTAAAGGTAGAGGTTACCAAAGCCCTTTCCTCAAATTGCTTATTTATGTTTGGTTGACAATGTTTGATGTGATAAGGTTTAGAGAGATCGAAGATGTGTTATAGACCCAACTACCTAGTAATAAGAGGATTCACTCATAGACTAGTTTTAACCTGTGTAGAAATGCCTCATAGGATGAGTTTATCCTAAATGTAGAGACACTCTAAAAGTAATGTGTTGTGTTTGATTCAAGCAATATAGAAATAGAACTTAGGACAAAAACCTCTTGATGTTTTGAGAGTTGGAATAGATTTGATGAGATGTGAATGTGATATGGATGAAATGTTAACTTCAATAGAAACTTTGTGTTACAAAAGGAACAAACTCTTCCTCTTCTCTTTCAAAGGTTGGTGGTTCTTCCCTAGTTGAGTTATATGTGATACAAATGTCTAGAAAGAAGGTAGGATTGGTTTTGCCTCCCTTGTTTTGATGATAGCTCAAAGCTCTATATTGATTAAAAGCTCTGCGGTTTAATGACTCTTGATCAAACTCGTTTGATTTTCCTTGAAGATATAGACACATGTGATGTAAGAAGGTTCTATGTGAGACAAAGATTTGTCTATTAAGATAGAAGAATTTCTTTCTTTTGATGAAAGCCTTTGAGCTCAATGGTCTTTTCTTCAAATTGATGTGTTGATGAAGATTCTTCTTTCTCAAGATGTGAAGAATGGTCATATAGTTTGATACTTTGTTTTTGCACTTTTTTTATCTTTGTTGGTTTTTGAAAAATGTTTTGTGAAAGTTGGATGAATACTTGTTTTGGAATTGGATTTTTGATTTTTTTCTTCGACAAGAAAACAAAGCAAGCACACAAACACAAGAATGTTGCCTCAAAAGGAATAAGTGTGGGTCTAGATCAACCCAATCTTTGGACTTTTATGACCCCTTTGCCAAAAAATGTTTTGAGTATGTTTTTCCAAAAATCCTGAAGTCAACTCAGTTTATCACTAGTCTTGACACAAAACAAAGACACTTCAAACACACTTTATCCCTAAGGTCAAATGGTCAGTTGCGATAATTTCAGCCCACATCTTGATATTTCTTCAACTTTGGTACTACACACCTTATGAATCCCGTCGTGGCAGGTAAGGATGTGATATACTAAGTTTTGCATGAGCATAACAAATAGATGATCCCTACGATGGGGGAGTCACCACTTTTATCAAGCTACGAGTAACCTTTCAAAAAGATATGTTTCTACTCAAGGAAATATGTATGGTGAGATCTTGGGAGCAAAACCTTCTATGCTCTTGCACTGAATTTATCACAAATATCCTCAATCAATAGAATGGGTGGGATACTACATAAAGGTGTTTAGTAATTTTCGATGTCTTTGGACATAAGTTCATTCTGCAGTGACTCACTTAAGAGCCTTGTAACTTGTGGTGGGGCCCATTTGTCCTTTCAGCAAGTTACACTGTAGGAACAACTATACCCAAGGCTACAGCTTTTTCTCACACCTGATTTCTATAGTTTCTCGAAGGATTTACCGCGCAAGGTCGTTCCCAAGAGTGATGTGTCTCTTGGCAAGCCTCTCTTAAAAGATAAACTTTGAGTGTTACTAACACTTTTCTCTTTCACTTAGGACCACGAAAGCCAAGGGAGAGGATAGTGTGTGTTAGAAGGAGGACCACTCGAAAAACTTTTTGCACAATTGTGCTAAACACAACAGACACTTGTTCCTTTTAACTTATCATTGCAATGGTGATCTAACTATTTGGAGATGTTGCTCCAACAGTCATGGTGTTCTTTTTATCCTTCAAAGGCAATATGTTGAGTAAACTAGGAAAATGAAATCCTAGTCAACTGAATCAAAAGCACGTATGCTTAAAGTAAATCGCTTTGAAAAACAAAACAAGTTAATTGTTCTTTTTATTTGCCCAAAACAAAGTGTGGATTGTGAATTTTAGCTTGAGTTGATGCAAGAAAATCAAAATTTTGTCTTGTTGAGTTTTAAAGCACCAAATGAAATTTGAGCTCCTTAACTTGCAATAAAATCAAAGTTTGTTGTGAGTTTTAAAGCACCAAAATGAAGTGTTTCAAAATGATTTTAACTTGCAAAAAGAAAAGTGAATTTCTTAAAATCTTAAGAAATAAAATGGGATAGTTCAAAACCTGCACAAGAAACAAAAAGTCAGTAAAATTTGCATACATGGTGGGCCTCTACAAGCCTAAAAAGTTTTGATTTTTCGGTTACAAGGCATTTTTTACAACACTCTATTACAATAGCGCTACTCTGTGTGAGAACATAAGTGCTATTTAACACAAAAGCGTAACAGAAAGTACAAAAGCGCTATTTAACATAAAAGTGCAACAGAAAGTACAAAAGTGCTATTTAACACAAAAGTGCAACAGAAAGTACAAAAGCACTAAACTAAATTATTACATAGAGAGCCAAAAGCGCTAATATTGGAACAAAAGAACTACTTAAGGGTCAATAGCGCTATACTATAAACAAGAGTGCTAATTTTTGGACAATAGCACTATTGGGGAAACAATAGCGCTAAAAGACCAAATTGCGATAGCGCTAAAGCGTGAACAAAAGGGCCAAAGCGTGACCTGTGTGTCAATTAAAACAGTAAAAAAAAATTAGTAGTTTAAGAAGGTTGCTCTTCAATTCACCTCAGGTTCACCAAATGATGCTTTGCAAAATGGGAGATTGTTAGACAAAAACTTGTGGTCATATAACACATAAGAAACAAAGAGAAATGTTAGTGTTAATTAACCAAAGACTAATCTAAGCAAGCATACCAATAGAGACACTAAAAACATAATGAAGCATTTAACTATGAAAATAAATGCAAGAAGACATCTCTAAATGCCTTCCACCATGCTTGTAGCTCCTCCTCCCTTGTTTCTCTCCTCTCTAAGTTCCAAATTAGTGTAGCTCTCAGCAGCTTTTTGTACTATGGATGTCTTATGGAGGTTCAAGATTGAAATGCTTTAACTATGCTATGCAAGTGTAAAACAAACTAGTTATGATATGCTATGAAATGAACTAAGATTTATTTTTAATCCAAAATGACAATATATTAGTGATTTATGCTAAATGTTCTTCTCTAAAATTGGCTATAAGTTAAATGCATACAAGTTTTCAAGATCTGGATTATGAAGAAATGAGCTCTATATTTAGGAAAAATGGAGCAATGGATGGTTGAGATTGAGTAATCTCAACAAGGGTCGGGATTGAATGATATTCAATCCATGTGAGGGCTTTCAACCCAATCATAGGTTGAAAAGTGTCAACATGAGATGGGTTGAGAGGAGAGGGAAGAAGCATTAAATGCTTGACATGACCCGAGGGTTAACTTGGGAGGTCAGGTTAATATTTGAGTTGAATGGATAATTTCATTATTCAAGGAATAATGCTTTTATCCAATGGATAAACTCTTATGCAAGAGTTAGTAAGGATAACCATGGTCAAAGCAATAAATGCTTGAGGAGACACATGGGTTACATGAGGGTTGAGTTAGGGGTCAAAGTCCTTAACCATGGGTGTAGGTGGATTTAACCATGAATGGTCATGTAAGAGCCATTAGTGGTTTGGAAGACTTTAGAGGTTAGATTGTTGAACACGTCAAGCCTTAAATGCTTTTCAAAGACTTTGAGGGCTTTGAGAAGTGACTCCAAGTTGCTTAGGAATGTGACAGTGATTAGAGGATGGATTAGGCTAATTAGGAAGGGGTTAGAAGAATCTAGAAAGGGCTTAGGATTGCAAGTGGGTTTGGTGGGTGAGGGAAAATAGGATTTTTATTAAAATAGAATTCATTTATTTCAACAAATAGGTGCAAGTTGCATTTGTAGGAGAATGCAAGTGGGGGGCATTTAATGATTTAAATAAATATTTTATTTAATTTATTTAAAAGTAGAAAGGGGATTAAATTAAATAAATAGGATTTATTCATTTAATTGATTGTGAATTTAGTTTAATGAATTAATTAAAATAAATTGAATAATTTATTTAATTAATAGGAGAATGTTTGAAGATGAATTAATTAAATGTTAATTTAATTAACTATTGGCTAGTGGGTTTTTAATCAAATAAATATCAAATATTCATTTAATTAAACTGGACAGATTTATGTGACTACACAAATAATTTACTGATAGTAGTTAAAACATATTTTAGATTGTTGTCGATTAACATAACATATCAAAGTGGATTTAGCAGTTAAGCAATTCAACCATAGTAAACATAACCACAAAAACATTCACCACTTGACACAATATTTTTAACGTGGAAACCCAAATGGGAAAAACCATGGTGGGGATGAATACCCATAAGTATTATGAACCCTTCTTAAGTTTGCCCTATTAGGAGCCTAGCCTATTAAATCTTTAGAATAAGTCCTATTAAGAACAGATCCTATTAGGGACCACCCAATTAAGGGATTGACTATAATGCCCTATTAGAAGCAATACCCTATTAGGAGTAGCCTCGGTAGAGGATTTTAAATCCAAGCTAATGGACCACCTGGTTATAGGATTTGAATAACACAAAGCTTGTTAGAGCTTACCCGGTTAGGGGATTTGATTGTTGTAATTGTTAGAAAATAGCAGGGGTTTGCTAATCTATTTTAATAACACTACACTTGCTTGTTCATATCCTTTTCATGCTCCTATCTGCCTTTACACATACTATAGATACATCATCTCATTCGGCAACCACACTCTTACTCTCAACTACATAGTGCCAACACTTAAACAAAACAACTCATCGACCTTATAAACAAAACAATAGGTCAGTAACACATCACAAACCTAAACATCTCATAGAGATTACAAACAAATTGGTTCAAGTATGACCATTGGATTACATAACAGTCGTTGCACATCATTCAAGATATCCTTGATCGCTCCTTGATTGCCGCTTCATCGAACTTTGTAACTCATCACACAGTTTACATTACATGCAATGAACTTGCTCATTCCCAAGACAAAAACCGTTATCTCTATTGGCCAAAAACCTTTTGAAACTCTTCTCATACAACATGCATATGTGCCATAATCATTATCGATCATCATTTGATCATAAAACAATACAACTAATTCGCCAAAACTCCATCAGTTAGGGGGTTGATCTTACTTCATCTCTTGTAATACCAGTTTCCTTCACAAGCTCACTTACCGGTAGCAAAACAACATTATAACAACATCATTACCGGTTAATTGACATCAATGACAACATAACGTTTCATTAATGCAATCTTCATGCAAATGCCAACAGAGGAGTGTTCAATATACAATTAACATCATTACATTACTTACATCCAATATATAAGTTTGCATTACTTGAATTGAAACAAATTGAAAGCATGAGAGAGAGAGAGAGAGAAGTAAAATGATCTCATTTCTAATCCTTGAAGCCAATTTATCTTTGGTCCCCAATGGTGGTTAGAAATGTCACCTAACCATGTGGAACCCTTAGGTCCACCCTGTTGGCATTCTACACTCTTACGAAAATAGTCGATGTTGTCATTGACGACAACCATCTGGCAACCTTTTGGCATTCATCTGGTAAGCCACTGGTAGTTACGGCACCAGCAATAGACATCTACATACACCGACAGGCAATTCACCAGTAGTAGCAACAATGCATACCGACACCCCAACCAACAAGGAATAAACTTTTATTTATTGTATTTTAATGTAATTATCTTTAGTAAAGCTGACATGGTACATTGTAATAGACTCATATATGTATGAGATCTTGTAAGTCATTATGTAATGAGAAAAGGAGAGAATGAGAATGAGAGTAAGAAAATAAGGAAAAGGAAGGATGTTATATGCGAATGCATAAGGAAAATTTTATATAAGGTTTTGGTTATAGAATGAGCTTAAACCGATACTGAACCTGGCATGGTTGATGATGATTTGAAGTAGTACATTGTATTGGATTTCATAATCCACTTTTGTAGGCAATGTGACTCTTATTGAGCAGTGAGCTCTAGGTAGTTGGCCTTCCTGCATGTGCAAGCCCCTCATTGTAAGTAATATTTATTCATTGGCTAGTGAGTGAATATTGTGGGTCACAAATCCCACCAAGGTTTCTCCCACACCGGGTTTCCTCACTAAATATCTTGTGTTATGGTGTGTTCTCTATGATGTCTCTGTTATTCTTATTTGCTGCATTAATTCATATTTACTAGTACACTATTTTGGGATGCAAAGTTTTTAATAAGGTTAAATATTTTGCTAACCGGTTAGATACTGATTCACCCCCCCCCCCCTCTCAGTATCTTTGGGACTATCATTAATCCTAATAATTGGTATCAGATCTTGGTCCTCTATTTTCAAAAGCCTAGCAACTTGAGGAAGATTTTGACACTGGTACATATGGAGAACTTAAGAAAACAATTGGAAGGAGCTCTTGTCGATTATGATGCAAAGATGTTGAAGACTATCAAACTTGAAGATGATCTGAGGACTGCATAGGAATTCATTCAAGGAATTCATGAGAATCTTACTATAGCTCGAAATAAAAGAAAAGAATTTCATGAGAAGATCCAAAAAGATGATGATGAAAAGGAAACTCTTAGAGAACATGCAAACAAGTTGAGACAAGAAAGAAGTACTATGAAGAATGAAATGCAAGATATGACTATGAGGCTTTGTAAAGACATTGAAGACAGGAATAAGAATGAAGAAGACTTGACTAGGAGACTTAGTGATACTCGAAATGAAAATCTAAGACCCAATCATGAAAATGATATGCTGAAGACAGATCCGATTCACATACAACATGATAAAACTGAGCTTATGAGACGAAAGGGAATTCTGGAAAATGAGTTAGCTACTGCAAATCAACATATAGAGAAATTCAAGAAAAGTTCAGAGGAACTTGATAATATGTTGAAAATTCAATAACCAAATGGAGATACTAATGGACTTGGATTTGAAGTTGGAGAATGTTCTGGTACTGTAAACAATCATGATCACAGTAAACCGGTAAGACAACCTAGTGCTTATAAATTTAATGGGAAATGCTTTAATTATAACAGGTATGGTCATAGAGAAAATTAGAGTAGATTTAGAAACAATCAGAACATTAATGCACCCATCGGTCAATGTTCCAAATGCAACAAAGTTGGTCATAATTCAGAAAACTACAGAATGAATGTGAGATGCTATGTTTGTGGAAGATATGGACACTTATCTAATCAATGTAGAACACAAACCGACATAGGATATGGAAAGGCTATACAGAAGAATAATGTAACTTGTTATGTTTGTAACAAGATTGGACATATTGCAAAATTCTGTAGAAGCAAGACTTCACTAGCAAATAATAAAGGATCCAGTTTGAAAGGCAAAGAAAAGGTAGATGAGGTAAAGCAAGAATTTTCAAAACAATGGATTATGAAGAGAGATCATAATGTTGATGAAACTATCTCTGCACTGGTAGAACAAAGTAACCCTCCATCGGCAGGAGAATCTTCATCCAACTGAGAAGTAACCCTTTGGGGGTATTGTAGCAAATTTAATATCATGCAGATTACCCTTGGTCGATGGTGAGAAGATAGATTTCTTCTTTACCGGCAGATGTGTTAAGTTTTCACTTAACTGGCAAGCATTTAATGAGGTTGGTAAGAGAAAAGTCATTATAAATCATCGTATTTCCCTCATTTTTGATTCACCAAGCATTCAAATTAGCAAAGAGTGTGAAAAAGAGGAAAGGCATTCAAGGCAAAGGTGTGAAGCGATTTCTTTCAAGCATTCAGATATTTTCAAGCAGCTAGAGGTGTTTTTCAATGGCTTCTTCTTCTGCTCCCGAGTTTATTGTGAAACCTACTATTGTGGAAAATGTAAAATTCTCTAGGCCCGTGTTTAAAATAATTCCTGAAGTAGCTAAGCAAGATGATTCCATAGGGGTATTTTTGAAAATTCCTAAAGGTGTAGCATTTGCTGAAGAGCCTAGGATATATATACATTTCAACATTGAAGAATTAGGTTCTGAGGAATTGTTGAAAATGTTTAGAACAGTAATTTGTGATGAAAATGGCACTGTTAAACCTAAACACGAGATTGTGGAGACTTTAGGTTTTATTGATATATTGAATATCCTTTAATTTCTGGAAGAAGTAGTGAGAATTGTCCTAAGTAGAGCACATGGAGAATTTCTATGGTTGGATTCTGTCTACAAAATAACCTGGCAAGCAATTAGGGTAGTAACTGGCTTACCCTCAACCGACAACAAACCTGACAAAACAAAGAAAGTTCCTAACAACAAAGTAATGACCCTAATTGGAGCAACATCAGACAGTAGATCACTAAGAGTGAATGATATCAAAGACATCAATGTGAGATTCATAAGTATGGTGCTAGGTTACAAGACTACACATGCAAACAGGCTTAATTTAGTTTCAAGTCTTTGCATTAATAGTCCTTATGAAATGGTTGACAATAATGCAATGATAGATGTGTGTGAATGACTGAAAGATGAACTCATTGATAATTTGAAAAATATTAAAGGAGATAAGAAATGGACATTTCGCTTTGGTAATCTTTTAGTATGCTTAATGTTTTATTTCACTAAGGAAATCCTTGGTACAGGACCAAAATACTTTGGATATGAGATACTGGTAGGAAAACAATTACAGGAAGCTTTTACCGATATGGGAACTGCAAAAGACAACAACATAACTGAATATTTTAAAGCTTTTCAAGCTAAAATGAAAACTAGAGAAAAACTATCGCAGAGTGTAGTGGACAAATATGACAAAGAAATCTGTTTTGTCATCAAGAAGGATGAGACATGGATGGAAGTTTTACTTCCTCTAACTATCTGGGTAACTGAAATGGGTTATAAGGTAGATCTCAACATTATTGAGACTTATGCAAAAGCTTTATTAGATGCACCAAGAGAACCAACAGAACAAGTTTTTGGCAATGCTAAAACTATTGAAAGTGGTGTAAAAACAATGAAGAAAAGAAAGAAAAGAGAAAAGTGCATTAGGGATGCTTCAAAGAAAGTAAAGGAAAATAAAGAAACTGTTATGAACTTTACTGGGATAACGGCTAGTGAGCTTGAAGGACTGCAACCGGAGGCACACATTTCACCGATTGGCACATCTTCTGACAGTGAGATAACAATAGAGTTCAAAAGAGTTGAGAGGAAGAGAAAACCTTCACTGGTACCCTCTCCTTCACCCAAAAGAACAAGGACCTTGAGGAAGAAACAACAAGCAGTAAGGGAACCGGCCAAGAAACTAACTCCCAAGAAGAAACAAAAACTGGTCATACCTTCATTAGATGATTTGTTAAATGAAATAAAAATTGATGATGGAAATTTGGCTAATGTGAGTAAATTGTACAATTCATTTAATGATTCTGAAAAGGAAAGCATTGAGAACAGTATTATCTTACACTTGGACATATATAAGAAAGTCTTAACTGAAGTTGTGGATGACTTACCAAATGAACTATATAGAAGATTAGATGCAAAAAGGATTGCAGTGATGGAATTGGATAAGAAACTAAAAGTTGAAAAAATTCTAGCTGTACATCTAGTAAACTCAAAAGAGGATATTGATGATTTGATTTGTGAGGCTAACAGATCCATTTTTTTCAGTGGTCACTGGCGAGTAAGTTTAATGGCAGGTAGAGTAAATGAGATTGCAGAGGAGACTACTGATAAATGGGATATATTTTTTATGGAAAAATAAAAACAAGATGAAATGAACCGGCCAAAGAAAACATTCAAAGTGTATCAGAAGGATAAGGACAAGGGGAAAGGTAAAATTGGTGGTATTCCAAACATCAAGATCACTGACAATTTATCACCACCTTTGGATACTGCACCGGTACATACTACTGATCCACCAATTACTGACACTAAAGGTGTCACACATGATGCCACTAATCCTGAATCTGAAATACTTTTTACCATGAATGTGGATACTCAGGAAGTGAATATTGTTGTGGATAAGGATAGTGCAGAGGTTAAGGATGATAATGTTGGTAGTGGCAACATTGTTGAGAAATCGATAGAGACTGTTGAGGATGACATCCCAATAGAGAAACCATCAGATACAGGAAAACCTACTGAAGGAAAAGATAATGACACAAGGCCACCTAAGACAGAGATACCAATAGCTGAGAAACCTACTGAGATAGAGGTACATATTGAGGTAGAGAAACCAGTAATCAGTGAGACACCCAAACCATCAGACAAACCTTTATAGGTTGAAATGCAAACTCAGATTGATCCACCGGAGGTAAACACAAGCAAAATGGTTACAAATGTCGAAATCACAAAGGTAATAAAGGTAATTGGTCAGACATTTGACACTTCATCAAGTGAATTCAGACCTACAAATGTTACTAAAGTACTCCTGGATTCAATCAAAAAGATAAGAGACTGTAATACATTGGCCTACAAGGCAATTGATGACACCTTACTAGTACTGAAGTTGATTGCACTAAATTGTAACACTGATCACATCAAGGATTCTATAGGAAAATTAGAAACTATCAAAATTTATCACTGATAATGTAATAACCATTGACAAGGTGAATGAGGCCACCTTCAAAGAGAAAGTTTAAAAGGAGAAGGATAAATTCTTTGAAGACACAATAAAGAAGTGCACAGAACACATGAATACATTATTACCAGCACTGAACTCTACAATTTTGGAATACAAGGAGCTTTACAAGGAAACATGTAAACCACATCTTTTAATAGAGGACATAGAATAGGAGATCAACAGAGTACATAAAGAAATAGATGACATATATGACAACATAATTGGTTCTGTAGACGTCTAAAAATGGTCAACGCTTGCGGAGTCATACTTTAACATTGACGCATTGCCTTATTTTAGGGTTTTTGCATCACATTAACATTTCTCCTATGATTCGCACTTGGTCTTTATCATTTGTGAGCATCGAGTCATTCTTTTGCATTCTTCATTTGTCTCACTTTCGAATATGGTCTTGTCGATAACAATCTTCAGTCATGATTTTGGTCGATCTTATCATGTCGCATCAATGTGCGTATTCATTTGTCATCATTTTGGACATCGTCAATCCTAATTAGGGTTTTGTCCTCTTATCAATCTTGTCATCTTGTGATTGATTTGTCATCGATCTTTGTCGTTTTCAATCTTATCATCATGCGATCGATTTGTCATCGATCATTCTCGTTTTCAATCTTGTCGTCTTGCGATCGATTTGTCATCGATCATGGTCATTTTCAATCTTGTCGTCTTGCAATCTATTTTGTCACCGATCCTTGTCCTCTTGTCAACTTTTTCATTTTGCGATCGATTTGTCATCGATCGTCGTCATCTTCTTAATCATGTCAATTTGGATCAATTAGTCATTGTTCCTCGTCAATTGGCACATTTCTCAATCAAATCATTTATCAGCATTGGTCTTTTATCAATTCAAAATCATGATCAAATCGACATCAAATCAATCTTACATCAAGACCTAATTGTCGTCCTTGCATTTCTAATTTATCTTCTAGGGTTTCATGATTTATTCATTTAACCTTGTTTGTCATTTTCTCTTTAGGATAAATGATTTATTTATTTATCCTAAGTCTTCTTGTCACAATTAAATGTTTATTTAATTGGCTAATTAATTCCTCCTATTTTTGTAAATTAATTAATGAATGAGAAATTATTAATTAATTTACCTAATTTTTTATCAATTTCCTAATTTCCAAGTCATCATTTCTAACTTAATTTTCTAATTTCTCTTAAATTCCTAAATGTCTATTTCTATTTCAAATTCTTGTCATAAATCCTTGCATAGCAATTTGTCATAAATTGTCATAAATCCTTGCATAGCAATTTGTCATACACATGTCATAATTTTGCTATTCTTGATTTGAATTTCCATTTGAATCACTTTCATGCTAATCTGATCTTTTCTCCAATTTGTCTATAAATTGGATGAATTTCTTCAATCAAGACTACTACCTGGTCGAATCAATCACGCTTTGAGTATTCTTGTGCTACAATATTGTCTACTTGCTTTCACATCATGCTTATGCACTAGTAGGTGAGAGCCACAAACAAATCTATTTGAAGGAGAAAGAAGGACAATGGAGCCACATGAAGGAGACATCCAAGTTTGCATTTGGTTTGCTTAGTTTTCAATCTTGAATTGATGTCTTGTTTTCATGTCTTTATTGAGTGTTTTTAGGATTGATCATTGCATTTGAGCTTTTGTGATTGAGCTAGATTAATATTGATTTTCTTTGATGATTTCCACATTTCCTATCTACAGGTTCATCCGAACCTATACCAGTTATTGAGCAGGAAATAGAAAGTTTTGAGGAGAAATTAGAGAAAGAGAAGGTAAGGATTAAGTCTAATGCCAGAGAACTTAAATATAAACTTGGTCCTAAGTTGGACAATCTTATCTCTCTGAGAAATGAAATCTCTAAGGCATTACTTCAAGGAGAACAATCACTAGAAGAGCACATGCATCATCTCACCGACACGATTTAACAGATTGAGGCAGCCTTAAATGACAGCAACAGATTCATGCGGAGTCTAAATTTGGTTTTGGCAGACATATTTCAAATTGTAACCAACCGGTTACAAACTTTGAGGTGAAAGTTTCACACTCATTTGACTATTTTTTGACAACCTTTGTCAGTGATGTCAAAGGGCGAGTAGTGGAGATAAAAATAATTATTCAGAGGAGATCATTTGCTCAGGGGGGAGCATATTTTTTTGGTAACTTTTTGGACTTCAGTTTTGGAACAGTTTTTGGATTTTTCTCATGAGTGTTGCCATCAATGCCAAAGGGGGATATTGTTGGCATTCTACACTCTTATGAGGAGAGTTGATGTTGTCATTGATGGCAATCATCTGGCAACCTTCTGGTAAGCCATTGGCAATTACTGGCATCGGCAATAGACATCTACATACACCGACAAGCACTTCATCGGCAGCAGCAACAATGCATACAGGCACCCCAGCTAACAGGGAATAAACTTTTGTTTATTGTATTTTAATGTAATTATCTTTTGTAAAGTTGACATGGTACATTGTAATAGACTCATATATGTATGAGTTCTTGTAAGTCATTATGTCATGAGAAAAGGAGATAATGAGAGTGAGAGTAAGAAAATAAGGAAAATGAAGGATGTTATATGTGAATGCATAAGGCAAATTTTGTATAAGGTTTTATAGAATGAGCTTAAACTGGTACTGAACCTGGCATAGTTGATGTTGATTTGAAGCAGTACATTGTACTGGAATTCATAATCCACTTTTGTAGTCAGTGTGACTCTTATTGAATAGTGAGCTCTAGGAAGTTGGCCTTCCTGCATGTGCAGGCCTCTCATTGTAAGTAATATTTATTCATTAGATAGTGAGTGAATATTATGGGTCACAAATCCCACCGAGGTTTTTCCCACACTGGGTTTCCTCGTTAAATATCTTGTGTTATGGTGTGTTCTCTATGATGTCTCCGTTATTCTTATTTGCTACATTAATTCTTATTTACCGGTACATTTGTTGGGATGCAAAGTTCTTAATAAGGTTAAATATTTTGCTAACTAGTTAGATACTAATTCACCCCCCCCCTCTCGGTATCTTTGGGACTGTCATTAATCCTAACACACCCCACTATGCTCATGGATATAGTCACATGGCCCAAGCACTCATACAATTAATACACATGGGGATAAGTAGACTTACACATGTCATACACGGAGTAGGCACATCATCCTAAATCATTCCAGATCAACGCACCACAGACAATCAATAATTCCCAATATGTCCTTATCCTAAATGAGTGCTCAAGGCATGAAAGGGGCATCCAATTATTTTATTAATATTTTACCCCAATATTTTATTTTAGTTTTACTTGAATTATTCCAACTCTCCAATAGGTTATCATTGTGCTCACTTTTTTCCCCAACCCCCATTGAGAGCCACTCCCTTAACCGAGTCTAGCACTCACTCCTTAAGCTCATCTCGTTCTACACGAATGAGGAAATTGAAATGAAACTCAATGCAATATCATAATCACTACTATTTACCTTTTATACACAAAAGACCAATAATACATAACATCATGAAGATGGATATGAATTGATCCAAGTTTGAAATTCCATATATGTTTTCCATCATTCCACATCACAATTTAACATCAAATATGTGAAATTCCACTTCTTCCTCATATCCTTGAACTTTTCCCAAGAACTAGGGAATAGTGTTTTCACCATTAAAATAGCTTGAAGAACACTAAAAAATTTAAAGTGCAAATCTTAAAATTCTAAGGACACCCTTTTGGTCCTTAATTATTGAAAACTATGTTTTCACACTCAATTTCACAAATTATACATTCAATTGAAATTTTGACATGATAACATTTCTATGCACATGGTTTATGAATTTTGGTCAAAACAAATGATTCAAATACTAAAATAAATTTATATCAACTAGAAAATTATGTCTAATACTTATCTAATGCATTTACTATCATTCAAGTTCAAAAAAATAGAAGAGATAAATAAATAATGAAGTTCCTACCTCTCATGCACCTAATGGAAAAGATGAATATCTTCAGAAACATGCAATCAACCTTCGAATCCAGAGAGCAACAAGAACTTTCTCACATTCTAAATCCAATGAGAGATTGCCCACAAAATTCGTCTCGTAATTTCTCCCTCAAATCTCCATCTCAAAATCCAAGAGCAATAGGGTTAAATTGCTCTCTCAATATTCAAAACTAATAAAGTGCTGAAAAATAGACTAATTTCTCTATATAAAACTCTATTGTCTTTTTCTTTTTTTAAATAATAAATTCTTATTTCTAATTTCCCTGATAATCCAAATGGCCTAATTATGTAATTACCATCACAATAGATACATATGAGACACATTTTGATTTTAAAGTATTGAATTGCAATAAAAACCATTAAATTCATTTCCATATTTAAAATTGATGATAATATATAATTAAACCTAATAATGCAAACACTCTTTACTAGTCGACCACAATGGGACAACAGGATTTGTTAGACATTACCAACTATGATAGTTGGGTTATAGACTAATAAACACATGGAGGTCACACTCAACAAGGTATGATGGGTAAGTGAAGCAGTCACCAGTGAGGAGGGACCTCAAAGAGATCAATCTGGACTGGTTAGCAAGAGTAAACACAACAAAAACACAAAGATATGATGGAGGCAATGCAGAATAAATTCTTTTATTTCATGAAAATTGATTACAACCAACTGATAACAACTAGGTTACAGCATACCAGCTCACAGGCCAGGTAGAACGTACAAAATAGGTCACAATCGGGACCTTGAATCTTGATATCTATCTTCTACTCATAGCCTGGCTACTTGATTCTCGGATTGGTTACATTCTAATGTGTAATTATAATTATATATATATATATATATCTAAAGGATCCAATCGGCCAAAAAGGGATCAAAACCCGAAGAAAAAGACCTAACGTGTAAAATAACAAGGTTGGCCTCTGCCGAGAGATTCCTCTAGAAAATCCAAAGGATGAAATGAAGAGCGTGGGAAAAGGTCAGCCACACACCAAGGAACATCGAAATCAATTCCCAAGGCTTAGAAAATTTCGGAAGGGGTTTCGGTAGATCACTAAAATAGGTCCAGGCAACCAGTAATAAGAATTTCCAACCGGTAACATGAAACTGCCAAGGAAACCGAGTTTGCAGTAACCTAGTTGTTACGGGTTGGTTGTAATCAATTTTTCATGCAATAAAACAATCTATTTTACATTGCCTCCATCATATCTTTGTGTTTCCGTTGTGTTTACTCTTGCTGACCGATTCAGATTGATCTCTTTGAGGTCCCTCCTCACCGGTGATTGCTTCAGTAAGGTTTAGTGACAATTGGCCAGTGTGTTATCTCCTATTAACCACCGTCAGGGAGGGTACACTTAGACTTGTGGAGCTAGGTTGAGTCGATACTTGGTACCTATGTCACTCAACGAATATCAAGGGTGTCTATGCATATATCCATCATAATCAAAACACAACAAATTCCCTAATCAGGGTCAACAACATTATCATAATCAATACATCTTAACAATAATCAAAACATTATAACATGCATTTATAATCAACTACAATGATAAGCACATAAAATTCATATTATCAAAATGCTATAACTCTATCAAGGATGCACCACATGGATGCAAATACAAAATAATGATGTTATGCACAATCTAATACAACACATATAGTATCAATAAAGGATCAAAATAAAGATGAAGAATGCAAATGTGGGAGGTATTACACCTAGTGAAGAATAATATTCAATGGGTTGTCCCAAATTAAGCCAAAAGCTAGAAGCATGAACACTTCTATGACTTATTGTTTGGTAAATTCCTTATAGCCCTTATTAAATCCAATATCTTCAAAAATATATGGAAAGCTTGGGAATAAGTAAGATAACTGATTATTGATTGTGAGTATTTAAATCATAATAGGAGTATGATATGCCCTTTAAGAAATTTATGGTGAAAATTAACCACTAAAGGTAAGCCCCTTGCCTTACTACAAGGATGCTCTACTAAGGCATGGGCTATAAAAGGAATTAAAACCTTTAATGAAAGTTTTTTCAACAATTAGTTCAATTATTGGGCCTCCTTAAATACTGAATTAAAACCTTCCTCATACCCATGCAAGGACATATTCAGTTATAAGGCAAGCATGTAAAGCTCTACATTTCGTTATGCAATTTGAGTGTAATAATGAGATTCTAAATAAGCTAAAGTGGTGTGACACCTCTAATTTTCATAAAGTGAAACCTAGAACAGTTTATTACTCTTCAGTCAAAACCTCAAATATTATTATTCACCTAACTAGTTGTTGGAAGCTTGCAATTTTGGAGCAGCAATGGTAAAAAATCTTTAAGTTACTTTAGTATAATGTGTTGTAAGTAGAAAACTTGAAAATATCAATCACATCAATTTTTTTATTGCTTTTATGTCAGAGAAGTTTGGAACTTATTTTGTGTTAATATCATATGTTGGGGGGTAAGGTTAAGGTCAATTGATAGGAATTTTTGTGTGGATTTGTTAATGGCTTGAGTACTCCACTTAATTTATTTTGTCTTGTATTATCTTATGGGATTTGGGGGTTTATATGGAGAGTTAGGAATGGGTAATTGTACCAAGATCACATGAGGGTACTTATTGATTCCATTAGAAGGCTCGTGCATTTTATAACATATCTGTGCAAATCAAATAACAATGGAAATTTCAAAGGATAAGTTCTTGAAGCAGCTAAATTTTGGGATAATAGACATCAACAAATTATAAATCAAGTATGTGAGGCACTAACCATTCAATAAGTCAAAAAATATACCATTTATGAGAAACTATCTAGAGTTTCAAAAAATGCATAACCAGAAGTACTCAACTGAGACCCTAGAGAAAGATCTTGGATTCAAAGGAGGATTGATTTTCAACATGAATCAAGGTGAAGACTTCACAATTGAAGTGGTAAGATCAAATGTTGAAATTTCTAAAATAGATCCATCAATTGGGTGGAGGGACTTGGACCACTAAGTGAGTATGATTTCTTAACATTATTCTTTTTTATCTTAACCTCCATACATGTACTTGCTATTTTTGTTGAATTATATAAGATAAACATAGAAAAATATACATAAGTTGTACTATGCATCTTGAGTTATGATCCATTTATAGGATTTTGGAGTAGAACTATTGTCTATGGTGACCTTGCATGGTCCACTACTAAGCTAAGAGAATGCATTCCATATGTTGTAGCTACATGATTATGTTATAAGATAGGTTTATATAATGACCCTGCATGGTCCATGATTAGATTATAAGGTTCTAATACAATATCATATGTAGATTTCCTCATGTAATTAGTCTCATTAGGTGACCTTACGTGGCTCAAATATGAAAAGTTGATCTTACTATGATGTATTTTTTTACCTTTTGGTATATCATATTAATACAAAAAATAGGCTTAGTTAGACATAGTCCAAGCTAAAAATTATATAGGCACAAAATGAGGCCTAGTGTAAAGGGATGATTATCTTATTGGGGTTCATGGAGTGAAAAGCCCTATCTTCCTTAACTTAATTGTCCAAAGAAGCTCGAGAAGAAAGAATGAAAAGCTCGTTAAGGTTTTATGTCAAAATTGATTCAATCGAGAAAAGTGGTAGTGATTTCTAATGAAGTTTCTATTTCAATTTCATATTACTTTATGTCTCAAAACTGTAATACTTTCTTATTTTGCTTTTTATTTCTCAATTTTTTATATTAAAAGTTACTTTTCTTTCTATTTTTGTTTTTAAATATTTGTTCAAGTTTACATTATAATTATTTTATAATTTTAAGGAACTTACTATTTTAAATTTAATGTTACTTTTTATTCCAAAATTCATTATCTTCTATTTACCATTCATAAAACAAGAATGGTTCAATGATTTATGATGAATTAATTTAATATTTGAATTTAAGTTCATTATAATATATAAAATAAATATACTTTAATTTAAATTATGCCATTATATATGATGACAACATCTTAATGTCTCTTATGATATATCTTCCAAATATTTCACATTTTAAACATTCATTAAAGATATTTTGATTTAATGAGATTTTTTCTATGTTTGATTTTTGTCTATTGATTTTATACCTTGGAGTTTTGATTATACCTTTTTTGTGCTTTTCATACTCACTTTACTTTCTATAATCATTTTCACAATTCTTCTATCCACTAAAGAGACATTTAGATGTACGTTTTTGATGCAGGAGTATCCCCGGTTCATAGCAATCTTGCATCAACCAAAAATATTTCCTTTATGTTTGCAGTTTCAGCATTTCTTTCTATGTGTCCCGGATTTGGCTCACTGGAACCTGTGGAGTTGGATTTTTCTTTAAGACCTGATCATATTCCTTATTTCCAAACCATGGAGCATTTGGATCATTTTTCAGCAAGTTATCGCTACTGGTTTTCGAGATAATTTTATGTTATTGGTTGTCTGGACCTATTTGCATTGGTGATTTATAGGATCCCTTCCATAGCTTGCAGAGTCATAAGCATTGATTTCATTGTTCCTTGGCGTGCGACCGACCATTTCCCGTGATCTACACTTCATCCTTTGGATTTTCTGGAGGAATTTCTTTGGCGAAGACTGACCTTGTTGGTTTTGTATATTAGGTCTTGTTCTTCGGGTTTTGATCCCTTTTTGGGTCAACTGGATCCCCTTGGATCATATAAATCATTATAATAGAGCATTAGAATGCAATCAAGAAGTTAGACTAAGCATAGAAGATAGATCTTAAGATTTGAGGTCCTAGTTGTGACCTGTTCTATATTTTGACCATGTTTAGCAGGCCTATGAGTTGGTTTCTATAACCTGGTTGTTACTGGTTGGTTGTAATTAGTTTTCATGATATAATTCAATTTGTTATGCATTGTCTCCATCATGTCCCTATGTTTCTATTTTGTTTACTCTTGTTGACCAATCTGGACTAATCTCTTTGAGGTTCCTCCTAGCCAGTGACTTGCTTCAAGTTGTATTAGAGAGATATTTTGTTTCGAAGATTGCATTGTCCTAAGAATTTTCTTGTAGGGTGATAGATTGTGGATCTGACCTACAACTGTAGAGGAACGATGCAAAGATGGTGTGAAGAGGAACTTGGAATGGTGGAGCACGTGGGAATGCAGACCCTACTATGATGGAAATTTTGCAAGGATTAGCAGCTCGGTTGGAAGCCATGGAGACAATCCAGAGAAGAGGTCGACACATTGAAGATGTAAGTGAAGATGAAGGAGAAAAAGCCCCGACAAAACAAGTAAACCTACCAGTGGTTGATCTAGATGAGGAAATATTTTTGAGGGTTTTGAGTAGGGTGAATACTAAACCTCATTTTACCCCACCAAAATATGGAAAATTGGATTTAGATGAAGTGATGGATTGGATCTCGAAGGTGAAGAAATATTTTGATTTTAAAAACACTGCTGAAGAAAGGAAGGTGAAATATGTCTATACCTGGTTGAAGTCATGCATCTCTTTAGTGGGAACATTTGCAGGTTGATAGATAGAGAAGAGGTAAAGAGAAGATCAAGACATGGGATCAGATGATTGCTAAGTTGAAATCAAAATTTATGCTATCTTCTTATCAAATGAATTTGTTCGGGAAGCTGCATAACATGAGACAAAAGGAATCTAGTGTGAAGGACTGTACTGAAGCATTTTACAAGTTGAATATCAAATCCAGACATGTTGATGATGAAGTTGAACAAGTTGCAAGATATTTGAATGGATTATAGGTGTCTATACAATATTAACTCAGTTTGATCAAATTACAGAGTGTTGAATAGGCTTACCAGTATGCCCTGAAGGCAAAAGGAGAAGCTAAACAAAAGACATGAGAAAAGGCAGAGAGGTAGAGGTGGAAGGTTTTCTGAAGGAAGATTTCAAGGAGGAAGAGGATCTACCAGAGGTAGAGGAACTAGTATAGATCACAACAAGGACAAAGAAGTGAGAAAAGAAGGCAATTCATACTGCAAAGATGATAGAAATTTCTACCAAAGGAGAGAACCAGATGGCTACCCTAATGATAATTTTGGAAGACAATACATGAGAGTGTTTAGAGGAACTTTCTATAAGTGTGGAGGAGAAGGATATCATTCTTTCAAATGTAAGAAGATAGAGAATACCGAAAGAGTAGTAGTGGTGGAAGAAAACCCCACCAGATCAGATAATAAACCAGAAGATGGAGAGTTGTTGATGATGAGGAGAGATTTGTGTCATACTGGGAGAGATGAAGACCCCTTGTAGAGAAAGAATTTGTTCAAGACCAGGTGTAAGGTATCCGATAAGTGTTGTAAAGTTGTTATTGATAGTGGTAGTTTAGATAATCTTGTTTCAGAAGAGATGGTGAATAAGTTGAATTTGGAGATTGAAACACCCTAAGCCTTATCAAATAGAATGGATTCAAGATAAACATAAGTTTTCAGTAAGTGAGCAATGTTTGGTGAAATTAAAAATTGGGAATTATTATGATGAAGTCTTGTGTGATAATATGCCTATGGATATTTGTCATCTTTTGTTGGGTAGACCTTGGCAGTTTGATAGACAGAAAATACACGATGGGAGGAAGAATACATACACTATTGTGGCCAATGGGATGAAGCAAACCTTGTTGCCCTTGGAGGAACCATTAAAGAGAGAAGTTTGTACAAATGCTAGAATCTATTTGGTGGATGGAAAGAAATTCCTAGATGGATTGAGACATGAGAATGTGTGTTTTGCCTTAGTTCCTAAGAAGAATGAGAATCCAGAGCATGAAGAGGAACAACCAGAGGAGATAAAAGATTTGCTGACAAAATATGAAGACATCATTTCAGATAATGTTCCTAATGGATTTCCACCTATGAGAAGTATCAGTCATTGCATGGACCTGGTTCCCAGACCTAGTTTGCCTAACAAAGTTGCACACCAGATGACACTGATAGTGAATGAAGAGCTAAATAGACAAGTGCATGAGCTATTGAAGAAAGGTTTGATTAGAGAAAGTCTGAGCCCTAGTGCAATTCCAACAGTATTACTACCTAAGAAGAATGGAGAATGGAGAATGTGTACTAATTCCAGAGCTATAAACAAGTTCATAGTGAAATACCAGTTTCCTTTGCCTAGGATGGATGACATAATGGACTGTTTGAGTGGAGCTAAATACATTACAAAGATAGACTTGAAGAGTGGATATCATCATATTAGGATTAGAGAAGGAGATGAGTGGAAGAAAACATTCAAGACAAATGAAGGACTGTATGAATGGTTGGTGATGCCTTTTGGGTTAACTAATGCACCGAGTACTTTCATGAGGCTAATGAATGAGGTATTGAAGAAATTCTTGGGTAAGTTTATTATTGTATATTTGGATGACATTCTGATTTTTCAGTAAGACAGAAGAGGAGCATTTGTTGTATTTGAGACAATTTTTGCAGAGGTTGAGAGAAGAAAAGTTGTTGAAAATATTAAGAAGTGTACTTTCATGAAAGATGAATTAGTCTATTTGGGATTTGTAATATCTGAGGATGGTTTGAAGATGGACCCTAAGAAAGTAAAAGTAGTTATTGAGTGGCGTACACCGGAAAGCATTGGAGAGGTAAGATCATTTCATGGATTGGCTAGTTTCTACTAGAAGTTCGTCAGAAATTTTAGTTCAGTTTGTAACCCTATGACAAAGACCATGAGGGGAGATCGGAAGGAATTCAAGTGGACCACCGGAGCAAACAAAAGTTTTGAACTGTTGAAACAGAAAGTGACTGAGCAACATGTGTTGGCTTTACCAGATTTCAATAAAGTATTTCAAGTGGATTGTGATGCAAGTGGAACAACAATATGACCACTCTTGAGTCAGGAAGGAAGAGAACTATCTTATTTCAGTGAGAAATTGAATGATGCCTGAAGGAGTTATTCAATGTATGATCAAGAGTTTTATGCCATAGTTCAAGCCTTGAAGAAGTGGAGACATTACCTATTGCCTAAGGAGTTTGTTTTGTATACGGATCATCAAGCTTTGCAGTATTTCAACAGTCAAAGTAAGTTGAATCAGAGACATATGAGATGGGTAGAATTTTTGCAGAGTTACACCTTTGACTTGAAGCATAGAAGTGGGAAATCATAAAAACTTGTTAATGCATTGATTAGGAGAAGGAATTTATTTATAGAGATGAGAGTGACAGTATTAGGATTTGAGGAATTGAAGAGCTTGTATGATGATGACCCATATTTTGCAGAACCTTGGAGAGCATGTAGAGAACCCGTTATGGTAGATAGAAGCAAGTGGTTGGATTACTTCATTCAGGATGGGATGTTATTCAAAGGAATACAGTTATGCATACCTAAGAGTTCTATGAGGGAGAATCTGAGAAAGGAGAAACATAGTGGAGGATTTGCTGAACATTTTGGTATTGACAAAACAATAGCATTGGTAAGTGAGCATTACTTTTGACCCCAGGTTCATAAGGATGTTAGGAAATATGTGAAAATTTGTAGAGTTTGTCAAGTTGCAAAGGGTCGTAGTCAGAATGTGGGATTGTATAAATCTTTGACATTAGTGGTAAGACCTGGGGAGGATATAAGCATGGATTTCATACTTACATTGCCTAAAACATCGAGAGGGAATGATTCTATATTTTTGGTAGTGGATATATTCTTGAAGATGACTAATTTCATACCTTGTAAGAAGATATCAGATGCATTACATATAGTAGACCTAATTTTCAAGGAAGTAGTCAAATTGCATGGATTACCTAAGAGCATAGTTTCAGACAAAGACCTAAGTTTGTTGGTTATTTTTGGAGAACACCTTGGAAGAAGATGAAGACAAATTTGAAGTTTATTTCTACTTTTCATTCACAGACTAATGAACAGACAGAAGTAGTTAACTGGAGTTCCGGAAATTTGTTGAGATGCTTAGTTGGAGATAAAATCAGAAGTTGGGATTTGATTCTTGCACAAGAAGAGTTTTCCTACAATAATTCGGTAAATAGGAGTATGAGAAGAACACCTTTGGAGATTGTTACCAGAGAACACCCTATAGGTATATTAGAATTAAGAGATATTAGTAGTGAAGACCAGAGAAGTTCAAAAGAAGAAGAATCTGCAGATCACATGAAGGACTTACATATTCAAGTTAAGCAACATCTGGAGGACATGAATAGAAAGTATAAGGAGAAGGAAGATGAGAAGAGGACACATAATGAATTTGAAGTTGGTGATGAAGTGATGGTGTATCAAAGAAAAGAAAGATTCCTGGTTGGAACTTATAACAAATTGTAGATGAGAAAGTTTGGACCTTGCAGGATCTTGAGAAAGTTCAGTTCTGGGAATGCATATGAATTGGAGCTAATGGATAGTCTAAGTATTTCACCTGTGTTTAACATTGTAGATTTTCATTAGTATAATGAAATAGAATTCAGTGAGGACAATATCACAGACTTGGAGAAATAGTTGCCCTGGAAGGAACCAGATCAGATTGAAGATATTTTGGATAGTAGGATTGGGCGTAGTACCCGGAGCAGTCAATATAAGGAATATCTTGTGAAGTGGAAGGACAAACAAGTTGAAGATTCATCTTGGATTTATTAGGTAGAGGTAGACCACCTTGGTTTTCCTCTGAAACCAGCAAAGTGAGAGACTCGCTTTTTTTCAACAACCCCAAATGTTTGATGCAGGAGCATCCCCGGTTCATAGAAATCTTGCATCAACCAAAAATATTTCCTTTATGTTTTTCTTTTTGTTTGCAGTTTCAATATTTCTTTTTGTGTGTCCCTGATTTGGCTCAGTGGAACCTGTGGAGTTAGATTTTTCTTGAAGACTTGATCATCTTCCTTATTTCCAAACCATGGAGCATTTGGATCATTTTCTGGCAAGTTATCGCTACTAGTTTCTGAGACAGTTTTCTGTTACCGATTGCCTGGACCTATTTGCTTTGGTGATTTATCGGATCTCTTCCGTAGCTTGTGAAGATCTGAGCATTAGTTTCCTTTTTCCTTGGCGTGTGGCTGACCATTTCCCGTGATCTACACTTCATCCTTTGGATTTTCCAGAGGAATTTCTTTAGCAGAAGTTGACCTTGTTGGTTTTGCACGTTAGGTCTTGTTCTTCAGGTTTTGATCCCTTTTTGGACTGACTGGATCCCCTTGGATCGCATAAATCATTGTAATAGAACATTATAATGCAATCAAGAAGTTATACTGAGCATAGAAGATAGATCTTAAGATTTGAGGTCTCAGTTGTGACCTATTCTGTATTTTGAGCATGTTTTAGCAAGCTTGTGAGCCGGTTTCTGTAACTCGGTTGTTACTGATTGGTTGTAATTAGTTTTCATGATATAATTCAATCTATTCTACATTGCCTCCATCATGTCCATGTGTTTCCATTGTGTTTACTCTTGCTGACTGATCTAAACTGATCTCTTTGAGGTCCCTCCTAGTCGGTGACTACTTCAGTTTTCCTAGCTCCACTTGCACTTTTCTTTCCTTTCCTTTTAAATTGTTCCATTTTTCTCCCACATTTTCTTTTTCCCCCATTCAATTTATTTACTTAATTTTTTTCGATATCATTTAATTTCATACATATTACATATTTCATGCTTACTATAATGAAAATTTTAAAATATAAATCACATAGATGGATACATATAATTATTTCAAAAACAAAAAATATAATTTTTATATTAATTTGATCATTTTTATAATTAATTTGTTTTAAAAATCATGTTTATACTTATTTTACTTGACCTTTTTCTAAATCAATTTCTAATTTTAAAGTAAATGTTGAATTCTAGTAAAGTTTCTATTTTCCTTTCATTTTACTCCATATTTCAAAAATTAAAATACTAATTAATTGTTTTATTTTGCTTTTGTTTGTTTGTTGCTTCTTGATATAATTTATCTTAAAATTTACTTTACTTTTTATTTTTTATTTTTAAATTTATATTTTAGTTATTATTATAATTATTTTTAATTTTATCAAATTTAATATTTTTAATTTTGTATTATTTTGTATCTCAAAATTTATTAGTTATTTCTAATTTAGATTTTGTGTGTGTTTTGCATCAATGTTTTGGAACACATTCTATGATCCATCATATTTTTAATCTATGAGTTTTGTATTATTCTGATGATGGATAACATGTTGGAAACCAATTACACTGAGAGAGGGGGAGGGGGGGGGGGGGGGGGGGGGGGGGGTGAATCAGTGTTATACCGGAATAGTAAGTTTTAGCCTTATTAAAACAAGCATAAACCAACCAGTATAAATAGAATTGAAAGTAAAGCAAATAATAAGCCAATCAAATAAACGAGAATCATAACACACAAATTTATACATTGAAAACCTCAAAGAGGAAAAACCACAGTGGGATTTGTGACCCGCAATATCAATCCACTGGCCATATGAAGAGATATTACAAAATATGAGGGGCCTGCACTTGCAGGAAGGCTTACAGCCTAGAGCACACTGCTCAATCACAATTGGAGTCTCACTGACTACATAAAATTCCAAACTACAATTCGGAGAAGTGTGAACTACTAAGATAGCATCTTCTATGCCAGAATATAGCTCTGATTTAAGCTTTGTCTATTCCGATTTGAATCCCTAAACCCTTTATCAGAATAACCCTTATAATAATTTCCTCACATACATGATCTCTCTGATATATTTCACATCATATTACATTCACATATCCATCACCATGTCCATTGCCTATCTATATCAAAATGATCTATCAAACTTTCCTAAATACCCTATACAAATTTTGCATGCCTTATGTCGGCTTACAAAGATATATACAATATCAAATTACATGTCGGCCAGATAACATAAATGCATAAACATTAAAATCAATTTATCGATGTCGGATCCAAGATATGTCAGCCTCCAAAACCAATAACCTTTACTAAACCGTGTCGGTTTGCATTGCCAATGACCAAAGAAATCCTTTTGTCCTGTCGGTGCCAGTGTCGGTGTAGAATCTGTGAAGTATCTTTCGGTACACCATAGAATCAAAATATGAAGTCGAAACACAAAATCATGTTGCCATTAATGAAAACATAGTGAAACCAACCAATAGAGTGTCAATTGCCAACAACCTCCCCCTTTGGCATTGATGGCAACACTCATGTGAAAAATGGTCAAGGTTTCATCTGTCGGTTTTACTTTGTCCTGCTCCCCCTAAGCTGAATATGCAAAATAGTCCATATCTCCAAAACTCCATAAGTCCCCCTAATGTATACAAATCTTTTTATTCTTTTTCACATCTATACTACTCCCCCTTTGACATCAATGCCATTAAAAATTCTAAAAAGAATGTCAAAGAATAAGAACTGTACAATGAATATCCCCAAAAATGTCTTACCAGAGCTTGACCAACTTCAAAATTTTTGGATAAGCCTTCTCCTGTAACTCCACATAAGTATCCTAGCTCATTTTGAATGTGCCAGAAATAGATACAAGTCCACTCAATAAATGTGCAAAAGATTCTTTCTCATTTACCTCTGTCGGTGTGAGCTTTCCCACCATATCCATGCATTATTTCTTGTGTACATAGAGTGAATCCAACAGGGGACTCACCAAGCCTCTCAGACTTCTAGCTCTTCTAATTATTTTAACATCTCAGACTTCTAGCTCTTCTAATTATTTTGTCTCTTTCCTTCTCAAGAGCAGAAATTTGATTCTCCAAAATCAAAATTTGACCATCAATTGATGTAGTCAATGAAATCAATCCATCAAAAGAGTTAGCTATACTTGCAATTTTCACTTGAATCTCCTTTATCTTTTTATCTACATTAGTTGTAAGTATTTTAGTATTACAACATACCCTATATATATTTGTACATTGTTTCAAAAAAAAATCTATTAGGATTAGCTTCTCCTCAATCTTTTTCTTCTTTGTTCCAATTACCTGATCAAAAACGGCTCTCTTAGCCTGAGTAAACCTTTCTAGTGCTTGTCGGTTTGATATTTGTTGTAAGGATTGAAAGTCCTTTGAGATATGCTCAACAATTACCTTAAGCTTGTTGGATGGGCTCGCTTCTTTTTCAATCTTACACTTTTGGACCAGCCTGTGTAAAACAGTGATTGATTGGTCTACAATCCCTTTATTTGTGGATCCCTCCTTCATCAGTTTTTGAGTAGTCATTATCATTAGTTCAATGGGACTCATCTTTGTGATGTTTTTCTTTTCTACCCGAGAAGTGTCAATTGACAATAATGATGGGCCAATAACCGGTACCCTGTTGGATTCCCCTATTTTCTCCTCTAAAGTTTTATCCTTTATAACCTTCTCACTTGCACCGGTGGCTTCACCACTTGGTGTAGTCTGTGTAACTGTCAGTTCCTCTGTAGGAATAGTAACCTCAATCTATACATTTGTATCTGGATGACAACTGTCCTCAATATTAGTATCTTGTACAATATTAGCTTTTTCATTCTCTGTATTAGTCGGTAGCTCGATATTTGTCTGCACATCTATATTTACCGGGGACTCAATTTCCACTATCTTGATATTTTTAAAACTAAGGGTGAAGTACCCATAATCCCCTTTCCTTTTCCTTCAATCAGGGTATCTGTAGTGTCTATCTTGGTTTCCAGTGAAGTAAAGAATCCTTTGTTTTCTCCCAAAAATTTAACCCATGCTATTTGAGTCTCTTTTATTATTTCATTTACTCTTCCTAGAATCAAACTAGTTATCATATCTTTTCTATTGAAAAATTTTCTATCTGCCACCTCAAATGTCTTTTCCATTTCACTTGGAGCTATAGTAACACGAATAGATAATAGCTCTTGAATTTTAATGTTTTTATCCTCTTGCATAGTTGATAATCTTCTAGCATCTAACATGTTATATAAATCAGCCGGTATTTGATTTTCTATTTCTATTAAGGCTTTCTTATAAATATCCGAGTATAATAGGATTGCTTCCTCTACCTCTCTTTGTTCATCATCCTCTAAGTTTTCATAATAAAATTGAACATTCTTCAACATGTGATCTTTAGTGATTTCATCTACTATTTTTGCACAGGTTTTGGGTGAAACCTTACCAGAATCAGTGTCATCCTTCTTCTTCCTCTTGGCAGTACCAGATGTAGCTATAGGTGTAGCTTTAGGTGCTTGATTTTGTGTTGGTATCTTGATTGTGACCTTCCTAACCAGTTGCTTATTAGCTTCTACCTTTTTTTTCCTCTGGTTTCTTCCTAACAACCCTCTTAAATGCTAGTAGTGTGTCATCATCCGATTTTGATTTTGCGGTAACAGGTTCAATATAAAATTTTGAATCCTTCCTCTTTCTGCCTTTCTCTAGGACAACATCAATTAATTATTTTATGTCCTTTGAGACCTTCTGCACAAATTTGATTTCTTTTCCTTCATGTTTCTCTCTTTTCTTCTGGTTGAACTCTGTTTCAACCTCTTGGGTGTTATGTTGTGCAATACCATAGGGTTTCTCTGCATCATCAATTGGTACATTAATTAGCAATTTTGCATAGGCATCAAGAATCTGTGCATCCACCTCATATCCCATTTCTTCAATCCAAATCCTTTGAGGCTTAACTGCTTCCATGAGAGTCTCATCCTTCTTTACCATGAAGCATATGTCGTTAGAATATTTTTTTATAATATGCTCACGTACCCTTACCCTAGGCCTCATAGATTTTTGAAATGCCTTAAACTACCCCCATACCTTATCATCTCTCTAGCTTCCTAATGTAGCAATTGACTATTTCAAGTGTCTTCCTACCGGGATGTCAAAAGCCCATTGCCTCTTACCAGAATCGGGTGTATCATTCAGAAAATATAGCATTAGACAAACTAACAAGTTCCCATACCAAAATGTACCCTTCTTCTCACCCTTGATATTTCCTAGATTCATCAACAACTCATCAAGCACCCAACCACATAGATGTACTTTTACATTATCTCTCATCATTTTGTATGCAACCAAAATGCATGAACTGGAAACAAAATTCAGTTGGTTTGACTGAGTTACCTTATACCCAATAATCATGCTACCAGATTTAATGTCTGTGTCGGTGATAGTGCTCACTTTCATTGATCTTTTGTCAGATGTAGCACCAGTGATCTTCCTCACGAAATCATTTGAAACTTTCTTGTCTGGATGTTTCCCTATCGATGACAAACCAGTGATTTCTTGGATGGATTCTTTGGTGATTTTGTAAGGTCTGTCCAGCCATATAAATTTCCCATTGTACTCTTCTTGGTACATATCTGATTATCTCATCCTCAAACTCCAGAATATCTAGAATGTCTATAAACCCTAGTTCTTCAATATGTTTATATGTCGGTTTGATCTTTCTAGATTCTCCCATTAGCTCATTGATATATATGCCCTTAATTTTTTATGTTCCTAAGTCCTCAATATGATAGTGAATATATACCCTAACATCCTCTACATACACAAATCCCTCTAGAACATGAGAAAATGCTCCAACCAAATCTTCCAAGGTAGCCACATGTGGATACCGCTTGAAAATTGGCTCAAGGCGGTCCTTGACCCCTACGACAGTTGGATTTGTAACAAAAATAGGAATAGAAGATGATCTCGCTTCCATGTTTAAATATAAATACCTTTTGATTGCTCTCAGTGAAAACCTTCAACAAATTCTTCCAGACGCTGGTGAAATTGCTCAAGAAGAAATCTTATTACCTTTAATCGCACTTAGTTGCTCTTAATTGCTCTGAAATCGTTCTGAATGCAGGATGATTAATAATGAAGTGTATTTGATCTTTTAACCTTCGATAAAAACCCCAATCTTCCATTGACATAAATGACTGCCAGTGAAAGATAACGGATCTTTCTCAGAACATATCCATGCTAGATAATCCTCTCCAATATCTAGAACATTTTCCAGAACCTCTTCTTGGGGCATATGCAACATCTTTATGAATTTTTCCTACCCCTAAGACATGTGTCTCAGATACCGGATGAGCTTCTTGTCGATGTAGGAGAAGCCTCTTCTACCGGATAAGTAACTGGTACATTCCCATATGATATATGTTCTTCAGTCTTCCTAATCCATCTCTGAGTATGATCTTGTCAGATTTCACTAACCTTCTCTTTTCCTTTCTCATTTGATCCTCCATTACTAACTGGTGGATTTATGCTTCTACAAAACTTAGCAATATGTCCAACCTCATTACATGCATAACATGTAACATTGTTCTTTTAAATTGCTTTGCTAAAACCGATGAAATTGCTTGACCTGCTCTGATTAGCCATATGTCCAAATTTTCCACATGCATAGCATTTTACATTCATTCTGCAATCTTTTGTCTTATGAACAAACTTATTGCATTTAGAATATTTACTGGGAGCATAATCGAGGTTCTTATTTGCATCTTTTCTACATTGCCTAGCCATGTGACCAAATCTATTGCAAACAAAACATCTACCATTGAATTTATAAGCATTAAATTGTCTTACCAGTGCTTTATGGTTTTGATCTCCATTAGCAGTACCTGAACTATGTCCTTGCTCAAATCCAAGTCCACTGGAATCTCCAATCTACCTCTGTTTCTTCAATAACTCATCAAGTTGTGCCAAGCTGATCTTGAATTTTTCTTTTTCCTCACTTGCAGTAGTTAAATATTCTCTTAGTATTATCATTTGTCTCTCAAGATCTTACTCTTTACTTTGGGATTGTACCAAATCAGTTCTCAACACATCATTTTCATGAACCAACCTACCACATTCTTCAAATTTGTTCTTCGGGGATACAACAAGATTTTCTTCCTTTTTCTTTATGTCCTCAATCTCCTTAGACATCCTCATAGTTATAACTTGCATTTCATTTTTCATAACCATGTTCTCCTGACTCAATGTTTTGATAACTCAATGATGAGTGAATAGTACCAAACCGGTACTAAGAGGGGGGGGTGAATCAATACAAGCAAAAATATAGTCCAAAACCGGTTTGACAGCAAACACTTCAAATGACTGGCAGACAGTGATACCGGTTTGAAACAGAGTGCAACCGGTAAAGCTAAGATTGTCTAAGTCAAGCATTAACAAGTTACTCACTTAGATTTTCACTCAACTCGAGACTACACTACCATTTCACCCTTATGCATAAACAGATAATCTATCATCAAACCACAATAACAGCTAGTTCAACATGTTTTATTGATAGGCATAAAACACAAAACCATCATATGCTTGACAGACAATAGCAAAGCATCACAAGATAAAAGCATCACACATGACACACATATTTTTCACGTGGAAACCCAACTGGGAAAAACCACGGTGGGGATGAATACCCACAAGCTATTTTTGAACTCTTTAGAAGTCCGCTCTATTAGAAGCCTTGTCTGATTAGAGACATTACAATATGTTCTGCTAGGAACCGATCCTATTAGGGATCACCCAATTAAGGGATGGCTACAATACCTGGTTAAGGGTTAAACCCTGTTAAAGGTTACCTTGTTAGAGGATTTCAAGAACTCAATAGCTAAAGGATTCCAAACTCAGTAGCTTTGAATTACCCTGTTAAAGGATTTTCAACAAGCCGGTTAAGGCTACCCTGTTAAGGGATTTTCCAGTTGTTGAGGTCATTAGAGATCAACAAGTATTACAATGATCTGGTAACAGCACTCAATGCCAATGCAGATCCACTTAAGCTCCTCTTCACCTTCTACACTTACACTCTGTAGGTATCACTTCTCTCCTTTTGGTCTAGCAAGAATCACGTATCCCTTCTCTTGGATACACACACACAACTTTTTCCAACAACCTCAGAAAGAGACACAACATCGACCTTATAGGAAAATAGATGGGTCGGTAGCATAAACCCTAAACCCTAAACCTATTAGGTTAAGGAATTCAAATGGTTCAATCCTGACCATTGAGCACACTACATTAAATGCAGCAAATCTTGATCCAAACTCAAGACATTCTCCATCGTCCATTTCCACCAATTTTATGGTGGTTGATAACCCATCACATGTTATCACCATTTTACAGACTTCGCACATTCCTGAGGTAGATAGGAACAATCTCCCTCATGCAAGATCCTTCACGCACACAGGCTTACATGGAAACATGATCTGTTCTTCTTTACAATGCTAACTCATCACACAATATCATCAGTTGAGCCACAGAGGCTTGAAGCACATCAACCGAAAACCCTAAATTTGAGACTACCAATTCGGTAGTCATACAATACTTCCATATGTCGGTTCCCATAACTATATGTCGGTTCATCATGAACAAGCACACCGCTTCACTTTGGCACAAATGTTGGTTCACAGTGTTATACTGTTCTCACATATGCCGGTTCACACCTCTTCAACATATTGACATCAATGACAACATACAATGTCATTATGTCCTCATATCGGTTCACATAATGCCAACATGTTTGACATTGTTCCTTAAGTGCATTTTTCACTTCATCATCCTAATTTTGCAAAAGTTCCTTCCTCCTATCTTGAACAGATGATAGCCTCTCTATAGGAAAAGAATGAATTCCTTAGCAAAATTCAATTCATATTGTATCTTTATGTTCTTCAACCTTTCAGCATCATAATCTTCAAGTGTCATCTCAATTTGCTTCTCCAAAGCCATATTTATTGATTCTGGTTTTAGGATCTTCCTCAAGCTGTTAAACTTTCTCTAAGGCACAAGGCTTTGATACCAATTGTTGGAAACCAATAACACTGAGAGGTGGGGGTGAATCAGTGATATATTAGAATAGTAAGTTTTAGCCTTATTAAAACATGCATACACCAACCAAAATATCGGTATAAACATAATTGAAAGAAGTAAAGAAACTAATAAGCCAATCACATAAATGAGAATCATAAAACACAGATTTATACGTGGAAAACCTCAAAGAGGAAAAACCGTAGTGGGATTTGTGACCCACAATATCAATCCACTGGCCATATGAAGAGATATTACAAAATATGAGGGGCCTGCACTTGCAGGAAGGCTTACAACCTAGAGCACACTGCAATAGGAGCCTCTCTAACTACATAAAATTCCAGACTACAATCCAGAGAAGTGTGAACTGCTAAGATAGCATCTTCTATGCCAAAATATAGTTCTGGTTTAAGCGATGTCTTTTCCGACCTGAATCCCTAAACCCTTTACTGCAATAACCCTTACAATAATTTTCTCACATACATGATCTGTCTACTATATTTCGCATCACATATTCATCACCAGGTCCATTGTCTATCTATATCAAAATGATCTATCAAACTGTCCTATATACCCTATACAAATTTTACATGCCTTATGTCAACTTACAAAGATATATACAATATCAAATTACATGTCGGCTAGATAACATAAATGCATAAACATTAAATCAATTTGCCGATGTCGGATCCAAGATATGTCGGCCTCCAATACCGATAACCTTAACTAAACCATGTTGGCCTGCATTGCCGATGACCAAAGAAATCCTTTTGTCATGTCGGTGTCAGTGTCGGTGTAGAATCTATGAAGTGTCTATCGGTATACCATAGAATCAAAACGTGAAGCCAGAACACAAAATCATGTTGCCATCAATGACAACATAGTGAAACCAACCAATAGAGTGTCAATTGCCAACATAACAAAGTGTGATCCAAAATGTTGATGCAAAAAAATATACACAATCTAAATCAGAAGCAACAATAATAACTATAATAGATTGTGAAAAAAAAATATCCTTAATCTATTTAGAACTCAAAGGTATAACAAGGTATGAGTAAAATAAGAATAGTTAAATTAAATATGATGAATTAATTTATAATATTATTAAATTTTTGTTATAATAAATGAAATAAGTACACTTGAGTTATGATGACATGTGTTTGATGTTATACAAGAAATTTTTACATTTAAAAAGTTCATTGAAACATATCTTTGATATTGAGATAACCTCTAAGTTTGATTTTTCTCTATTTTCTTTTCATCACTTTACTTTTTATTTTTATTTTCATGATTCTTGTCCTCATTTAGGTTGCATCATGGTAACTTACATTTTCCTTCCTCCAATCACACTTTTTCTTATGTATAGGCAAATCCTCCTTGTAATTTATTTTCTCATTTTAGGTTGATCCTTTTGTCTCCCACCTTACCTTGTCCTTTTCCTTTCAATCGTTATTTTATGATTATTTATTTTACCACTTTATTTTATTACATCTTCATATTATTCTTCATTTAATGGGCTTACACATTTCATGTTTATTATGCTTCAATTATATATCTTATGTTTATTATTGTACTTAGGACACTAATGAGGCCTACAACTTATGATTAACTATTAGTTTGCATTAATTAATGACTTGGTGAATGATCAACAACGTGATTTGTTGCTTGCAAATATCCCAAAGATGATATCAGATCATCAGAATGCAACTCTATGCAAACCTCTCACTGTGGAGGAAGTGAGAATTGCCTACAACTTACCATTAACTATTATTTTGCATTAAGTAATGACTTGGTGAATGATCAACAACATAATTTATTGCTCTCAAATATATCAAAGATTATTTCAGATCATTAGAATGTGACTCTATACAAACCTATCATTGTGGAGGAAGTGAGATTCATTGTCTTCTCGGTAGAAGGAGACAAAGCTATGGGCCCAAATAGCTTTCCTACTTTCTTTTACCAGATTCTTTGGGATGGGGTGGGTCTTGAAGTGTAGAAACTTGTAGAGGAGGTCGGAGAAAGTGCATGTGTGGTGAAGGAATTGAATTTTAATTTAATTGGTTTAATTCCAAATGTTGAAAAAGTGGAGAGTTTTATTGATTTTTTGTCCTATTTCCTTGTGTAATAATTTATATAAAGTGATTGCTAAGATCATGATGCACAGGCTAAAATCAAATTTGAAATTTACCATTTCAGAGGAGCAAAGTGGTTTTGTCCTAGGTAGATCCATTGTGGAAGGGATCGTAATAGCCCATGAGGCTATTCATACTATTACGAAGGCCAAAGTGGACCGAATGTTGATCAAGTTAGACATCAGAAAGGCCATGATATGGTGGACCACTCCTTTTTTATTCAAGTCATGAATCATTTTGGATTTGTTGAGCATTGTCTGAATTGGGTGAAAGCTTGTATTGATAGACCATGGTTTTTAGTGTTGGTAAATGTTAGTCCCCAGAGTTTCTTTCAATCCTTGAGATGTTTGAGACAGGGAGATCCACTCTCTCCTTTCATTTTCATTATTTTAGTAGAGGCCTTAGGTAGACTCATTCAGAAGTTATGGAGAGATGGAAAGTGGAAAGGGGTAAAAATTGCTACAAGTCTTGAATCATCTACTCATCAACAATTCGTTGATGATACCATTTTGTTTGGAGAGGCTTCGATGAGAGAAGCACACACTATTAAAAAGGCTTTAGGTTGTTTCTGCAAAGCCTTAGGTCATAGGTAAATTAGGAAAAATTTGAAATATTCTTTTTTTATACTCCTTTGGACAAACAAATAGATATTGTCAAGGTTCTAGGAGTCAAAGATGCAAACCTTTCGGGAAGATTTCTGGGTAGCCCTCTTTTGGGGGGTATTAGTAGAGTTAACTTATGGCATGGGCTGGTGGATAGTCGTGTTAACAAGTTAGAGGGATGGAAGAGTAAATGGCTTACCTCTGCTACTAGATTGTTCATGCTTAAACCAATGCTTTCTACTATTCATATCTACTCTATGATGTGCCTTAAAATCCTTGAGAAAGTGGTTCATGTTATTAACCAATAGATGAGGAAGTTCTTCTGGAATGGAAAAATGATCATAATAAAATTCCCCTTGTCGCCTAGGATAAACTTTGTAAACCCAATGAATCTAGTGGTGCGGGTCTTAGAAATTGGAGTCTCCTTAAAGAGGCAATGGGAGCCAAATTAATTTGGAAAATGTACATGAATCCAATTAAAAAATGGGTCAAGATCTTGACACATAAATATCTTGACCACCAAAACAAGGAGTGTATCTTGACTATTCATGACCCTCCTAAAGGGTCGATGATTTGGAATTTCCTTCTTTCCTATAGGAGGGTTATTATTGATCATATTACTTGGCATCTCGGGAATGGAGAGAAAATGAATTTCTGGAATGACTCATGGGATGGTTGACCTGCCTTGAAGTTTAGAGATGATTTCAGGGTGTCAAGGTAATCAAAAAAACTGATAAGGCTATTTGGGGGTCTAAACTAAGATACTATATGGAGATATCGTGGTTTAATGGTTAAAATTTGTGGTGGTAGAAAAATACTCAGACTCTCCCTTTGACCCTGCATCAAAAGGTTATTTTTTATGACATTATTAAAGAGTATAGTCCCTATTTTTCTAATGGTGAAGATAAATTAAATTGATGTGACTTCAAGATAGGTAACTACTCTATCAAAATTGGGTATAAGTTGATCGAAGAGGTTGCCACTATTGAAGATTGGCCTTCCCACCTCTATTGGAATAGTCACTATCTACCTAAAGCGGAGGTTTTTGCTTGGTTGGCATTGAAGGGGCATATCTTAATAGGGGAAAGACAAAATTGATTGGGGTTTAATGGTCTATTGTGGTGTGTTTTGTGCAGGTCTAATAATAAAAGTCTTGGTCATTTGTTATTTAGTTGTAGGATGGCATAGTTTGTTTGTAATTTTTTGAAGTAGAAGCTTTCATGGGAAGTCCCTTTCCTTGGTAGTTTAATTGAAAATTTAAAAAGTTGTTTGTTGAACCCAATAAATTGGTATACTAAATTATCTAGACTATGGCTCCCTCAATTGTCATTTGGAAAATCTAGAATGAAAGAAACATGCATATTTTCATAATAAGGAGGAACTAGGGGATAACTTGTTTGACAAAATTGAACAGGCAATTTCAGAAGTGGTGTCTATGTGAACAAGTAGCCATAACTTCATGAAGCATCCTTTCAGTATGTTAGATAATATCATTCAGCTCTGATAGAATCTTCTAAAATTTAGGCCTCTTAATGGGATTTCTAGGGTAAATCCTAGTGTGGGGGTTTCCCCTACATCGATTTGGGTTAGACCAGATCAAGGTTGGGTATAGATTAATTTTGATGGTGCTTTCAAGGGAAAATCCTAGTGTTTTGGGTGCTAGGTGTATTGCTCGAGATGATGTGGGTAGGATCCTTGTCAAAGGTAATCAAAGGTAACCAAATGGCATGAATAATGAGGTTGAAGTTCGAGTTGCATTGATGATAGTCGAGCTAGCCTGTAGTCTCAAAATACCAAAACTCCATCTTGAAGGGGATTCCAAGATAGTTATGGATGCAATCTTTGGTGGATCCTCCCAAGGTTGGCAAATAAATAAATTTATTTCTATTATTTGCACAATATTGGATTCTTTTCAAGATTTTAAAATTTCACATATTCGTCGTGAAGGCAATGGGGAGGTCGATGCTTTGTCCAACTTGGGATGTGACTTGGACCCCCAAAGGATTCAATGGTTGGACAACTCAGGGGTCTATGCGGCATGGGATGCTCGAGCAATACTTTGTAATTATTTTTCTAGCCATTGGGATGTATAGTTCATTAATTTCACTCCCTAGCTTTTTCTCTCCATGTTGATCTTACTTCTTCATCATTAATTTTGATTTGCCACCCAGAATTATTAGTATGACAAGTTTTTTTTTTTGATAGGATGTATGTGGGGTGGCATGTTTTACACCATGTGGATGGGTTGGATTAGTCTTAAATCAAAAATTATATATTTTTGGTAGACATTATTTCCTTTTGAGTGAGGCTTTTCCTGGTTTTGGAGCGAGGGTGAGGTGTGGTGGTGGAATTGTTAATCTTAGCCTCTCAAGTTGGAGATGGAGGCAAATTTCACTCTTCACCATGGGGGTTTCACTGTCTAGGCAATATCATATCATGTGCACTCATATTGGGGGGTTTGATATCCCAAAAATAAGGGTACAATATATTGTCTATCGGTGAAAATAAGGGTTTTTTTAATTCGAGCTATGAAAAAATACAATATTTGGAAAAAAAAAAAAGGGGGGGCTTTTAATCTAGGCTATGTACTAGGAGGGGGTGACAAAAAAGGAGTTTAGGGAAATATTTTTTGAAAATAGGGGGATTCTTCAGTATGCCATGAATGCACCTGATATAACCCAAATTCACTAAGTGAAGCCCCTGTGTTCTTCACTCGCTGTAATGCCCGCCAAAATACCCTAGAGAAACTAACCATCTAATATGCAAATGGAGATAATTTTTTTTAAAATACCACTTAATGCAACATATACACTCAGCTACTCATATGCATATAACATTCATTAACATGACAAACAATTAACCATCAGGAGCATAATTACAAGAGCGCATAACGCAAGTGGAAATAAACACAATACACCATTAACAATCCCTAGGGTATCTCAACTTCATTACTTATAACATCCTCGAGAACATATCCACATAAGTACACATCATAATTAATATCATGATCTATTGATTTCCAATTAAACTACCATTATCTCTTTCATGCACACATAAGAATCCTTCACTAATCTAACTATCATGAATTCATTCATCATTAATAAAAATCCCATATAACCCTTAAGATTCATTTTAAAAGCACCAATACCAAATATTCCTAATCCTAATTTACTATTCAACATCCTAACATCATATTACCATTATCACTGCTAATTACCACATTACTAACCCATTTCCATAATCATCATAGTCAATCACATAACATTAAATGTAAACCATAGAATCAATTCCATTAATGAGCAATATCCAAGTTATAACTTTACATAGACATTAACCATTTACATCAAGAAGCATAGATCACAACTGCATATAAAATTACATCATCAATTCTACAATATACATATCCCACATTAATCATATACATCAATCTGCTACATGAATCCATCCATGGGCTGCAATAAAAGAATCCACATGCATGCGTAAGACAAACCAATGAAGAAGATCCCAACGGAAGAAGGCATCAAACCACCCAACCATGTGTAACCATAAAGAACCACCCCCCATGCTAGAAGATGACACAAGATCCCACACACACTCTAGGTCTAGGCTAATACCTAACAACCAAATGATACAACTGAAAACACAACACAAGGCTAACTCAAGGCCCAAATAACATAAGAACTCTAGAGGCAACTTGCAATCCAAGACTCAAGGTGCTAGGACCTACATGTAGGAAAAGAGTATTATCACATGTACCCACCATGGGAACCTATCCCGGCATCTGTGATACTCATGCGGAGCCATCTCAACCTATGAGGATACCAAGGGAGTTCAGCTTACCTAGATCACTAAGGTCTACCTAAACATTCTCAAATCCATAAAATCACCCCAAGGATATGAGTTGAGGCCACAAATACATTTCTTAGCTTATTAAGGTGATTTACCTCTATCCATCCCATTATGATTAATTATTTATGTTATCACTTGATTACAAGGTAAACTCCCAATGAGATATTCTGACAGTCTAGACCCTGGGTAACCTGGTAGTCTAATCCTCATGACCCCAGTCACCCACTTGGAAGCCCACTCCCCCTAACATGCTCCTAGACCTTAGGGTAACAACAATAAATAGCACATAAACATGGGCTCACAATACAATCTAACTGGATAACCAAGGTTTACCAATCAATATAAACTTATGAGACATGAATAGCATATGTCATCAACCTTATAAACAACATGGAATACACATCATGCACATAATACTAGCCAAAATGAGCCCAAAGAATAATAACAACAAGGCATAACACATCTTGCAAAATTTGCCAAAAGGTGTAAGTCATTTCTTTTTGAAAATAAAAAATACAAAAGTTCAATAAAATCAATCACACAATCCTGAATCAGCTCAGGACACTCAGAAAGCATCAAAATGAGCCTCTAGTAAAAGGGCAAAACCAGAAACATTAGATCAGACTAGCGAAAACTTCCAAAACACTGTTACAAGACAGTTTAGCACATCTAACAAGCAAAATAGCGCATCTAACAAGAAGAATATGCATCTGATAAACAATTTTTTACATATACATCTCACTATAGTGCACACACTCTCTGAAACAACACATATGTGTTGGCATTGCACACTCCAATGAGAAATTGAAGGTGATTGAAGGTATTGTTATTGATGGCAACCTTGCAATCCTATGTCATCGGCACCGACAAACTCTACACTGGCAAATAACTTACTGGCAACAACAAAGATGATTATCGGCACCCCAGCTGATAGGATCTTGTTTATTGTATATTGTATTTAATTGTAATATCTTTTTGTAAGCCAACAAGGCGTATTGTAAAGACTCATATATAAGTATGAGATCTTGTAGATCAATTTAGATGCAAACATGGGAAGATTATTGCAGAAGTAACATGTGAATATTAAGGCAGATTTTGGAGTAAGCTTTATGGTTATTGTATGAGCTTGAACCGGTACTGAACCTAGCATAGCAGATTCTGAACTAAAGTAGTACATTATATTGGATTTGCATAATCCATTCTATAAGTCAGTGACATTTCCTTTTGTAATTAAGAAGTGACCTTTAGGCAGTTGGTCTTCCTGCATGTGCAGGCCCCTATTGTAAGTAATATACATTCATTGGCTAGTGAATGAATATTGTGGGTCACAAATCCCACCAAGGTTTTTCCCACACCAGGTTTCCTCATTAAAAATATTGTGTTATGGTGTACTTTCTATGTTGTGCTTATTGTTCATATTTACTACATTAATTCTTGTTTACTGTTACACTATTTTGGAATGCAATTTATTTAATAAGGATAGAAAATCTATTAACCGACAAGATACTAATTCATACCCCCCTCTCAGTATCTTTGGGAATCCTAACAAATTGGTATCAAAGCCTGGTCCTCTTTTTTCAAAAGCCTAATAGCTTGAGGGAAATTTTGACACTGGTACAGATGGATAACTTGAGAAAGCAATTGGAAATAGCTCTTGCAGATTATGATGCAGAAAAGTTGAAGAATATGAAACTTGAAGATGATCTGAAGGCTGCACAGGAAATCATTCAAGGACTTCAGGAGAATCGTACTATTGCTAGAAAAAAAGAAGAGAACTTCATGAGAAGATACAAAATGGTGATGATGAAAAGGAAACTCTTAATGATCTTGTAAGCAAAATGAAGTAAGAAAACATGACCTTGAGGAATGAGATGCAAGATATGACTATGAGATTTTGTAAAGACACTGAAGATAGAAAGAAAAATGAAGATGAATTGGCTAGGAGAATCAATGATGTTAGAAATGAAAATCTAAGACTCAGTCATGAAAATGATATGTTGAAGACAGATCTGATTCACTTGGAACATGATAAAACTAAACTCATGAGGCAGAAGGATTTCTTGGAAAATGAGTTGGCTACTGCAAATCAACAAAAAGAGAAATTCAAGAAAAGTTTAGAGGAACTTGATGATATGCTCAAAAATCAGAAACCTAATGGAGATACTAATGGACTTGGCTTTGAAGTTGGTGAAAGCTCTATGACTGCAAACAATCATGATCACAGTAAACTGGTAAGACAACCTAATGCCTACAAATTTAATGGGAAATGCTTTAAATGTAACAAGTATGGTCATAGAGAAAATCAGTGTAGATCTAGAAACTATCAGAACACTAATGCACCCATCGGTCAATGTTCAAAATGCAACAAAATTGGTCATAATGCAGAAAATTGTAGAATGAATGTAAGATGTTATGTTTATGGAAGATTTTGACACTTATCTAATCAATTCAGAACACATACCGGCATAGGATGTGGAAAATCTATTCAGAAAAATAATGTGACTTGTTATTCTTGTAACAAGATTAGACATATTGCAAAATTTTGTAGAAGTAAGACATCACTGGCAAATAATAAAGGACCCAGTTTGAAAGGTAAAGAGAAGGTTGATGAGGTAAAGCAAGAATTTTTAAAACAATGGATAGAAAGACAGATCAAAATGTTGTTGAGGCTATTCCTTCACTGGTAGAACATAGTATCACTCCACCGGTAGGAGATTCTTCATCTAACTGAAAAGAAATCTTTTGGGGGTATGGCAACAAATTGAAAATCATGCTAGTTTACCCTCGGTTGATGGTAAGAAGATGAAATGCTTATTTATCAGCAGATGAGTTAAGTTTTCACTTAACTGAAAGACATTTATTATGGTAGTTGAAGGAAATGACATTATAAAGAAAGTGTTTTTCACTCTTTTTCACTCACCGAGCATTCAAATTTCCTAAGAGTGTGAAAAACCCGAGCGAAGGCATCCATAGAGAGAAGTGAAGCAAAATATTTCAAGCATTAAAACCTAAAGGCAAATTAAGGTATGTATCAAATGGCTTCCTCCTCTGCACCTGAATTCATTGCAAACCCTATTGTTGTTGAAGTGGTTAAACACCCTAGGCCTGTATTTAAGATCATACCCAAAATAGCAAAGTAGGATGATACCCTAGGTGCATTCTCTAAAATACCCAAAGGAGTTGCATATGCAAAAGACCCTAGGATATACATACATTGTCATATTGAGAAACTTGGTGCTGATGAAATCATGAACATGTATAAGACTGTAATTTGTGATGAGAATGGTATTGTGAAACCGGAACATAAGCTAATAGAAACCCTAGGTTTTGTGGAAATACTTAGTATTCCTGATTTTCCTAAGGAAGTTGTGAGGATTGTACTTAGTAGAATTCATGGGGAGTTATTTTGGCTTGACTCCATTCACAAGATCACAAAAGAAGCAGTTAGGGCAGTGACTGGCTTACCTTCCACCGATAGTAGGCCTGCCAAAACTAAGAAAGTTCCAAACAACACTGTGATGACCCCAACCAGTGCAACCCATGACAACAGATCCTTGAGAGTCAATGATGTGAAAGATATAAATGTCAGATTCATTAGCATGATACTAGGATACAAAACTACACATGCTAATAGATTAAACTCTGTTTCTAGTTTATGTATCAAGAGTGCTTATGACATGGTGAATAGTAACACTAAGAATAACATATGTGAATGGTTGAAGGATGAATTGATTGATAATCTGAAGAAAATTAAAGGTGATAAGAAAGGTACTTTCAGATTTGGTAATCTACTTGTGTTCCTAATGCTATACACTACTAAGGAAGTTCCCGGTATAGGTAGGAAAGAATTTGGTTTTGACATACCGATAGGAAAACAAATTTTGGATATCTTTACCGATATGGGAGATGATAGGGAAAACAACATAATTGAATACTTCCAAGCATTTGAGGCTAAAATGAAAACAAGGGAAAGGCTATCTCAGAGCATAGTTGACAAATATCAGAAAGAAATATGTTTTGTTATAAAGAAAGATGAAATCTAGATGGAGGCAGTGGTTCCTAGAACTGTTTGGGTAACAGAAATGGGTTATGAGGAAGATGAAAACATAATTGAGACATATGCTAAAGCCCTACTTGAAGCCCCTAGAGAACCTGAAGAGGAAATATTTGGAAATGCTAAAACCATTGAGAGCAAGGTACAGACCCTTAAACGAAGGAAGAAAAGAGAAAAATCTATCAGAAAAGAAACAAAACAGGCCAAAGAGATCAAGGAAAACATATTGAATATCATTGGTATTAAGGAAAGTGACCTGGAAGGGATACAACCGAAAGCTCATCTTTCACTGGTTGGAACTTCATCTGACAGTGAAATCCTAGCTGAGTTTAAGAGAGTAGAAAGGAAAAAAAAACCTTCACCGACACCCTCTCCAACACCAAAGAGAATAAGAAGGAAACAACAGGCAGTAAGGCCCCCAACAAACAAAATAACACCAAGGAAGAAGAAGGAAAAATAGGTTATTCCTCCTTTAGACAATCTTTTGAATGAAATAACAGATGACGGAAACTTGTCTAATGTTAGTAAATTGTATGATACTTTTACTAATGAAGAAAAGGAAAGTATAGAAGACTTGTATAGAAGACTTGATGCAAAGAGACTAGCTATTATTAAATTGGATAAGAAGATAAAGATAGAAAAATTACTTGCATTTCATCCAGTTAAATCAGTATAATAAATTGATGAGTTAATAAGTAAGCCAAATAAGACAGTGTTCTCTAGTGGTCACCGACATGTAGGTTTAATGGCTGGAAGAGTGAATGAAATCTCTAAAGAAAGGGTGGATAAATGGGATATCTTATTTGTGGAGAAAGAGAATCAAGAAGAGCTCAAATGACCCAAAACTTTCAGAGTTTACCAAAAATAAAAGGACAAAGGTAAAGGCAAGGTAGGTGGACCTCCAAGCATAAAAGCAACAGACAACTTGCCCCCACCTTCTTCTGATACTCAACCGATTGAGACTGTTGATACACCATTGGTAACTGATAATGTTGAGTTGGAATCAACACATGAGGACATCAATCCTGATTCAGAAGTTTTATATATTATGAATATTGATACACAAGAGGTAAATATTATGGTTGATAAGGAAACCACTAGTGAGAAGAAAGATGTCGCTACTGAGCCACCGACTGAGAATATTGCAGTGGAAACACATGTAGAACATATAGTTGAAAATATTGAAATTGGGGTTGAGACACAAACTAAACAATCAGTTGATCCCCTGGCTTCTGGAATGGTGACTGATACTGGTGCACACATTGAAAAACCCACTAAGTCAGAGAAACTGGTTGATAACACAGAGAAACCAATTGAGATACCGGCAATGGACAGTTCAGAGGTGCATACTGAGAAACCGACAGTGTATACTGAGACTTCATTTGAGAAACCGATAGTAGAAAGCAAAGAGAAACAAACTGAGGTACACACTGAGAAACAGGAAGAGAAAAAGGTTGAGACTGAGACAGTGCCACCAGAAACTACTGAGAAACCCAAGCCTTTGCTAGTTGAAATGCAGACACAAACTGACCTATCAGAGGTCAACACAAGCAAAGAAGTTACTCACATCGACGGAATGCAGATTGTTAAGGTAGTTGGACAATCATATGGTTCTTCCATGATAGAATTCAGACCAACTAATGTGACAAAGGTACTATTGGATTTCATCAAGAAAATAACAGATTGTAATGCACTTGCATACAAGGCTATTGATGATACAATTCCTTTATTAAAATTGATTGCACCCAAGTGCAATGTGGACAATAAAGATTCTTTGAGCCAATTAGACACATTGTCTAAGTATATCACTGACAACCTATTAACAGTCGATTAGATTAATGAGGAAACATTTAGCGAGAAAATGAACAAAGAAAAGGAATAATTCTTTGATGAGACAATAAAGATGTGCATGGGACATATTGACACACTCTTACCGACACTAAGCAAAACAATAATGGAAATTAAAGAGTTGTACAGGGACACATGTAAGACTAATACTCTGGCAGTGGATATAGACAAGAAAATCAGTAAAGCACAGAAAGAAAGAAATTATATTGTTGATAATCTCATCGGTTCATCAGAACCCATATCGGTTATAGAGAAAGAAATAGAAAGTTTTGAGGAGAAAACTGAAAATTTTGAAAAAGAGAAAGAAAGAATAAAATTCAAGGAAAAAGAGCTTAAATGTAGACTTGGTCCTAAACTTGACAACCTCATCTCTTTGAGAAAAGAGATCTCAGAGGCACTTGTTCCAGGACTAAAGACATCAGAAGAGAAAATGTACATCCTCACCGGTACAATTCAAAGGACTAAAGCAACATTGAAGGATAGTGAAAGGTTCACTGAGAGTCTAAATTTTGTATTAGCGAAACTTTTTTAGATTGTAACCAACTGGTTACAGGTTTCTAGTAGTAGATGAGAAAAATGATGGACATAAGAGATCATCTGCTCAGAGGGAGCACACATTTTGGTAAGATTTTTGGACTTCAATTTTGGATACAATTTTGAATTTTTCTCATGGGTGTTGCCATCAATGCCAAAGAGGGAGATTGTTGGCATTGCACACTATAATGAGAAATTGGAGGTGATTGAAGGTATTGTCATTGATGGAAACCTTGCAATCCTATGGCACTGGCACTGGGAGACTCTACACCGACAGATAGCTTACCAGTAGCGCAAAGATGATTATCGGCACCCCAACCGACAAGATCTTGTTTATTGTATATTGTATTTAATTGTAATATCTTTTTATAAGCCGACAAGGTGTATTGTAATAAGACTCATATATAAGTATGAGATCTTGTAGATCATTTAAGATGCGGACATGGGAAGATTATTGCAGAAGTAACATGTGAATATTAAGGTAGATTTTGGAGTAAGGTTTATGGTTATTGTATGAGCTTAAACCGGTACTGAACCTGGCATAGTAGATGCTGAACTAAAGTAGTACATTATATTGGATTTGCATAATCGATTTTGTAAGTCAGTGAGACTTCCTTTTGTAATTAAGTAGTGAGCTTTAGGCAGTTGGCCTTCCTGCATGTGCAGGTCCCTATTGTAAGTAATATCCATTCATTGGCCATTGAGTGAATATTGTGGGTCACAAATCCTGCCCAGGTTTTTCCCACACTGGGTTTCCTCGTTAAAAATCTTGTGTTATGGTGTGCTTTCTATGTTGTGTTTATTGTTCATATTTATTGCATTAATTCTTGTTTACCGGTACACTATTTTGGAAGCAATTTATTTAATAAGGGCAGAAAATCTGTTAATCGGCAAGATACTGATTCACCCCCCCTCTCAGTATCTTTGGGAATCCTAACAATATGAACAAAGATTTAGCGCATACAATAAACAAAAGTGCATTTGACAGATGAAATAGTACATGTAAAACCCAGCTCAACGCATACGATAAATATAGTAGCACATATAATTAAAACACTAGCGCATATATGAATTAGTGCATACGCACTGACAGAAAGAAAAAATATGATAAGGTAAAATAAATTTTCAGAGAACTTAACAGAATTCAAAATAATTATCAATCAAAATGCCAAGACCAATAGAAACCAAAGGAACAAATTAAACCAATAGTTAACCAATACAAAAAGGTAGATTTGAATTCACAAAAGAGGAGTCCCAACAGTTCAAAAGAGTAACTACACTAGCAGATATCATTACAAGCTCTCCCAATACAACATAGCAAATGCAAAACCCAAATCAATATCATACAAGGCAAAACCCAATCACCCCCAACAATTGCATTGCAATATGAAAACTATTACACACATAGGAAAATACAGTATACAACATTGGCCATTCATGACAAATCACAGCTTAAAAATAAATAAATATTTCCCCTAACTATAAAATGGACTATTTAATATAACCATTATAATCCATTTTCTTTCCCCCCATGGGCTAGCGGAGTTGGCTTGAGTCTTGGGTTTTCTCCCCGAGGTATTGGGTTCAACTCCCTGGCCCAGGAATTATTTTGTTGTGCACACTTGGGGGCAAGTGTTGATCGCCGTACGGCCCCAAGGACTATCTCGCCTCTCTCTTGAGCCCCAACTTGGTTGTTCATGGCCAAGCTAAGGTTTCAGGTTTAAGCATTTGGCTGGGAGGAAGGAATACCCTAAGGATAACAAAAAAAAAACCCATTTTCTTAAGTTTTTCCTAAATAACTCCTCAATACAATCTTTCCAGCAACACTGTGCAGACAATCTTTCCTGGAAAATAAAACTTGCAGAGAAGAATATCACCGACCTAGAAAACTAGAAGAATTGGAAATGAATCTGATGAAGTGCAAAATTCCAATCCAAAACCAAGCCAAGCATTATCAAATCCAAATCTCCAGCCAAGAATAAAATTCATAGAAGAAAAATCAAGAATTGCTAACCCGACAAAATGCATAGGCAGTCGATTAAATAGAAAATCAAAGCCAAACTATACAAAAATGTCGACCAATAGAAATAATCGATTAAAATATATTTCTTACCAACCCTTCTCAAAAACCAAGGTAAGAATAATAAAATATTATTTAATTAACTTACCCAATAATTTACCCAATAGAATAATAGGGTAGGTAAGGTAAATAGAATATTTAGTTAATCCCAATAGGATAAAAAGGGAAATAATAACAATAAACAACCAACGATAAAATAAACCATGGGCACAATTAAATATAAAAGCCGATTAATAAAATAACCAAAGGTATATAAATAAATACCCATATTAATAAATAAAATGACAACTAATAAATTAATAAATAATAAATATTGATTATTAAATAAATTATACTTGTAATATAATAATCTCTCATTAAATTATTATCAAATATTAATATCAACTATTTTATTTAATTTATTATAAATTATGTAAATCATTAATTTAATTCAACATTATTAAACTATATTAATTAATTAATTAATTAATTAATTAATAATCAAACCAATAATAATACACTTCAAAGAAAACCAACATAGGATAGCTCAAGAGACCACTAAACGCTAAATAACATCTCACACCAAGACACCAAGCTGACAAGGGTAATCAACTTAAACTTGGAGTATAGAATGGGTTTTCATGTCATCTTTGATCAACTTGCCATTGGGATGAAGACACACTCAGACCTACGAAGCCAGGTGGAGTCAATGTTTGGTACTTGCAAACCTGTCATCTCCAATACATATACAACAACATATAACGTAAATAAACAGGAAAGTGGAGAGAATTACAACATCATATCATGCTCGCAATGAGTTATATGACATTGTCTCTATCATGAATACACTTAGAAGAAATTCAAGACAATCAAGCACTATCATAAACATCATCGTATCCAATATAATCATGACATAGGGTTAGTACATCATAAGATACCATCAAATAACCATACACAAATATAAACCATGCATGTAAAATAAGTACATGAAGATTATCAAATAAGAGTCTGTCATCATAATAGTCTATGAATATCATCATCCACGTGAAATCATAATGTCAAGTGCAAATATAATGTCTGTCATCCATAATGAAGCATCCATATCACAAGTAAATCCATAAACATCTGTCAAAAATATCTCACAGTAGTCTATGCTATAGCAGTATAGTCTGTTGATGCACAAAAGAAAAGATAAATCAGGGAGAGGCCCGCACTACACTCGACTATGCAGTAGTTGGCATTTTTAGGGGGCATCTCTGATAAGCAGTTGGGTGGCATTTTTCTCTATGATGAGGAGGAATTTCTAAATATTATCAAGTGACTGTTGGTCCATGAATATTTGGTGTCTGAGTTTTGGTATAGGATAAACATGGACATTGTCTCAATGTTGGTGGCCTAGGGTCTTTCTTTTGGGACTAACGAAGAAGTTGAATGGGTGGCTAAAGTGTGTGTCTTGACTCATTCTTTGTGTGGTTTGGTTTCTCTGTTGGGGAGAGCATTTCTAGGGAAGGGTTTGAGATGTCTGTTTGGGGAGCGAATAATGCTCGACTAAGTGAATGTGGAATATCAGTCATTCATGCTTTAGCGGGATGGTGCAGATTGTGTGGAAAGAACTGATGAGGCTGAGGAGGCATGGAAGGATTTGTTGGTGTACATTCACTTGGTAGAGATTAAAAGGGAGAAGGCTCATGAAGAAAAGAAGAAGTAGGACCATGGCAAGATGATGGAGACCGGCGTTATAGAGGGTCGGGTATTTGATCCTAGCCAGAATTTGAAAACCAAGTAGGAAATTTGTTTTGTCCTTTGTGTCCAATTTTTGACAGTTTAGTTTGGACCAAGTTGTTAGTTTTTGAAAGTTTAGTTTGAATAGGGTAGATGGATGTAGCGACTATCTGTGTACAACCTTTAATGTCGGATATATAGTTTGTTTAATATTCTCTCAGACCTTAGGGTTTATCCCATTTTTATGAACTGGTTAGATATGTATTCAAGTATTTTAAGTTTAATATAAAATCCTCAATATTATCGATTAAAAAACAAATATTAGTTTGCATTACATGATTCTATAAAACCATATCATGTTGGAGCAGTGCTCCCAAGCTAGGATCATGACTGCAAGCAACTTTCATAGAAAGAGAGAAATGGGAAATGATAAATAATATTGATATGAATTGATATGATACAATGTACAAATGAGCCTTGTTTATATAGGCAAGAGATGACGAGGTAGTTATAACTACCATTGATATAAAATTAATTGCATGATGCATTATGAAATTAATATTAAATAATGAACTATGACTCATCACTATCTAGAATGAAACCTAAGATAACTAACATGAACAATATTAAATGATAGTTCCGTGTAACAACGAAGATATCTTAAGTAAACTTAATATGTGTCAATAGGTGCTAACTAAGAACTAGTTAGGATATGTCCTTATTTATACCAACACCCCCCCTTAAGTGCAACTTAGGGAGAAGAATTATTATGCAAAATGTAATATGATATGATGATGCAATATATGGATCTCGACAACTAGGCCATGTCAGGTAACCATGTACAACTAATCTCTTAATAGAGAAAAGGAGAAAACCTCATGGGAGAAAACTCCTCTCCAAAAAAGAGATAATATAAGTCATGTACAAGTGAAGGATGAAGTGATGTACAAAGGTCTCAACATCAATACCCAAAAAAACTGCATTTAAAGAAGAATCAAAGCCCTTGCCACCAAGCATAATAAACTATCTAGAAAACACTAGAGCACACAAGGGCTCAACATTTTTAAAATATCATGACATAAAAATAAGACACTAAAATATTATGTGAATGAATCTATACCTTACATTACCCCCTATTATAGGATGATTGCTACTCCATTCTATTAATTTATAAGCACTTCTATTTTAAAATTTCTTCTTAGTTTAAAATTTGTTTTGAGTAACTAATTAATGTTTTTGAATTGGTAAGAAAGAATTTTGGAAGGGCCCAAACCCTTGTCCAAAGAGAAAGATAAAGTAATAGGCCTAGTAGGACACCAAAAAACAACCAAAGAGGAACTATAATACTACAAAAGACATGGCAAATTACAAAAGTTTACAATAAACCAACCCAATTTCATGGTGATTTAAATATTGTTCCAAATATTTTTGTGTTACTACAAGGATCCTTTTTCTTAAGGCTTCCTTTTTTGTGAACATTCATAAGACGACTAGGATAACCCTCATCAAAGCCCAAAATATTGTATATGATTGTATACTAGGCTCATTCTCCTACCCATTACTATTTCCAATATACAAACATCCCCACATATCTAGCTCCCATCACATCAATATAGGCACTAACTCCAATATATTCATCTAATCATTATATTTCCATCTATTCATACAACTAACCAAATGTAGCCACTATTTACATGAATCTAACTATATACCCACCTACAATCATTCTCGAAGTCATTGGATGGTTCCTACATCATAGAGTTGGGCCTTTCGTTTCTAAAATATAAATTAAAATTTTGACTAACCCCCTTTTATTCCTATAGCCTAAGTTAAGTACACATTAAGGGCAATGTCTATCCAGCACCCAAAATTTACCATTGATCTTGTTTAATAATTAGTTGAAAAAAAATATTCATTATATTTTAATTTTTAATTATTTAAGAAACAGTCAAATGATAAGTCTGGGTGTTGCATAGACAATGGCCACATTAAGTACACATTATGTGATTTTTTAAAACTTTATGCTTGTATTTAAAAGAGTTCATTAGCATTCATTTTAGATATCAAAAAAACATGTTAACTCTCATCCTAAAGAATTAAAGCAAAACATCTAGATTTAGTGTAGTAAGAGTAACAAATCTACTTACATAATTATAGAACCTTTTATTGCTATGCTCACTCTTTAACATATCCACTTACATAATTATATAAAAAACAATTTAGTATAATAATATAGAAGAGATTTTCTGTGCATTTTATATTTGTGAATACAAATTATTTTTCTTTCAAAAAATATTAGTAACTAAATTTTTTTAAAATTATTGAAATAACATAATAATAATAGTATATATATATATAATAAAATATTAAAACATTTTGAAAAAGATAAATAAAAGTGTATCAATCCAAAAGATCGTAAAGGCTTCAAACTTACATCATTCTTTTTTGAATAAAAGTATTAAACAATTTGGATCGCACTTCATAATTTATCATATGAACAAGCAAGATAAGAGACATTAAATAATCTATCATATGAACAAGGAAAATAAGATAAAAGCTCCATAATTCATCATATGAACAAGCAAGATAAGAGAAACACTAAATAATCCTTCATATGAACAATGAAAATAAGAGAAAAGCTCTATAATCACTCAGTAGGGGAAGAGCACCAACAACTAACATAGTTGCAATAACCACTATCTTATTGTCATGTTGACCCCCCAGAACATAAAAAAATTTGTCAATACATTAATATAAAAATACCAGTAAATATCTAATTAAACACCAATACATGCTCACAAATGAATTAGTAGTTGACAACAAAAAAGTAAAAAAAAAAAACTACTGGTACATTTTCCATTTTAATACAAAACAACTTGCACAAATAATAAACATTTTTATTTGTTTTTAAGCTTAATGTTTACATTTACCACTTTATGCAAGTGGCTAAAAAGTACAATGTACTTCAATTACATTTACATATGCACGGCTATTGGTGCATTACATGACATAAAAATAATCAAAATTTGACTTCTTAGACACTCAAGTGTACATTCTCCCAAACATCACTTCACAGCTTCATACATTAAATGAATCTACAATTGGTACCTACATTTGCAACAACTAGTGTAAGGCTCCCCAGTAACCAAGAATTTGCTTAAAATCAAATAAAAAAATCAAATTTCTTTCAAGGCAAAGAAGAAAACTGAAGGACATGAAGCAATGAAGGACTGCATATTTAATATGAGATGATCGATTGTTTCCCACAAAAATTCAAATTTGAAAATCAGCTACCACAATCAAATGCATTCATATTCCAAATTCGATTTATTTTATAAGACATAATTTTACATGTCACTTTCATTACAATTCAATTCACTGCATATTCTCGAGCTTTGCACATTCCTTATTCAAGGGCGCTCATTCGGGTTGGTACACATAGAATAACTAAATTCTCTCTACAGTCAACGTTAACTGCTATAAATATTTCAATTAAAATTATACTGTTTTCAGTAAACTAGCATTTCTTCAATATAGTCACTGTAAATATTATTAACAACCATCTTGGATGTCCAATGATGGTTTAGCTCCTTCGTAGCTGCATTATGCTTTATCTATTGATGATTTCTTTGTATGCAGTATAGGGTTTCATTTCAATGCTCTGTTACAATTTAATAATGTTGAAATCATTAGATAAATCATAATGCCAAAATCCTCATAGAGAATGACAAAAAAATTGATTATTGTTCATAATTATTTGAAACCCCTTCATTATTTATCATTTCATTAATGTGTATGCCTGATAGTATTACTTATAGTGACTATATACTAGTTATAAGGTTACACACACACACACACACACACACACACACACATTTATATACACATATATACACACATATATATACATGTTATTGTCCACATATATATTATAAAGTTTAAAATGGGTGGTCAAAAAATTTATTGAACACCCATAACAGCCTTCTTGCGCACGTGTGATGGGCCCACTTGGCACGAATTACCACCAACTATATTGCCCAAAAAAATATGAGAAATGAAGATTTTTGGGGACATTTTCATTGTTTGCTTTGCCTTCAATTTGTTAATATACTCACTGTAAACAATATTATCAGGCATACAGTATATTACTTCCAATAAATTTCATATGAGAAATACAAACATCATTCAATTATTAGTCATTTGAGAAATGAATCTGCATCTTAATAAAATATCAGCAATATCCATTTTTTAATCACATCACAGTTACATCTTTCACTCCTGCATCTTGTGCTTTTAGTTTTTCTCCTTGTTATTTTGGCTCCTCGTTATATATATATATATATATATATATGAAACACCATAAAATGGTTAGTATGGGGGTTAGTCAAATCAACATAGAACTAAACCATTAAAAAACAGTATCAAGAAAGATTAAGCATAGAAGCATATGAGAGATAAAAACCAATAAACATTAAGACTTCACTCATCATGCTCCCTACGCTATTAGCTCTCCCTTGTTCCTCTCCTCTCCAAGTTCCCAAATGAGTGTAACTCTCAGCTTTTAGCACTAGCCATGGATGTCATATGGAGATTCAAGATGGTTGAATATGATAAACAAATGCTATGCAAGTGTAGATAGTGATGCTATGAAAAAGCTCTATGCTAATACCAATATAACAACAATACTCTAATGCTTCCTTCTTTGCTTGAGGAGAAGGGTTCTATTTATAGAAGAAATGGGGAAATGAATAGTTAAGATTGAGCAATCTTAACAATGGTTAGGATTGAAAGATATTCAATCCATGTGAGACTTTCGACCCAATCCCATGTTGACAAGTGTCACCATGAAGAAGCTTGAGAGGAGAGATAAGGAACATTAAATGCTTGAGGGGACATGATGGTTACCCTAAGGGGTTGGGTTAGGGTTAGGTTAATGGATATTCCTTTTATCCAAGGGATAAATGAATGTGTAAGGGTTAAATGGTTACCTTAGTCAAAGAAATAAATGCTTTGAAGAGACACGAGTCAAAAGGATGGTTAAGTTAGAGAAAAGTCTCTAACCAAAGGTAAAAGGTGAGTTAACCATAAATGGTTATGTAAGAGCCTTTAATGGTTTGGAAGACTTTAGAGGTTAACCATTTGAAGACATAAAGCCTTTAATGGTTATTGAAGACTTTGGAGGTTTTTGAGAAGTCACTTCCTTTTATTTAGGAATGTGAAAATGATTAGGATAGGATTAGGCTAATTAGAAGGAGTTAGAAGAATCTAGAAGGGATTTAGGCATGCAAGTGGATTTTGTAGGAGAATGCAAGTGGGAGGAATTTTGGGGTTTTCAATTGAAATAAAATCATTTATTTCAATTAAATGGTGTAATTTGTATTTGGATAGATATTTAAATAAATATTAATTTATTTAAATGAGAAAAAAGAAGATAAAGCATTAAATGCTTGAAGACTTTGAGGGAAACCATTAAAGGCTTGAGAAGACTCTAGAAGGAAGTCATTAAGTTTGAAGACTTTAAGGGAAACCATTAAAGGCTTAAGAAGACTCTAGAAGGAAGCCATTAAGTTTGAAGACTTTAAGGGAAACCATTAAAGGCTTAAGAAGACTCTAGAAGGAAGCCATTAAGTTTGAAGACTTTAAGGGAAACCATTAAAGGTTTCAAGTGGGTGAGGATAAATAGGATTTTAAATAAATAATTTATTTATTTAAAATAGTTGTGCAACTTGCATTTCTAGGAAAATACAAGTGGGTGGAGGATAAAGGTGATTTAAATAAATGTTAATTTATTTAAATGTGAGAGATGGGATTTTGGGGGATTTAAATAAATATTAATTTATTTAAATGTGAGAGAAGATTTAATTAAACAAATATGATTTATTTATTTAATTAATGGTCTGAATTTGGTTAAGTGAATTAAATCAAATAAATTGAATAATTTATTTAATTAATAGGAGAAGAGGGTTAAGATGAATTAATTAAATATTAATTTAATTAATTATTGATTGATGGTTAAATACTCAAATGAATACTAAATATTCATTTAATTAAGTGGACATATTTATGTGACTACAGTTGCCCCTCTTTGAGACGGTGTGATTTTATCGTGTCATTTCAAAGAAAGAAAAATAGGTGTAAAGAAATATGCCCCATAAATGTTAATTTAGTGGGTGGTATGCCCCCCTCAAGAGATGGGCCGAATTTTTTTTGAAGAATCAGGCGATCTCTCAAAAAAGAACAAGAAGTGGAGGGGAGGTAGAATAAAAGAAATTAGCAATAATGGTGAAAGAATGGAAGAAAATAGAGTGAATACGGAGAAATGGCAAGCTAGTGAGTACTCGTAGGTTATGCAGGAGATACAGTGCAAATGTGGTGTTGTGCTTTTGATTGATACTGTACAATTGATCAAATTTGGTTGGACAATCTGATGCAATCAGTTTAATTGCCCTGGTCGAGTCAAAGCATGACAGTTGATGTCAGTTGTTCGCTTAGACAGGATAAAGTCTGAGTAAGTAAATCAAAGTGACCTGATGGTGACTTAGACAATTGATGTAATTGCCCGATGAAGTTGAGGTATTTGAAGAAAAATACTCGTTGAGACTTAGACAATTGATGTAATTGTCTATTATGATTGTGTTTGATTGGTTGATCAATTGATAGTGTGTGCGTGTGATGGATGGTTGTGGTGAATCATAGCAGCCCCGTTGAGACTAGGTCATTATGATAAATACCTGTTGTAGTCTAGGTTTTCCATAATTGATTACCTGTTGAGACCCAAAGATACTTGATTAGAGTATCTGTTGATAGTCTAGGTGTGTGTGAGTCGATGTGCCTGTGTAGACAAAGTAATTGGCTTGTTTGGGTTGATGGGAGATGATGTAGGGTATGTGATACTGATTACCAATATGGAGAGGGTGAGAGGGGTTCGATGTTAGATAGAAGAAATGGAGGACCTATGACGCATTCCTATGGAAGAAGAGGAAAATAGAGTATCCATTGTCATTACTATGTATGCATGGTATGCAGCTATTTATGAATGTATGGATGGATGGAATGCAACGAAATACAATATATACAAATGAGATGAAATGATGATCCATAGTGCTTTATTGTTCATCATTGAGCATGGTAGTATCAATCTTGGATGAGGTAGTAGGAACCAAGGATGGAGCATTGTACTTGCAATCAAGCAACGTAAATAAAGAATAAAGAATATGGACCCTCCATAATGGTTCATGCTCATATGGTCAAGGTATACGTTGTAGTCAGCAAGCTGTAGTGATCCATGACTGTATTTTGCATAAGATCACGTAGCTTAGTGAACTTCCCATGTAGACACCATTAGTACATGCCCTAGAACTTCATTGGAATAATTCGCAAAAGACATACAAACAATGCTTAGGAACCATCCCGGCCACTCTAATCACTTGTGGATATCTTGGAGTAGCGTAGGAACCGGATATAAATGAATAAATAACCTACAAACCAACCAAGTATTTGATAGCTTAAACAAAATTTTCTTGTCAAAGAAAATGTCATCTTGTCTTTGTTTTGGTAAGGAAGGATGCATCCTTGTTTAGACAGTTTGCATGTTTGATGTTGATTGTTTGGTTGATCGGATAAGTGTTCATCATTTGATTATTTCACAATGTTTGTTTGGTATCTACTTTGAAAAATGTATGTACAAGGTGTTGCCATGTTTTTGTTTGTTTGATGTTTTCTGATGTTTTTGGATTTTGTGAGATAGTTTTTCAATGTTTTTGGATTTTGTGAGATAGTTTTGAATGAAGAACTTGATGAATTACAAAATAATGTAGAATCCACTTCCATCAACTAGATTAAGGGCATTGCCCCTGTTTATGGTGAAAATGGATACAACAATAATAATATTGAAAGACTAAAATAGATTCAACCACAAAACCCTAGCCTAACAACAACAAAGATCCACCATAACATATGAAGATTACCTAAGACAATGCAAATCAAATGAAATCACAAAGATTATACCATCACATGTCCAATAGGGTTTGAATCTCCATTCTTCCTATCTCCATTGATCTTGCTTGATATATTTGCTCTCAGATTTTATGTATGCACAAGAGCTCAACAAAGAACGGAATGTGGTTGCAACTAGAATCGCATATGAAAAGCGTAGTGTAGTCAAGTAGTCGGGTAGTTAGCTAGGGTTTGATAATGAAGGAAGCATCTCCTTATATAGAAGACACTATATGAAATGGAGGGATAAGATTGAGAGGTGTAAAAGAGGTCGGCTATGATTAGAGGGTAGGTAAAGAAGATAATAAAATAATGAAAGGGGGTAGGTAGTGTATGAATTAAGAGATGAATGACATATGTCATGGGTAGAAAAGGTTAATGAATTAATTAAATAAATAAAGATTCATTTAATTAATAGAGGAAGTGGGATCAATTGAATAAATAAAATATTTATTTAATTTAAGAAAATGATAATTTAAATAAATAAAAGTATTTATTTAAATGGGAAATAAAGCTAGAAGAGGATAAATGAATTAATTAAATAAATAAAGATTTATTTAATTAATAGAAGAATTTGGCTAAATTAATTAAATAAATAAAATATTTATTTAATTAGACATGACAATTTTAGGTGTCTACAGCCCCCAGTTTAGATATGACTATGAAAAAGCGAGATGCAAGATGCATGAAGTATTATCCTTGATTGCAGATCAATAACAAGCCATGGTTTTGGACTGATGGATGAGTGAAAATAGTGAATGTGATCGCAATGAGTCTGAAAGACAATGGAGCCATAGCCTTTACAAGTAGCACCTGTTTGCCAGGTTTTCACCATCCCACTTACCCAAGGTGCCACTAGAGTGGTTGTTCACCGTTTGGATGCATGATTTTTCTTTACTATTTTGATTTTTTTGTATTTTCTTCAAGACATTTATCTGAATGTTTTTGTTTTTTTCCCTATATGCATGGGAGCCTGATGCTTTGTACAGCTTATGTATAAAAAATTTTAAGGTGCATGTTGTTGATCGGATCTGCTAGCAGTTCTCCTTCTGAATTAGCTAGCTGATATGCCCTAGACCCAAATACAGCAATGATAACATATGGACCTAGCCAGTTTGATTCAAACTTTCCTTGATGTTCTCTATTTGGTTGGTTACAAGGATTTTCCCTAAGAACAAGATCACCTACCTCAAATGTACGAGGTCTAACTCGGTGATTATAGCTCCTACTCATGCACTGATGATAGGATTTGAGGTGATTGTATGCAACTTGTCGCTTCTCATCAAGTAGCTCTAAGTCTTGGAGATGTGAGACTCGGTATGCTTCGTCATCTATGATATGATGCACGGAAACCCGTAGTGATGGTATCTCAACCTCAATAGGTAAGATAGCTTTTGCACCATAGACCAATGAGTAGGCAGTTGCGCCTATAGGGGTTCGAATGCTAGTTCGGTATGCCCATAGTGTTGGATTCAATTGAACATGCCAATCACGGCCGACATCATTGATTGTCTTTTTGAGGATTCAAAATATATTTTTTTTCAATGCTTCGGCCTGACCATTTCCTTGTGGGTAATAGGGAGTGGAAAAGCGATATTGGATGTGAAACTTCTCACAAAGTTCACGGACATCTTGATTCTTGAAAGGAAGACCGTTATCTGTGATGATGGACATGGGTACACCATACCGGTAGATGATGTAATTAAGGATGAATGAGGCAATCTTCTTTCTCGTGACTTGGGTAATTGGAACAACTTCGATCCACTTGGTGAAGTATTCAGTGGCGGTAATTATGAACTTGTGGTTGTTGGATGAAGATGGATGGATTTTACCCACAAGGTCAAGGCCCCATTGACAAAAAGGCCATGGTGTTGTGATTGGTTGCAATTCCTGTGTTGGTGCATGTATCAGGTCTCCGTGAACTTGGCATTTCTTGCACTTTTTGACCAAGATTTAAGTAAAATCGCTTTTTGAACTTTGAAGAAAAAAATGGCTTGTTCTTTTTAGTTGGCCCCAAAACGAAATGTTGATTGTGAATTTCCTTAAGTTGATACAAGAAATGAAAGTTGTGTTGTTGATTTTAAGCACCAAAATAAAAATTGTTCCTAACTTGCAAATAAACTTTGAAGTTTGTGGTTCTTTTTAATCTGCAAGTGGGGTTCTTTTTACAAACCAAAACTAAAGATGTGATTCTTTTTATGATCCAAAATGAAAATGTGAGGTTCAATTTTTTAGCCAAAAGAGACAATGAATTTGTTTTAATCCAACTTTAAAAACAAAGTGAAAGAAAGAATTCAATGCTTTCTAATCTAACTCCTCCAATCCTGCATAAACAAACAAACAGTTAGTCCACAAAATAAAAAAAATGAGGTATTGGTGGGCTTCTACAAGCTTAGGTTTTGATTTTTGGTTACAATAAAAAAAATTACAACTCTCTGTTACAATAGCGCCACTGTGTAAACAAAGAAGTGCTATTTAACACGAAAGCGCTAAAGCGCAACCTGTGTGGCAATTTAAACAAAAAAAGTTAGTAGTTTTGTAGAGAAATCTTGTGTTGGATTCACGTCGGGTTCACCAAATGATGCTCTGCAAAAAGGATTAGAAAATCTATTCGATGACAACACACACAAGAGCACAAGAAACAACTATTAGTGTTAGCAACAAAAGATTATTCTAAACAGGCATATCAAGAGAGATATTAAGCATGAAATAAAAAGCATACAAACATAGAATAGATAAACTATACTCCTCCAAATGTTAATCAAGATGCTCATAGTTGCTCCTCCCTTGGCTTTCATGGTCCTAGGTGCAAGAGAAAAGTGTTAGTAACACTCAAATTTTATATTTTTAAGAGAGGCATGCCAAGAGACACATCACTCTTGGGAACGACCTCGCGCGGTAAATCTTTCGAGCCGCTATAGAAATCAGGTATGAGCGAAAGTTGTAGCCTTGGGTATAGTTGTTCCTACAGTGTAACTTGCCGAAAGGACAAATGGGACCCACCACAAGTTACAAGGCTCTTAAGTGAGTCACTGCGGAATGAACTTATGTCCAAAAATATCAAAAATTACTAAACACCTTTATGTAGAAGCCCACCCATTCTATTGATTGAGGATATTTGTGATAAATTCAGTGCAAGAGCATAGAAGGTTTTGCTCCCAAGATACTCACCATACATATTTCCTTGAGTAGAAACATAGCTTTTTGAAAGGTTACTTGTAGCCTGATAAAAGTGGTGACTCCCCCATCATAGGGATCATCTATTTGTTATGCTCATGAAAGACTTAGTATATCACATCCTTACCTGCCACGACGGGATTCATAAGGTATGTAGTACCAAAGTTGAAGAAATATCAAGATGTGGGCTAAAATTATCGCAACTGGCCATTTGACCTTAGGGATAAAAAGTGTTTGAAGTGTCTTCATTTTGTGTCAAGACCAGTGATAAACTGAGCTGACTTCAAGCTTTTTGGAAAAACATACTCAAAAACATTTGGAAAGAAAGGGTCATAAAAAGTCCAAAGATTGGGTTGATCTAGACCCACACCTATTTGTGCCTTTTGAGGCAACATTCTTGTGTTTGTGTGCTTGCTTTGTTTTCTTGTCAAAGAAAAATCAAAAATCAAATTCCAAAACAAGTATTCATCCAACACAAAATTTTCAAAACATTTCCAAAATACCAACAAAGATCAAAAACAAAGTGCAAAACAACAAAAATTATCAAACTATATGACCATTCTTCACATCTTGAGAAAGAAGAATCTTCATCAACATATCAACTTGAAGAAAAGACCATTGAGCTCAAAGGCTTTTATCAAAAGGAGGAAATTCTTCTATCTTAATAGATAAATCTTTGTCTCTCATAGAACCTTCTTACGTCACATGCGTCTATATCTTCAAGGAAAAACAAACAAGTTTGATCAAGAGTCATTATATCGCAGAGCTTTTACTCAATATAGAGTTTTGAGTTATCATAAGAACAAAGGAGGCAAAATCAATCCTGCCTTCTTTCCAGACATTTGCATTAGATATAACTCAGCTAGGGAAGAACCACCAACCCCTAAACAAGAAGAGGAAGAGTTTGTTCCTTTTGTAACACAAATTTTCTATTGAAGTTCACATTTCATCCATTATCACATTCACATCTCATCAAATCCATTCCAACTCTCAAAACATCAAGAGGTTTTTGTCCTAAGTTCTATTTTCAATATTGCTTGAATCAAACACAACACATCACTTTTTAGAGTGTCTCTACATCTAGGATAAACTCATCCTAAGAGGCATTTCTACACAGGTTAAAACTAGTCTATGAGTGAATCCTCGCATTACTAGGTAGTTGGGTCTATAACACATCTCAGATCTCTCTAAACCTTATCATATCAAACATTGTCAACAAAACACAAGCAATTCAAGGAAGGACTTTGGTAAACATCTACCTTTAGTGCTAGAGATCCGTATGCAAAACACTTCACCAAACATTAATCTTTCATTCCGTCACCAACTCATATTCATTTTCACAAAACTTCAACAAAAACTTGTAAACCAAATGGCTCAAACCAAATCAAGGTCTAGACAACAAGAAATTGAAGAGGAAGAGGAGGAAAATCTCATTGAATTCCAAGAAGCCCTTCGAGGAAATGCAAATGATGAAAATCCAAGTACTCCTACTCCTGCAACAATAGAAAGGGCACAACACAACCCTCTCTTCAATCGACTTTTTGATGAAATACTCAGGAGCAATGTTGATGCTCATTTTTTAAGACTTGCTCAACAGGTAGCCAAACTACCCTCTGATTTTGATGTGGCATAACTAAGGCAAGCATAAAAATGCCAAAGTCGTAATGAGGATGAAAGAGGTCGAGATCACATTAGATACAACCTTCATCAAGGAAATCCCCCACCTCCTCCTCCTCCTAATGACATAGACATGTTGCGGCGACAAATCGAGAATCTCGCCCAACAACTTCAGAGTGGTGTGAAAACTAACCAGTTTTCACTTAATGATATTTGTCCCTATCTCTTTGATAGGAATCTTCATATGCTACCTTTTGCATGAGGGTTTGAAACACCTAAGTTAGAAAAATATAGAGGAAAAGGAGACCCTTGCGATCATGTTAGAGAATTCCATTCAACATGCCTAGAAGTGGCATATGAGGACATATACCTAATGCGTCTCTTTCCTCAAAGTTTGGCAGGGACAACCACGCAATGGTTTTCCCGACTAACAGGCGGCATTAGGACATTCGAAGAATTGGTCCAGAAATTCATAGTAGATTACTCACATAACATTGAACACGATATCACCATGGCCGATCTATGTAACACTAAGCAAAAACCAGGGGAGCTATTTCCAGCTTTCCTGCAACAATGGCAACAAATGTCTAGTAGACGTTCCCTTTAGCTACCTGAAAGAGAGCTAGTGGAAATATTTATTTCCAACCTGAATGAAGAAATGGAATTTCATTTAGACATGAAAGGAACAGAATCTTTTAATGACATGATCACACAGGGTTTAAAATGTGAAAGGGATCTCATCAAAAAGGGTCTTATCAAAATATACAATGAACCCAAAGATGTACCTCGTCCGCGCTTCAATAGTGACAAGCCTAACTTCTAGAACAAAAACAAAAATGTCGTCAATGACGGGGTTGTGGATGCAAGGACTATCAAAAGTGCACAACCTGTGGTCCGCTTTGCGGGACAGAACCCCCCACCTAAGAATAACACAGTTGCTCCTCCAAGTCAAGGATGTAATACATCTCAAGAGGAACCCAGACAACGTCAACAAAATTTTAAACCTAAACGAACATACACTCCCTTAGAGAAACCCATTGAAATGGTTACGTCAGTTGGTTTCTCAAAATCTGGTGACCTTACCCAAAACATCAAATTATGAACCTCAAGTCAAACCTTCATGGTGGATGGATACTGAGCATTGCGACTTCCATCAAGGGAAAGGACATAAGACAAGCAATTGTCATAGACTGAAAGATCTTATTTAGGATCTTATTGACTGAGGTGAAATCAAAATCGAAGGACATGACCCAAAGACAACAAACAATGATCATCTCATGTTTAAAAATCCACTTCCATCACAAGATCAAAGGGGTCCTTCCACTTCAGGGCGAAACACAGATACCACCAATTATACGCAAGCTGCATATAATTACACTGTGAATCACCTATATGATGCCAATATACAAATTGCAACTATTACCATCAAAAATCCCAGCTCCACTTGCAATGTTGTTACATGTTGCGGCAAGATCACCATAAAAGCAGCACCACAAGGCACCACATCTATCCCAAAGCAGTATAACCTTCTGGACCAATTAGATAAAATGCCCGCACTGATATCTATCTTAGAGCTATTGTGTCTATCCCCATCTCATAAAACCATCTTGGATCAAGCTCTCCAAGAGGCTTCAATCCCTATAAACCTAAATACATATCAATTCCAAGCCATGGTAGGAAATCTAAGGTCGTCACCTTGTCTCACTTTCTCTGAAAGTGACAACACATCCTTCCAACAACCTCATAACGCCTCACTCCATATTGAAGGGTTTATCAATCAACATAGGATCAAGCGAGTCTTGATCGACAATGGAGCAAGCCTGAATATTTGTATACTACAATTGATCACAACATTGGGATATGCAATTGAATCAGTGGATCCCCGCAAGAAGATAACAATCAAAGCCTATGATGATGCAAAGCGTTCATCCAAAGGAGCTATAGTGCTACCAATCCGAGTGGGCCTAGTGGTGAAGCATATCATATGTCAAGTTTTGGACCTTCCTCTGCCATACAATTTGTTGTTAGGAAGACCTTGGATACACGCCATGCAAGCCGTTCCATCCACCTACCATCAGTGTATCAAGTTCCCGCATAATGGTTAAGAAATTACAATCCTGGGCAATGCAAATCCCTTTGCATATTGTCACAATATCAATCATCAACCAGAGATTACCATTCCCAACAATAGAGAAGCCATCTCCTCCACATCGTATGTAAGTCCAGCCTCTCTTTCCAGTACAAACACCACTATACCCAAGCAAGAGAAGCTCAAGATGAAAATAGCAGAGGAAGGTCCTGGAGAGTACAATCTAAGCCAACTCTTTTGTGTTGGACAAATGCCTACTTCTCCTAGAACTCATGGTAAACCTCAATGGTTACTTCAATAACCACTGATCAAGCTAGCATGTACTTTGACGTCGTTCATCCTTGGAAAGAGTCGAGAGGAAGAGACTAGAGATGAAGACTTAGCAGAATGGATCTATAAAGATCCCATCACCACCGATATTCTGCAAGCTAAGATTCCCATAGATTAGTATGGCAAAGGCCTTCTCATTATGCAAAGAATGGGTTATGATGGTTAGAGTTCTTTGGGACCTTGCAAGCAAGGAAGACATGAACCGCTACAGCCGGAATTAAAGCCCAAAGATAACACGGGATTAGGCTTTCAAAAGGAGATCCTTCCTAAACTCAGATTCAAAGGAAAACCTAGCAAACCTCTATATCAACCTATTACAAAGAGACCACCTTTGATTATATCAACAACACCACGCGCCATAACAACTGCCCCATTGAGGCTAAAAAACTCAGCAAAACCATCTACAACACCCTTCATCCCACCAATCAAACCAACAATCCCATCAACAGCAGCAATAACATCAATAGCACCATTAGCAGCAGCAACTGTATCAGAACCCACAATAGTATCTACAACACCAGCAGTTCTAGCAGAAGCAACAGAGTCAACACTACCAATACTCCTCGTATCAGATTCATTGATCCCCATAATCCTTCCTGCAGCACCAATCATTTCATCTACAAAACCGATCACACCTGCAGTGTTTAACTCAAAGGACATCCTAGTATGGTATAGTAATTGGATACTGGAAAGCGACTCAAATATTGACTCACATGAATGGGAATTTGATTCCATCTAGCTTAATACTTCAGATGAGGAAGACACATCACTACCTCCACCCCGCAAAGACATCCATGTTTATGAAGAAGCATAGATAAAGACCTATTGGGTTCCTGAGTTGGAAACATCTTCCACGGACCCTACGTCACATCCTACGCCTGATTCTGGCAGGGAGAGTACCATCAACGACCTTCACCACAATGTCTTGACCCTCACTGAAACATCTCATGAACTTAACCTAATCGATGAGATAATGCCCATTATCCATCCTAAACTCATTGAATGGAACCAACCTAATCCCCCCTGCCTTGACCATTTCCAAAATGATGAGGCGATCATTGACTTTTTGGAACTATGGGATAACATACCAAGCAGGGATCACAAAGCTAGATTTGCCATTGAACTATATAGCGCAACATACTTTGGGGCGGATGCCAAACCTTTCAGGTGCAAAAATATAACAATAAAACATGGATTTTCCAGTGAAAACCACACTGTGGCATTGTTTGATCCCACAAAAGTAAAAAGAAAGAGCGTATCCAATGGTGAAAACCTCTCTGAGGCGCCTGAGGATGAAAGGTTTGACATCCTCCCTTCTAGTACACAGTAGGAATGATCAACAATCCTTATTGAAGAGACAAAAGAATACAATGTGGGGACTCTTGAAACTCCTCACCACATACATTTGGCATCTCATTTGACTCTAGAGGAACAACCCAAGTTTGTCGAATTCTTCCAGAAGCGCTAGATTAACTTCGCATGGTCATATGCAAACATGCCTGGTCTTGATCCTGATTTAGTCATGCATCACCTCACAATAGTAGAAGGAGCCAAGCCTATCAAGCAAAAGCTTCACAAGATGCATCCTCAAATTGCAGTACTAGTCAAAGTAAAACTTAAGAAACTCATGGATGTTGGTTTCATTAGACCAATTGATTATGCAGATTGGATATCCAATATTGTGCCTATCGACAAACCAAATGGGGGCATCTGTATCTGTACTAACTTCATAGATCTGAACAAAGCATGTCCTAAAGATGACTTCCCCCTACCAAACATCGACATAATAGTGAACCTAACAGCAGGACATGCCATGCTTTCTCTCATGGATGGCTTTTCAGGGTACAACCAGATAGAGATCGCACTTGAGGATCAACATAAGATGACCTTCACATGTCCATGGGACACACACTACTGGAATGTCATGCCTTTTGATCTAAAGAATGTAGGAGAGACCTATCAAAGAGAAATGCCCACCATCTTTCATGACATGATGCATACCATAATGGAAGATTATGTTGATGACTTATTGGCAAAATCACTAACAAGAGAAGGTCATCTAGAAATATTAGAGAAAATATTTGATAGACTGGAACAATATCATGTTCGACTCAACCCAAAGAAATGTGTCTTTGGAGTAACCTCAAGGAAACTTATAGGATACATTGTCTCAAGTAAAGGTATTGAGGTTGATCCTGCAAAGGTCAAAGCAATCATGGACATGCCACCACCAAAGAACATCAGTTAGCTAAGGACATTACAAGGACGACTACAATCCATCTAAAGATTCATTGCACAACTGACAAATAAGTGTCACCCATTTACACACCTGTTACACAAGAACATCTGCTTTCAATGGGATACCAAATGCCAACAAGCATTCCAAATGCTTAAAGACTATCTCATGAATACACCATTGTTGATCCAACTAGATTCGAGTAAGCCTCTACTACTCTATATATCAGCAACAAATATAACATTGGGTGTACTATTGGCACAACACAATGCAGAAGGGAAAGAGTGTGTTGTTTACTACATCTCTTGCACATTGGTTGGCTATGAACTTGATTACACACCTATTGAGCGAGCTTGCCTAGCAGTAATCTTGGCAGCCACTAAATTGAGGCACTATCTGTTAACACATAAAGTACAACTAATTGCAAAGATTGATCCACTCAAATACTTACTCAGTAAAGCAGCATTGATAGGCTGCTTGGCCAAATGGGTGATAATTCTAAGTGAATTTAACATCGAGTATGTGGACTGTAAGGCTATCAAAGGCCAAGTTATTGCAGATCAGTTGGCCGATGCTCCCCTCATAGGCAAGCATCCTCTCATTTGCAATTTTTCAGATGAAGAGATATTCATGATCACAGCAACACAACCATGGAAACTATACTTTGATGGTTCATACACTAGGCATGGCTCAGGGACAGGCATTCTATTTATCACACCTCAAGGTGACAGCATCCCGAAGTCTTACAGGCCCATATTTCTATGCACAAATAACATAGCTGAATATGAGGCCTTGATCACAGGACTCAGGCTATCCATACAATGGAAGTTACAAAAACTACAAGTATATGGTGACTCCCAACTAGTCATTCGACAAGCAACAGATGAATATCAGACCAAGGATGACAAACTCATGTCGTACAAACAAATGGTGGACAAATTAAAAACATCATTTACTACTATCACCTTTGAGCAGATACCCCGAGATCAGGATCGAGCTGCTGACGCTATGGCTACTATTGCATCTCTCCTCGATCTTCCATAGAATTCAACATGTTATGAGTTCTTGGTCGAACAACTTTGGATTCCCGCTTATGATATCTCCAAATCCAAGATGATATGTCGCCTTATCGGTTCCGAATCCCCATGGTATGGTGAGTTCTACACCTATCTACACGATCGCACACTTCCTCCCAACCAATCAAATAACCAATGCAAAACCTTCATTCGCCAAACCGCTCGATACACCATCATTGCTGAAACCCTATACCGACGCAGTCTTGATGGTACTCTCCTTCGATGTTTGGAACAGGATGAAATAACAAAGGCCTTGGAAGAGGTACATGAAGGAATTTGTGGAACTCACGCAAGCAGTCCTTACATAAATTGAATAAAATCAAATAAATTGAATAATTTATTTAATTAATAGGAGAAGAGGGTTAAGATGAATTAATTAAATATTAATTTAATTAATTATTGATTGATGGTTAAATAATCAATAAATACTAAAAATTCATTTAATTAAGTGGATAGATCTATGTGACTACAATATATATATATATATGCACACATAGAGTAACATTTTATTTTGTTCAAAGATGTTCAATGATGGATTTGTTTAGTATGTAACAGATTATCAACAATATACATGTAGAAACACACACAATAGCGTATTTTTTCTATAATGATGGTTGTTTCGAGTTCTGTGGCTATATGATTATTGTTTATATTATCAGGAATACAGATATAGAGAGACTGTGCCATTTTATTTTGTTCAAAGATGTTCAATTATGGATTTGTACTCATTGGTACCTACATAAATTGATTTGTTTTTCATCATTTATCTTAATGGCATTGAGGGTTTCATTTCAATGATATGTCTCTGTATGTATACATATATAGGCACACACAGTTGCATTTTATTTTATTCAAAGATGCTTAATGATGGATTTGTACTAACTAGTACCTGTAAAGATTGATTTATTTATTCATCAGTTATCTCCATGGCATTGAGAGTTTCATTTCATCAGTTATCTCAATGGAATTGAGAGTTTCATTTCAATGATCTATATATGTCTTTGTTTACCTTATCATTGCAAGTTCACTGAACATAATGGCACGAGGTATAAAGGGAAACAAATTTGTTAGACGTCGAACAGTTAGAGTCACTCGTGGGGTGCACTTCCTTAATGAAGATAGTTTTGTCCAAAATGAAGACCCAGTGACTCTTGATTTGCCCCATTCACTGAACAATGCAACTGATGTGGAAACTATTGTTGTAGATGACCATTCTACTATAGCCTGTAATCCTATTCCAGAAACACCACAAGTACAGGTGCCCTCAAAGGTTCCTGAAACAAAATGGAGTATATTTGACATGAAAGAAGCAATATCATGCATAGAAGACAAGCATATGTCTGTTAGAGGCGCATCAATCAAGTATGGTATCCCCATTACCTATGTGAGGGCATGGCTGATGGGAGTTACAAGCACAACTGTGAGGGGTCCACGCACCATTTTATCAGCAGAGGAGGAGGATGAAGTTGTCTAATGGTGCAAAGACATGGCTGAAATTGGTCACGGTCTCCAAATCAATCAACTTCAATCAATCATTTCCCAAATTATCGAGAATAGTCCTAATCCATTCAAAAATGGGATGTCAGGGAGGTCATGGTGAGCAGGTTTTAGACGGAGGCACCCTGATCTGATGATGAGAACAACATAAGGAGTGGACTCTGATAGATATATTATACTTCGACCTTGCATTGTTGCCTCTTTCTATGACAACTTGGAGAAAATGTACAACCTCAATCAACATGGTAGCAGTCGGATTTGGTATTATGATGAGACTGTTGTGCAAGTTGGGAGGAATTATGGAATGAGAGTGATAGCCAAATTGGGTCAGAGGTGTGTACTGCACCTAATTTCAAAGAGAATAGACTAGATTATTATTTTGGCATGTGTTAGTACATGTGGATTTAGTATTCCTGGATTTTATTTATTCAAATCTAAGAGGCATATCTGAAACTGCATTGCAAACTGTAAGCTAGGAGCATGCATGGCAGTCTAAGAACATGCATGGATGACAAAGGAGTTGTTCCTAAATTGGTTGGAACATTTTGCACGTTCAGTCCCTGGTGGGGTTTCACCCTCACATAGGGCCCTACTGGTCTTCGATGGTCATGGAAGCCATGTAGTCTTCAAGACAATTGAAGAAGCAAGGTGGATAGGTATAGAATTGGCAACCCTTCCTACTCATACAAGCCACAAACTACAGCCACTTGATGTTTCTGTATTCTCTCCATTCAAGAATTATTTCAAACAATAGAGGACTATATGGATGTCAAAGTACCCACAAATTGAAATTGGAAGAGAAGAGTTGGCAACTCTTGCAAGTAAGGCCTTTGCCCAAGCATTGACACCACATTATATAATCAATGGCTTTTGTAGGGCGGGGATTTAGCCACTTAACTTATCTGCATTGCAGAATGATATGAGGCCAAGCGAGGCATTTGAGGTTGAAGTTGATATACAACCAACTGTTGGAACAAAACATGATGGCACTTCAAGGGATGAAGAACCAAAGCATGTGGCAGGGGAAGCTTGCTTGCGGTTAGCTGGTTATAATGAGGAAGACATTCAAGATTTTGTAGAACGCCATAGTAGAACACAAGCAACGGTTGAGGGTACAAGTTTGACACCACAAACTACCAAACCAAGTCTACCCCCACAAACCAGCCAACCAAATGAGGGTTTGGAAAGTACATCAGCAAGCATGTCTTTGCCAACACAAGCTGTCATACTAGACTAGACACAAGAAGCAACCAACTGTGATGATGTAACCCTTTCCATGCCAAGTCTGCCAGAAATTGATCTAGCAGATGTGATACATTACTTCACCAATGCAGTCAACTAGGAGTAGTGAGATGGTGTTGATTGTGAAGACGAAATTCACATAAGTGAAGACGAACCTAAGTTTGTGCCATGTACACAAGAGGATGGCAGCAAGTGCCTAGGCAAATCACCAAATTCTTAAGACTTCCAATGCAGAGAATGAATCAATCTTCACGTGGAGGTAGGAAAGGGGTGCTATGTCTTAGTAGCCAATCACAAATCTTTCAGATTTTTCAAATGAATTGATATATATATATACCAAATGAATTGATGAATTGATGAATATACCAAATTGAATTTGTTCTTTTTCAGATTTCTCCATGTTGTTGTTACAAATCTCATTTCATTTTTTTGTAATGTAAACTATCAAAAGAGGCCACATCAGTGTTCAAATTGCTCACTATCAAAAGATGTCACATCACTGTTGAAATCGCTCACTATCAAAAAGGCCATATCAGTGGCATCTAATTATTTAGATGCCACTGATATGTCCTATTTTGATAGTGAGCAATTTGAGCACTTATAAGTGTTCAAATTGCAATCCACATATATAAATTGCAATTTCGAATATGTCTACTAGGTCATTGCATCGAAATGATAAAAGGAAGTGTCCTATTTGCAAAAGGCACCAAACAAAAAACTATTTTCTAGTGCCTTACAAGATATCTTGTTAGCTGCCAAGTTTTCCTTGTTGGCAATATCTACCAAAATATTTAATAGGGCACTATTAAACAATTATTTGTTTGAATTTTTTTTGCAAATGGGGCACTTCCTTTTGATCAATTATATATATATATATAGGCATATAAATGTTGAAATTGAAACAAATTAAAGTCCCAAAAAGAGATGATTAAAACATAAACAAATCAGAAATTGCATTGTCTAATAGATCATTGCCAAAGTAAAGTCCCACAAAGAGAAGATTGAAAGATAAACAATTCACAAATTGCATTTTCTACTAGATTTTTTTCTAATGTGAACTAAGTGTGTTTCTTGCAGCTGTATGATCTAAGTGAGGAATTTAAACAAATTGAAACATAAACAATTCACAAATTGAAACATAAACAAATCACAAATTGCATTGTCTACTAGATCGTTGCCAAAGTAAAGTCATATTGATTTTACTTGAGAGGAAGGCTTGTTGTCTTCTACATAGTGACTCCTTATCATGTTTGTAATTGTCTGCCATAACAATCACAACAAAATGCAAAACAAATTAAAGTGTGTTAAGAAGAACATTTAATAAGAAATGCATAACTACCTAAAATATCTACGCAAATTAATATAAAATGTAAGCATTAAAGGCATAATCTCCAAAGAATTGAAGTGTGTTAATAAACACATTTACATTGATATGATGATCTTCCACAAGTATGGTTCTTCCCTCGATGTTCTAGCATGCTTGCAAAGGGTAGCATAACATTGTCACAACAAATCATTCGTACATTATTGAATGCACAACAACTTTTTGACCGTCTTTAACATTTGACAACATGCATACAATCCTTACACATTCATACATACATATTCAAATGCATAAGTACATACATATACATATCCACCTACATACATATGCACATATACATAGAATTGCACATATGCACATATATATGCATATGCATATGTATAACATACATACATATTGCAAACAAATAGTTGCATAAGGAATGTGCAAAGGGAATTTGCAGAACTCAGAAATATGCAATGAATTGGATTGTAATGAAAGTGACATGGAAAATTTTGTCTTATAATATAATTCGAATGTGCAATGCATTCGATTGTGGTAGCTAGCTATTTTCAAATTTGAGTTTTTGTGGAAAACAGTCGATCATGGCATATTAAATATGCAGTCCTTCATTGCTTGGAATTGTTCAGTTTTCTTCTGTGCTTTGAATGAAACTTGGTTTTTTTTACTTGAATGAAGCATGAGATGCAGGAGTGAAATATGTAACTGTGATGTGATTGAAAATTGGATATTGCTGATATTCTATTAGATATTGAACAATTCCATCATTAATTGAACATCTTTCAACAAAATAAAAATGTTACTGTGTGCCAATATAAATATATATATAGAGACAGATCATTGAAAAGAAACCCTCAACGCCATTGAGATAAATGATGAAAAAATAAAATTTCTACAGGTACCAATGAGTACAAATCCATATGTGTGCGTGTGTGTGTGTATGCGTGTGTGTGGACAATAACCATATAGGTACAGAACTTGAGACATTATATAACAAGGAGAGAAACTAAAAGCACAAGATGCAGGAGTGAAAGATGTAACTATGATGTGATTAAAAACTAGATATTGTTGATATTGTATTAAGATGCAGATTCATTTCTCAAATGACTAGTAATTGAATGATGTTGTTGTATTTCTCATATGAAATTTATTGGAAGTAATATACTGTATGACTAATAAAATTGTTTACAGTAAGTATATTAACAAATTGAAGGCAGAGAAACCAATGAAAAATGCCCCCAAAAATATTTATTTCCGAAATTTTTTAAGGTAATGTAGTTGGCGGTAATTCGTGCCAAGTTGCCCATAATAGAGAGAGACCATTTAACAGTGCTCCCATAATATGAAATGATAAATAATGAAGGGGTTTCAAAGAAAACAAAGAGATAATCAATTTTTTTGTCATTATAAGTAGAGAGAAACCATTTAACAGTGCACCCATAAAATGAAATGATAATTATTTTAGGGTTTCGATATAATACAAACAATAATGAATTTTTTTTGCATTCTCTGTAATTATTTTGGCATTATGAAGAGAGAGATGATAAATAATGAAAGGGTTTCAAATAAATATGAATAATCAATTTTTTTTGCATTCTCTGTAACTATTGGTATTTTACATAGAGAGACACCATTTAACATCACATCCATTAACTGAAATGAAAAACAATGAAGGGCTACCAAAGAAAATGAAGAGATAATCATTCTTTTTCCATTCTTTGTCAGGATTATGACGTTCTTAAACTGTAACAGAGCATTGAGATGAAACCCCAACCTGCATACAAAGAAATCATCAATAGGAAAAACATAATGCAGTTACGAAGGAGCTAAACCATCATTGGACATCCAAAAAGCATGAAAGAAGTGTAGCGTCGATTACCTCGAGCTGAAGCCAGAGCCAAAACATTTACAGAGCAAAAACGAACGTAGGTAGCAATAATTTGCACCACGTGGGGCCATTTTTGGTAAGCGGGAAGGCGGACATGGGTGACCAATGATTTAATCGACCACCCATTTAAAACATATTAATATTAAAAGTTTATTTTTTAAAATTCATTACATATTATAAAAAAGTTTTTTTGGTGTTTTAAAAATGTGTTATATATATTATTTATTAGGCATTTAATAAACATATATTGGCATTTTCGTGTGCCAATATATGTTTATGTTTATTAAATGCATAATAACCACTATTTGACCTTTTGACGCATAACGACCCGTAGAAATCGGATCGTTACTACCCAAAAGCAAGATCAATAGCAATAAATAGTTAAGATCTGTAGGTGCACTAACGTAATAGCAACAAGATAAAGAGTAACACTTCATAGTTCATCATTTGAACAAATAAGAGAAGAGAAATGATAGTTCCAAGTTTCACATCATCTAATATATAAATGTTAAATCTAATATTATGAACTGTAAATTTTTTTTAAATATTAATCAACAGTTTATAAAATTCTTTTAACTCCCAATTAATTTAATAAAAAAACATAATTTTACCACAAATAAAGTCTCACTCTATTAATAAAATTTATATAAATAAGCACGATGTTTATATACATGATAGTTTTCACAGTGAAAACCAATATCTAAAGTATCACGTCAATGAGAATTTCCTTACAAAACCAGCTGCACAATCATATGAGAGATCAAGTTTATGAGAAACTGGAGGACTTCTTGAGTCAAGCGTGAGAATCTCCATGGGCTTTCTTTTCATCATTCTTTTCATTCAAATGAAGATACTTCCCCTTCATTATGTATGTGAAGGAACTCCATTTACTTCCATGCTTCTTTTCCATATGCATATCATGTAACATTTTCTCAAGCTTTTCCAATGACATGCCCTTGGTTTCAGGTACATAAACAATGACATATGCCAGGGTGAAAAGAGCAATAAACATAAATAGCAAGAATGACATATCAGGACCAATGGCTTTGGTAAGTGACAAGAAGGTTTCTGAAACAATCAGGTTTGCAATCCATAGACAGGTGGCTGCAAACCCTCCTCCAATTCCCCTGTAAGTCAGAGGATATATCTCTGAATTGACTGCCCAAGGAACAATCCCCATGCCTGGTGCAAAGAAGCAAATATATAATGCCAATCCCAATATGGCAAGCCACCCAAGCTTGTTGGGACAGCCAAGAGTGAACCATGAACTCTGGGAATGGTGAAGGTTATCACACATATGTTCTGAAGTCTTGTTCTTCACAAGACAAGTTCCAAGCATTTTGTGACCCTGTAATATCACATGATATACAACATTCACAAAGGTCAGATTTTTACTTATGTATCTAAAATCAATCAATGCATGCGAAATGCCTCCACCTTTTGGGCGCCAGCCAGAATGAGAGGTTGGCAAGTTGACTCTGCTAGAGACTTATCATGTCATCTCAGGCGGCATTGGGAAACCCCTGGCCTCAAATCTGAGCAACCACACTTAATTTGGAGTGGGGATGTATACAACACAAATGTATTTCATTTAATTTCTAAATCTAAGCAGCCTAACACACAAACAAGAAAGAAAAACAAATGTATTTCATTTAATTTCTAAATCTAAGCAGCCTAACACACAAACAAGAAAGAAAAACATTGAACCATATCCTCCCATCTTCCCTACCATTTAGCAAAAATCGGGAAAAAATAGGACTTTACCTGTAATGACTTTTGTCCTTCACAAAATCCACAGCCCACGTTAATACATTTAGTACAATGCCATGGTAGAACATTATTTGAATGGGCATACGCTGGACAAACCAAGCCACTCTGGTTTCCGTAGTTCTGTACCATGCTCACTTCAGGAGATTGAAGCGCTGCATAGTGGAATACTGGAGCGAGCAGTGCGAGTGACACAATAACACCGGACAAACTGATAATGGCAAGCAACCTCCTTCCTGTTCTGTCAATCAGGTACATTCCCAATACAGAACCCAGTGCATTCAATCCAGATGTAATAAGTGATAATAACAGAGCCACTGTATTGGAAGCAAATCCAGCTAGTTGGACTATTGTTGGGCTGTAATACATAACAGTGTTGATACCCACAAGTTGTTGCAGAACCTGTATCAGACAAACCAAAGATTAGAAACTTGAAAAAATGTAACATTCCATTTTGAGTCAGGTTAATGACAGTACAACTCTGCTCTCAATGAAATAGATCCCATAAGAGCACAGGAACAGAAATCAATTTCAAAACCCACATAAGCAATCAACTTAAATATAAAATTTGTCTGAAAAAAATTAAGAAGAGAGATTATTCCTTTAATTTTTTATTAAATATTAGCTCAAAATTAAAACATAGGGTGTCAGGTAAATGCCAGTTAAATCCTGTACAGAGTAAGATTTAGGCCAAGTATGTTTTAAGCTACAAAAACTAATCAAACTAGGCAACAAAACATCTATAAGAAATAAAATTTCTCTCTGTGGGTCTAAGGGGTTGAGTTTGAATAATTAAAGCAATAAGTTTGGATATTTAACTTCAAATTTCATAGGTTCATCTAAATATGAAATTTTAAGTTGTGATTATTGTTGCCTTTCAAATATCAAAGTGTTTTTTTTTTTTCTAAGTTACAAATTTTGCCTTTCAAATATGAAAGTGTTTTTTTTTTTTTTCTAAGTTACAATTTTTAAAATGAAAGTGGTTTATTAATAAGTGTAATTCTAAGTTCTGATTCTTGATCTTCCATAAATTATTTCTAGCGTGATTGCTCACGAGAATTTGTATTAATCTCATATTAATGTTCATAAGTAAAATATTTGCTAACGATTAATAATATATAAATAAGTAAAAGTTTTACCACTTTTGGTGTAGTCTGTTTTGTGGACCACTTCTTATATGCATGTGAAAGGCCGACTCGTTTTATTGTAATAGAATAAGTACTGTCTATTCTACTGTAAACATACTAAATACCATGTTCGAATCTGTAGTATAAGAAAATCATTGAAATAAAATAAAAAACAATATAATCTATTTGGGCTCTCAATCAAGGACTTGCTTTTGTGCCAGTAAATCCAATACCCAAAGAACACGTTTCGATGCTTCACAGGAAAAAACTGCAACAATGGACGCCCTTTTCAAAGAGACTTTAGAAAAAGCCCCCGAGACAAAAGTGGCCTGTTGAAAAGTTTTACAAAGCAGAATTATGTGGGGTCATGTCAATTTAATGTTGGTAAGAGTTCCCAAAAGCAAATGAACACAAAAAACATATTGTGCGGTCATCTTTAAATGGGCATGACCACCTGGCCTGAAATTTCAATAACGAATTATGAATGAGCCAAATTCCAAGAGTAGAATCCAGTTTAGAAGCAATTCCACACTATATTATGACATAAGAATTATACATACAAACAACTTTAAACTTTGAAGACTTATTGCTTTACAGTATAAATCTAGTACAACTCAGCAGATTAGTAACTAAACAAAATGGTAAGGATAGTTATTATAAATCTAGAGTTTTGTGTCAAGATTTAAAGCCATTCAAAGCAGCTTTCACAGGTTTCTCATTTAAAAAACCTGCAGTAAATATTACCCCGTGAAGGTTTTATAAATGTGGAATCTATACCAAAACATTTGGCCGTACCCCAGACAACAAGGAATCTATACCAAAACATTTGGCTGTACCCCAGACAACAAGGAACCTATACCAAAACATTTGGCTGTACCTCAGACAACAAAGCTACCAGCAAAAGCAGTGAAAAATCTTCCATTGAAAAAAGAAAACTAAGATAACTCAAAATATGGCAAAACTCAATACATAAATGAACAGTGAAACTGAAAAGAGTATAAGTAGGAAGGAAATTAAGTACCGAAAGTCCAACTCCTGCAACCAAAGCTGGCCTAAGTTCTGGAGATGTTAACAAATACACAAATTTTTGAAATGTAGATTTGTTTTCATCTTGTTCCTCTAATTCAATGGCTTCTCTCATCGCTGCAATCTGGTTTGGCACCTCTTCTTTCGGATAAAGCCTTTCAAGGATCGCCACAGACTCCTCAACTCTGTTCTGCAAATATTAAAACAACAATTATATGTTATTGCACAATATGTAATAAAAGATTCTGCAAGTTGCAGGTTGCATGTTTTTGTATCTTCAATCAAGCCTATGTTGAAGATGGTATGTGTTGCTGATGCATAACCAAATAATGTGTTGTGATTGTATGTTGGTAAATCCCGACTAGATTGCAAATCAAGTTGCAGATTGCATGTTCATACCCAAAAATGACATGAAAACAGAGAAAAATAAAAACTCACATTTCTATATAGCCAGCGAGGGGATTCGGGCAAAAAAAAGACTAAAACCAGCTGAATCACAGCAGGTACTCCTGCAACCCCAAGCATCCAACGCCATGTTCCTGGAACCTGAGAAAAATAATACCAATGTTAGATAAAATAGACAAGATATTTCCAGAATCCAAGAATTCCAGAAAGTTATTGCTCTATGTATAATTTTAGCAATTGCCCTCCAACAAACTTGATCCAAAAGCACTAAGATAAAATCAAGAGATTGGTCTAAATACCCTTGTGAAAGCTAAATTGATGAGATAGGACAGAAACTGGCCTCCCGTGATCATAAGGCCATTGGTGCTAACCAAAGCTCCTCTGATCTTGGCAGGAGAGGACTCTGAAATATATAAAGGAACACTGACAGAGGCTGTTCCAACCCCTAGACCCACAAGTACTCGCCCAATTATCAAAACCCAGGGATTGGGTGCTACGGCCATTACAACTGCTCCTACTGCAAACACAATATCTGCAATAATTATTGCTATCTTTCGCCCAAATCTATCATTGACAAACCCTCCTACTGCCGATCCGATAATAGCTGCTGCAATTGTCACACTCACTATAGTCTCCTGCAACAATAATGAAACCGTTCAGAGAAGTCAATCACAGGCTTGCATGAGAAAACTGTACATAACTCTCTTAAAATAGATACTGGGTGGTAATATAAAAGGGTGGGAGGAACCTAAGGAAAGCCATGAGATTTGGCACATTTTACTACCTGCAAGAATGTGCTCTTGCCTACAGCTTCAAAATCATCTCGAATGTAGAGAGCAGCACCAGATATGACTCCTGCAACCAAAATTAAACACAGACATTTAGCATTATATTAAGGCTGAAACAATCAGAAACACCCAAAGACAGGAGCATAGCATCAATTGTAACTCTGAAATAATCATAAAAAGGGATTAAGTATTAGTTAGTGAAAGTACTAGAATATTCTCACATCACAGCTAAACTGATCTGATATCTCTGCTATCTCACCCTACCCTAATCTATTATGCTGCCTATCAACCAATACCGGTTATCATCTTTTCCCTTTATTGTGGATTCCTAGACTAGGTTTATGCCTAATGGGTGGGGTATATTCTGCCTTCCAAGACTTGTTTGTATTAAGGTTTTCTACAGCAGATTTCTGGCTCATGGATAGGGTGGGTATATTCTGTTATCCAAGGTTGTCCCACACAAAAGGATTTTTCTGCCATATATATTTCTTCTCTCCTTAGCCACCTTAGAATCGATTAACTTTTTTAATTTGTAGAAGATTTGAACTCAGTACCATTTAGATGTCTATCTGTCCAACATTTTTTTAATGTAAGATGGTGAATACAGCTTCCTAATCTCATAGATAAAATCTGAACCACCTTTCTGAAACATTATTGTAAGAGATTTGAACTCAACACCATCTAGATGTCTATCAGATAATAAATATATTTTCTGATTGCATGGACACAATCAGATGGACCTTCCTAGAACATATAACTGCTACCCAAAACTGCTACAATTATAAATTTGTACTGCTTTTTTCTCCCCTATCCATGTAATTCCATCACCATCCACACCAAAACTTTAATTTTTTCCTTCTAAATTTAACTGGCACAACAGTATATTCAAATTTTTAAGTCACTCTTACCCTAGATCTAAGATAAACATATAAAAAACCCCATGTAACCACTTTACTGTTTCCCAAATCCAAGGAAAAGTATTACTAGGCTACCACACTTGGAGTCATGCAGACTGCAAAAAGATCACAAAGTGCAGTCAATCAATCAAAAGCTTTGTACCTACACAAAAAGGCAAGAAAACCAAATTTTAAAAGAAAGAATTCACTCACCTGTGTCGTATCCGAAGAGAAGCCCCCCAACACCAGCAGAGATTGCCAGCTGCAGAATATAAGGATTCTGCGTAATTAACGACCAGCATGTTGAAAATTCCGCCGCACTAGCTGCGCCAGCCCCTCCCTCCATTCTTCCAAGTCCTTAACTGCCTCAACTACCAAAAAGTTCAGAGCCTTTCAGACCAATATATACCAGAAAATCAGATCTGTAAAACTCCACATTAACAGAACAATGCAGTTTTTCCTACATATGTTGCATGTAAAATTTCCCTCGCTCACATGCACCAGAAGCTTTCTTAACTCTCACAGAGAGTGTGAGCATGAAAAAGGAACTCACGAGACTCGAACCGAAGCGCGGCCGTGTTTTTTATAAAGGAAAGTCCGCTTCCGCCGCTCAATCTCAAGAAGAAGTACTTGGATTTATGAAAGCAAATCACGCAGTTGCAGGCTGGGGTTATCCATGCAAGTGAATTAATGAGGCCAGATCTTCTCCTATTTAAAGAAAATTGGGGGAAGAATTTCTAGTCCTTTGGCGGTGACAATTGCGATATTGTAGGGGGATTTGACGCCCCAGCATTCTTTTAATGCTCTGCCTATAATTGGCACCAAAACTTTAAACAATTCTATTCCTATCAGTACTTGCTTTTTTCCAAGTTTGTACATATGTCAATTCAACTACCTAAACGAACTTAACAAAGGCTTTTTTATTTTTAAACTTGCAGCTTTAATGGCTTCTTTTTCTGTTCAGCATGTTTTAAGAGTGTGCAATATCTGTTTATATCATTAAATATTCCCGAGGTGTAAGGGTGGCAAGTTTGTAGTGAGCAATTTATAGCACAATTGAGATTGGCATTGAAAAAATGAGGATAGTGCTTGGACCTATACTAATTTTAGACCAATAAATGGATAAAGGATAATGATGATTAAAAATCTATAGATAATATTTTATTAAAAACAATAAGTTATGTCAAAGTTTAAATGAAATTTAGGTAATTTTGGGGCAAATACTAATACATTGAAATCTAGAGATGAGTTAGTGTTTATTATTTAAAAATTAGTATAGTGTGTATATTACTAATAGTGATTTACTGATGTGTTGCATTGATTTTTCTATTTAAAGTAATTTAGTAAAAATAATAATAAAGGTTCAAGTAAGAGATCGTCGTGTGAGGGTGGGGTTTTTTATTTGTAAAGTCACCAACTCAAGTTTGAATCTTGTAGAGTTACTTTCTATTGCATTAACAATCGAGGAATTTAATTCATAGCTCTAGTCAAAAGCATTTACCTTTAATTTTTCATTCTTGATATGGTATGATGGTCAAATAGCAGCATTGTTGTTGTAGTTACTAAAGCTGAAAGCTCAATTGGGCCATTGTCATCACAAGCATTTTACCCTCATTGATCTATTGCACTCATGGATTTCAAACTTTTGTGTTGATGCTATTGGCATTCATGCTAGTGATTTAGTCTAGGTCATTATGATCATGAGAATTGTACCCTCATTGACCATTATGTTCACAAATTTGAAACTTTGTGTTGACGCTATTAGCATTCATGCTAGTGATTTAGTCTAGGTCGTAGTGATCATGAGCATTGTACCCTCATTGACCATTATGCTCATAGGTTTGGAAGTTTGTGTTAAGGCTATTAGCATTCATGCTAGTGATTTAGTGCTTCAATCTCTCATAATGATGATGTGTTCATGGGGTTTGTGCCTGCATTGGGTTATTGCGGTCATGATTTTGGACTATTTGTGTTGATGGTGTGCGTCCATGTTGAGGATGGGGTCTCTTGTTTGTGGCCTCACATGATTCGTGCTAGACTAAAAAATTCAATGTTACCAAATCCAAAAACAATGATTTATAAGTTTAAAGGAAACTATTTACATTCAAATCTTATTACTTTTAATTTTGAAAATAAAAATATATATATTAAAATATTTTAGAATATTATTTTTCAAGGAAGATAACACAATTTTTAATTAATATGAAAATGTCTAATTTAATTGTGAGGTCAAGTAATGTAACATGAGTTTGGGGTAATTTGAAGTAAAAAGGAAAAAATATTAAAATGTGAAATGGAATTAGAGTTCATTTAGAAATTGGTGTGGTGTGGATGTTTTGATTTATTGAGATGTTGTGACAAAGGTTTGCAAAATATAATTTGGTATGGATTATTTGATCAAAAGTCATGAATTTTGAGCTTCGTGGGTACGTGTTGATGATTTGGTTAGTGGACACATTTCCCTAGTGTAGTTTTCTCTATAAATAAATTCAATTCCAATACCTATATAACCAATTTGCTAATGTGTATACCTGTATATGAGAAAGTGTGGTGCTAAGAAACACATTTATCAATGTGCTATCTTTAGAGAAAAGTGTCTGACTTCCATTCTGAGAGTCAGACCTTGATGTTGATTTGACAATATTGAAATAGAAATGCTAATAATGGTGGATGTTGATTGCTAAGTGAAATACGATTGAATAAGTTGAGATTGAGCTACAATTGCTACTAAGATTGATCAAGTCAATGTAAGATGTTACTGATTGATGATGAAGTTAATCAAGGTTAGTGTCTTGAAATACAACTTATAGTCACATAATCTAAAACTTTTAGCACAAATATCAATATGTAGTGACTATATTTTAAATTTGTCAACTTGAAAAGTGAGAGATTTTTAATTTGAAATTAGTGGACCACACCATGCATGCATATCTAGTTCTATACATGAAGTACATAAACCAAAAGTACAACTAGTACAAGAAGACACAAATTTTGAGAACTAAGACTATATATATATATATATATATATATATGGATTGGAGGAATTGTCATAATTGACTATTGGATTCAATGAGTGCAAGAAAAAGACAAACTCGATGCTAAGGCCATATATTAGTGACATCTACCTAGAATAATGTAAAACAAAGAGGCAAACATGCAATGTTTGCACTTTTCTCATATACACTTTGTATATTTTGCATTTGACAATAGAGTTCATTAATAGTCATTTTGTATAATATTTTTAATAATATTTCAAATTATTTTCATCGTGTAAATATGTAACTTATTCTTAATAATACAATTCTTCTAAATAAAATTAGTTTTTTTAAATATCAATAAAAATAATTTTTATAATTAATCTCTTTTTTAAACAATTTCTTGTATACAATAATAATAATAATGTGAAGTTTATTCACCTCCAAACATCTATTATTGTGAACTATTTTTAGATGTTTAATTTTATTTATCTTCAAATGTTTATTATCATAAAATATTTTTTAAATGTTAAATAATCTTTATTTGATCACTAAAATTAAAATAATAAAAGAAAAAATCTTTAATCAAAAGATAATTATTATTTAATAAAAGACAAAATCTTTTTTCATTTATTATTTAATAAATGATCAAATATTTTGTCTTTTATTATTTCATAGAAAAATAAATCTTGTTAAAAAAATGATAATGTTCTAACAATTTTTAATCAAAAGATAATTAATAAAATCATAAAATATTTCTCCCTCTATAAATAGTAAAGAATTTTCTTTATTATCACTAAAATGAAATAGTTCTCATAAACTAGATAAAAAAGCAAATAAAAAAATCAAATAATAAAGGATCAAATCTTTTATCTTTTAGTATTTACTAAAAGATTAAATCTTATAAACAAATTTATGATTCCCTAACAATTTTAAATAATTAAAAAGATAATTATTATTCCTATACCCCAATCAAAATATAGCATTGTAAAATATTTCTCTCTTTTTCTAAACATTGAAGAAAAAAACTCTAGAGACCATAAAAATTTAACATGTACGCTTTTGACTAAAATTAAAGCGACACCGACGACGCGCTAAAATATGACGGTTAATAAACGAACACCTAAGTGAAGGCGATAATAATTGTTTTTTTTTTTTAACGCGAGGGAGAATATTCCCCGTCTAGATGGGAATCCTATGCAAGGGTATAGAAAGAATATTCTGCAAGTTTGAAATCATGTACACCTCGCAATTGACAAAAGCACTAGGAAAGAAGAAAAAGAATGGAAATTCCCCCCTTTTTTTGTAAGGTGGATGAATAAACAACTAAAAAGGTCAATAACAATTGATTACATTCTTACATATGTTGGTACGTGTACCCAAGCCTGGAATTTGACGGTCACCTCTGCCTGTCATATGGTTTTTTATGACGGTTTAGTAATTCTAATGCCTTTCGTTTTACGTTTTTAAAAAAATGTGAAGTGTCATTTTTTTAAAATTTGTGAATAGTTTAATATAAATTCTTTAAGCTTCACACAATTGAAGTTTCAATAAAATTCAATTGCCTTGAAAAGAACTAATTCCATCAAAAAAACTATAAAAAATTTAAAAAACAATGATAAATTAGTAATGCACTAAAAAAATCTTAAATTTATGCGTAAGTTTCTAAATTCACACCCAAAAATCTTGTTTATTAAAAAAATAGAAACTATTTTAGATTTTTTTATTATAATATTTTCAAAAATTAGAAATGATTATATCTTATCATTTCAATTGTTAGAAGTTTCTATATTGATATTTAAGACAATCTTATAAAAAATATTTAAAAATAAATTGACAAAGTTTCTAAATTTATATAAGAAAAAACATACTAAAAATTCATATAAAAATAATATAACATTATAAACAATTATATCTTAATCCTACCATTTAAAAATATTTTAAATAAATTCATATATTTATAATAAACGTTGTAAAATAATATATATCAATATATATTACCTATTATATTTTTTTACGGCTTATTAATAATTGTAAGTGTCATATATACAGTTTGTTGAAAAAATAAACAGACTATCGATACATACGGTCCACTAATTTTATTAGTTGTAATATACGGTCTAAAAGTGCAAAAACGGCCATATAGCCTGTCAAATTCCAGGCCTGCGTGTACCTAGATATTGATACAGTAATTTGTTTTTTATAAGTAAGCGAGACCCACCTTTCTTTATTATTTTATATAATGGATTGATAGTTATTCGTGATTAGAAACCTTCTACGATTAAAATTGACATCTGTCATTATCACAATTAGTTTTATTATTATTAAATAAAAATAATTTAAATAACTTTAATCTGGTCAATCAATTATAATAAGAGTTCTCAAATTAAATATTTAAATTTTTTCAATATATTACTTTATATATAAATATAAATCAATAAAATATTTACTAGATTTTATTTAAAATTAATGTAAATAAAATAAAATAAAATAATAAATTAAATTAAATAATTTAAAATAACTTAAATTAAATTACGTAATTAAATTAAAATAAATTAAATAACTTATATTAAAATAAATTGCATGGTAGTATTATAACAAATTAGAATTAGTATAATATTTAGTTTTATTCTATTATATATATAATATGTAATGCATAACTGTCACTTATAAAAAGACATATCCATGCATTCAAATAGATAAATTCATTCTAGATTTAGAAAAGTTAAATGAAAATAAATTAAATTAAAATAAATTGCATATGTAGTATTGTAATAAGTTAGAATAGTTTAATGTTTAATTTTATTCGACTATATCGAGCTATTAATGCATTAATTACAATTAGTTTTACTATTACTTGAATAAAAATAATTAAATAACTTTAATCCGGTCAACCAATTATAATAAGAGTTCTCAAATTAAATATTTTTTTTGGTAATAAAAACCTGGAAAGAAAGGGTCCAGGGGCCCAAACAAAATATAAAGGTTACAATGCAACATCAAGGAGCAAAAGAGAACAAAAACTCAACCTATCCCACCAAAGCATAATGTGACACTCAAAAAATAGCCCATCAAAGAACTAACAGTGCACCACCTGAGCCAACCAAGAGACAATAATGATTAACACGAGAGAAAGAGAGAAGCAAAAAAGACACAGAACAAGAGCAAGTTGTAGTACCCCTCCCCGATCAAACTTTGGATTAACCTAGTTTGACCATGGTTGACCTTATTAATAGCTTGCATGGATGGTTGGAACACTATGTTAAGATGCTTTGATTCAATATGACAGACTATGTTGGTCGGGTGGTTGAGTGAATGTTGACCTCCTTGTGGATGGTTAAATATAATTTGCCTATGCATCGTGTATATGTCAAGGGTATGAGGACCCTACCCCGAACTCATCATAAGAATATCTTTCATTTTTGTTATACACTTATCTTTCGAGACAAAACCTTGATACATTATAGTCATGAGACTATTTGACACATAATCTTCATAAAAACTAGTGGATATGATGTATACCACATTATGCTTGATTTCAGTACCTATTCTTGGTGATGTTCTAATCTTTTGATGCATGCTTATTTGGTGATGGTTTTATATGATTTCATTGGTGTTGCAATGAGTATATGCTCACATGTGAATTGTTGGGAAAAATACTTGAACTATGTTATGGAATCATCTTACCTTGCAATGCATATTTTGATGTTATGTGTTTGACATGTATTTCCTTGCGTGTATATATATATATGCATATTGTTTTGGACCTACTGATGTGTGAATTGAGATGTGTAGGATATTAATCCATGTGACCATGGAAATACACGGGAGATCTAGGCCAAACCTATGTGCCTTTGTGAAGCCAAGGTTTGTCTATTTGGAGAGACAACACCTCGTTTGTAATGTGTTTATTTTTGTATAAGTGTATGCAAGAGTGTGATTTCAATTTGTTAATTAGTTAATTTGTTTCAACCTTGAAAGGGCATGCCCAGTGTATTTGATGCGTTGTATTTTATGGTGTCACTTGACACTTGTATTGTGATGTTGAGTTAGCATGTGACATGTCCTTGAGAGAGAAATGTGGGAACCAATGCATTTTCAAACCTCATTTAGTTTTCCCAAAAGACAACTTGGTTAGGGAGCCCTTAGAATGGTCAAATCAAGTTTGACCCATAGGTAAACTTTAGGTGGGTTTTTTAGGGGTCAAACTAACTCCTATGGTTGAGGTTATGTCACTTTTGAAGGACCACTTGATATAACCATGGGTAGGACATTTTTAGCCTTGTAACCACACACATGTGATTGCCAAGTCACTTCAAAAGTGGGTTTTCCAAGATGGATGAAAATTCATCTTTTTGAAGATTGACCCTTGGTAAGACAACCTTCCATTTCAGTGATTGATACTCTTCCCCATCTTACACTTACCTTTTCAGTTTTCTCTTTTAGAAACCATGTAAGAGGGTTGGGAAGACCAACCTATGAGCTCTCACCATCATTTTCCAAGGAAGTTGGAAGGTGTGAGAAGAGTTCTACTTAGGAGGAGAAAATTCTAACTTAGATTTTAGTTACCCACTCTCCAATCTTGGAGATCAAGAGTTTTGAAGGATTTGAAATTTATGAAGAAAATTAGCTAAGGAAGGGAAGCTTGTAGCTAGTTGGATTTCTTGATTGGCTTGGGTTGGAAGCTCTCCATCACCACATCCATTTGCAGGAGTTGAGATTGGTGCATGGCACCCATAGAATTAAATGTGTTTTCTTGTTGTTTGTTTCTAAATCTACATATTATAAAAGGTGTTCGTGTGTGATTTATGAGTCTTGAACTATTGTGATTTTGATGTGTTGTTGCATATTTTTGTATACTTTTCATATGATTATGTTTATGGGAGTTAAGACCACACTCACCCTTGGTAGGGTAGAGTAGTCTTGGGGTGAAGAGAGTTTGACAGTCTTAGGGTGTAGAGCTCTCTTCCGAGAAGAGAGGGAAACTTGGATCTGGAATCCTTGCTACATTTTGTTCTTTTATTTCTATAAATTTGGGGGCCATAAGGTGGGTTTGGCATGTTTGCCTTTGGGGGTCATAAGGGGTTTTGTTTTGGGTCATGAGAAAACAAGAGAGAGGAAAGAAGAAAAAGAAAAGAGAGAGAGAGAGAGAGAGAGGTTGTTGTTATAATGAAATTTAATGGTTAAGGTT